>NC_066583.1:344264577-344594264 GCF_024323335.1 Lathyrus oleraceus
GTCTTGCCTTATTCCTAGTGATTACTCCTTTCTCATCTGACTTGTTCTTGTAAATCCACTTGGTACCAATGATGTTAGTCCTATCAGGTCGTGGAACTAGCTCCCATACTTCATTCCTTTTAAACTGTTCCAATTCATCTTGCATGGCATTGATCCAGTATTCATCAGTCAGGGCTTCTTTCACATTTTTTGGTTCAACCTTGGATACAAAACAGGAATTTGAGCTAATTTCTCTTGACCTGGTAGTTACACCACTATTGGGATCCCCTATGATAAGATCCTTAGGGTGGTCTTTCTGAATTCTGATAGACGACACTTTGTTGGATGCATCTACCTCACATTCAGGAGGGGCCTCCTGTACTTCTTCAGGCTTGACTGGTATGTCTGTTGAAGTATCAAGGAATGTTCCAACATCCTCTATGACATTGACTCCTTCCTCTTTATCATCCACTATAACATTTATGGATTCCATCAGGACATTGGTCCTGGAGTTGAATACTCTGTAAGCTCTGCTGTTAGTTGAGTATCCTAGGAATATACCCTCATCACTTTTGGGGTCCATTTTCCTTTTTTGTTCACGATCAGCCAGAATGTAACATCTGCTTCCAAAGATATGAAAGTACTTCACAGTGGGTTTTCGGCCTTTCCATATCTCATACAGAGTGGAGGTGGTTCCTTTTCTCAAGGTAACTCTATTGTGGACATAGCAGGCTATATTCATAGCTTCAGCCCAAAAGTGCATAGGAAGCTTCTTTGCATGAATCATAGCTCTGGCAGATTCTTGGATAGTTCTGTTTTTCCTTTAACTATCCCATTTTGCTGAGTTATAGGAGAGGAAAACTCATGACTTATCCCTTCAGACGAGCAGAACTCATCAAACTTGGAATTTTTGAACTCTGTCCCATGGTCACTCCTAATTCGGACCACACAACTGTCCTTTTCCCTTTGAAGTCTGATGCACAGTTCCTTGAATACGTCAAATGCATCTGATTTTTCTCTAATGAAGCATATCCAAGTGTATCTGGAGTGGTCATCAACTACCACATAGGCGTATCTCTTTCCACCCAGACTTTCAACCTGCATAGGTCCCATTAGGTCCATGTGCAAGAGTTCCAGAGTTTTGGATGTCGTAGGATGTCCCAGCTTCGGATGTGACATCTTGGTTTGCTTGCCAACCTGACATTCTCCACAGACTCTTCCTTCATCAACAAGCAGCTTTGGGATTCCTCTAACTGCTTCCTTGAATATGATCTTTTCATTCCCCTTAAATGAAGATGACCAAGACGTCTATGCCACAACTTCACCTCTTGTTCTTCCTTAGTTGAAGAGCACATGGTGGAGTAGTTTGAGACTTTAGGTTCCCATAGATAGCAGTTATCTTTGGATCTGGATCCTCTCATAACTTCCTGATTATCTCCATTAGTCACAACACATAGCTCCTTAGTGAACTGAACATAGAATCCTTGATCACACAGCTGGCTTATGCTGATGAGATTAGCGGTTAGTACTTTTACTAACAGCACATTATTCAGTTCTGGAACTCCAGAGCTGTCCAGTTTACCCACACCTTTGATTTTTCCTTTAGCACCATCACCAAAGGTCACATAACTGGTAGTGTGAGGTTGTATATCCACCAGTAAATTCTCCAAACCAATCATATGCCTTGAGCAGCCACTATCAAAGTACCAGTCTTCTATGGTAGATGCTCTTAGAGCTGTGTGAGCTAACCTAGCAACCCATTGACGTTTCTTGATGGGGGCATTGTGATTATATGCCTTATGCTTAGGCCTGACATGAGGGATTTGGTTAGGAAAACCATGCAACCAGTAGCAGAAGGCTTTTATATGACCAAATCTACCACAATAGTGACATCTCCATCTCTGAAATTTCTTCTTCTAATGATAACTCATCCTGGTTCCCTGATGTTGAGACATTGGTTGTGACTTCTGCCTCAATCTCTGAACTTCAGCCTTTGAGCGTTTCACTTCAGCTGAGAATTTCTTCACAAAGCCTAAGCCCGACTTGGCTCCTGACTTCTGTCCCACCTTTAGGATCTCTTCCAACGTGTCTGTTCCTTTATTTAGCATTCTGATGGATTTCGTCATTTGATCTAGCTTGGAGGTCAGCAATGTTATCTCACCATTTAGACCATCTATGACTGTCAGATGCTTCTTTTTCTCATCCTCCAGCTCCTTGATGAGATTCTTCTGCTTTTCTCCTTGGACTCGTACTTCTGCGCTTTTGACACATAGCTCTTTATATGATGCAGCAAGTTCTTCAAAAGTCAGTTCATCTCCACTTGAGTCATCATCAGATGCACAAACACTAGTTAGTGCAGTGACATGTTTAGCACATTCTCCTTCAGATTCACTCTCAGAATCTCCTTCAGACCATGTGACAGATAGCCCCTTCTTTTGCATCTTGAGGAAGGTAGGGCATTCAGCTGTAATGTGGCCAAAACCTTCACATCCATGGCACTGGATTCCCTTGCCTTGGTTGAACTTTTCTTCAGAAGTTGATCTTTTCCTGATGTTAGACGAGATGTTCTTGACATTTGGTCTACCCTTTTGATCAATCTTCTTTATGAACTTGTTGAACTGTCTCCCAAGCATGGCTATGGCTTCTGATATGCTTTCATCACCTCCAGTACTTCCTTCTGAATCCTCTTCATCATTTGACATAAAATCTACGCTTTTGTTCTTCTTTTCAACATTCTCACCCAAGCCCATTTCAAAGGTTTGGAGAGAACCAATAAGCTCATCAACCTTCATGTTGTTGATATCTTGAGCCTCTTCTATGGTTGTGACCTTCATGGCAAATCTCTTTGGCAATGATCTGAGAATCTTTCTTACAAGTTTCTCTTCAGGCATTTTCTCACCTAAGCCACCAGAGGTGTTGGCAATTTCAAGAATATTCATGTGAAAGTCATGAATAGTCTCATCCTCTTTCATCCTCTGATTTTCAAACTTGGTGGTCAGCATTTGAAGTTTAGACATCTTCACTTTGGAGGTACCTTCATGAGTTATCTTCAGGGTATCCCAAACTTCCTTAGCCATCTCACAGTGGTGCACCAGTCTGAAGATGTTCTTACTTATTCCATTGAACAATGCATTCAAGGCCTTAGAATTTCCAAGGGCTAATGCCTCTTGCTCCTTGTCCCACTATTCTTCAGGAATTTGCACAATAATTCCATCTTTACATGTCTTAGTTGGATGTTCCCATCCTTTGTTGACAGCTCTCCAGACCTTGCTATCTAGAGACCTTAAGAAGGCTATCATACGCGGCTTCCAGTCATCATAGTTAGACCCATCCAGCATGGGTGGTCTATTTGAGTATCCTACATCCTTGTCCATGGTACTAGAAAGTAACTTCCCTAGATCTCACCCAGAAATTAACAGGCAGGGTGCCTGCTCTGATGCCAATTGAAATTCTAGTTAACAGACGTTCGATGTCACATGGGATGTTATGACATCCAATTCTGCGCAGACAAGAATTATGCAGAACTTAAATGTAAGTGCAGTAAATAACACAAGTAATTATTTACCCAGTTCGGTGTCACACACACCTACGTCTGGGGGCTACCAAGCCAGGGAGTGTCGCATCCGCGAAAAAACAACCGGCGGGACTCAAATAAAAACACAACACAGAGCCGCCACTGCGCGTTATTTATCCCAAGATAGGGAAAGGAAACGCTCAGAGAAACCTGGAAAGGAAATGGTCTTGCGACCAAAGAGAGAGGGTAAGGGAGTCGGTTACGCAAGGGGAAGGTATTAGCACCCCTCACGTCCGTCGTACTCGACGGGATCCACGTTCTAAAATAAAGAATAGGTTGCTAAACATCACACACACACACAGGGAACGCAGGTGGGGTTAAGAGAAGGGAGCTCGATAGGACATCGCATCCTATGCCTACATATCTCGTCTGGAACGAGAATCAGAGCCACTGTAGTTCGGCTTACGCACGCCAAACAGCACAAAACGCACAAACAGATGGCAAACCTGGAGCCCGACAACCACTCGATGGAATTACGTCAGCATCCGAACCAAAACACGCACAAAACGGCAAACGTGGAGCCCGACAGCCAATCACTGGACTTACGTCGGCATCCGAACCAAAACACACTCAAAAGGGCAAACATGGAGCCCGACTGCCAATCACTGGACTTACGTCAGCATCCGAACCCAAAAAGCACAAAAAAACAACAACATGCTAAGGAGTCGGGGACTCGAGCCTAGCACTTGTCAAACAACACACAAAAAAAAAAGAAAAAGGCGCCCGGAGTGGTCTCGCACGACCACCTGCCTACATACCTCGTCTGGAACAAGGATCAGGGCGATGTAGTTCCCCCTCAAGGGAAAGAAAATCTAGCCAGAAACCGAGGGAAGACACACTACCAGGGAGCTGGACTCGAGCCTAGTGTTGTCATGCATCGTTACCCTACGTTCAGGTTTCTACCTACTTGCACAACTGCAAGCTAATCCTATCCAGGAAAGAAGCAAACATACAAGCATACAAACAAAACAAGCATCTCAATCAAACATGTCAGACAAATATTCACAAAGCACACACTATAACCAATCAAGTGAGGCTCAAACAATGGGTTTGACTGCCGAAGCAAGTCATCTGTACATGGTTATTATTCGCTCTTAACCTTGCCATTACGAGGCTAAGGTGAAGCAGATGAAAAGGTGAAGTGAGGATCAGACCTCACAGCTCTTATCCCTGACCAGGGAGAGCTTTTAGACAAAGGAGCGGGGGTCCAGAATTGAGGGACCCTTCTACGCTCAAAGACTCTGACTCGATTGTGCAACAGCACGAGATCTTGGGTTTGTGTCCCAATGCATCAACACACAGCCGTGTGAGCAGAGGGACGACACACAGAATAGTGGGGGATAGATTGCATATCCCTTGGCTTCCACCAATTGCCTTGATTAAGGACTTCACCTGCTTAGGCACAATATTAAACAATCACAAACATCGCCTCTTAAGGAGGACTTCAGACAGTTTGCCCGGCCAAATAACAGACCGGGTCTCCAGACTACATGAAGAATAGAAGTCCTACCTCAAGTGGTTTAAAAACCAAGCAGCAGCAAGCAAGTTCTTAAAGAACTGTAAGCAACTAAATGTACCTGAAATCAATCAAGTATCATCAGTACTCAGACAAACAAACAGTAAATGTTAATCTATACAGACAACACAGATTAAGCAACACAGATTAATGCACACAAGTGCAAGCTATAAGCTCAAGCTCAAGCTTCACAACCTACAAAACAAAGTTCATGTTAGTTCTCAACATCCAACAATATCAACTTAATTGACTTGGTTCAACCTCCTTAAGCATTGTGCTTTTCATCCTGAAAAATCAAGCAAATGTGAGAAACTAGACCACTAGGCCAAGCCTAGGGTCCAAAAGTGACAAAAATGTCTAAACAGAAAGCAATCTCCAACCAAAACCAAATTAACACAAATAGAAAGCCAAGGCAATCGATCCCATGTTTATATCATTCACCATATTCCTTTTATGCACAAAACAAATCAAACTAGGTCAAACATAACACCAAACATCCAAACAGAACTATTGCATTCAATTCCATATCAAAGCAGTTCCAAAAATCCTCAAATAATTCACACCTAAACAGGACATATTCAAGGTATGGCATGTCAATTTTCAGCTCAATTGGACAAAAGGAACTATGTCAATGAAAATCAAGAAATCCAGACACAATTATGCAAGCCAAACCATAGCATCAACACATGCATTCACTTCAAAAATTCATAAGTCAATGAAAACAATTAAGAAATGAATGGGACCAAAACAGGGATGTCCTACAATGTGTCTACAACCAGCATACCAAATTTCAGGTTCATCTAAAACCACATGAGGATTTCACAAAGATAATGCCAACATGTATCACATGGACTTGCACATTTGACCAACAGAGATGAAAAAATACCAATAAATTTGAAAATGCCATATAAAAATCCAGAAAAATTCACATAGCATCTCAACATATCCATAAACATCCATGCAAAATTTCAATTCATTTCAACATCTCTAAGTCATTAAAATAAATCCAGAAAGTTGACCTAGCTAGGTGTGACACAAATTGTCACACCTGGATTCAAAAATTCATAACTCAATCATCAGGTATCCAAAATTCACAAAATTTACATGTAAATCACTATTGGCATGTCTACAATCACCACAAAAATTTTCAAGAATTTCTTTTTAAGTATGAGTATTTCACAACAAAAATGGCAAAAGGCACACAATTATGACATAGGTCAAACTTCCCTAAGCAAAGTCAACAATTCCTCATGCACAATTTCTAAAAATATGTCCATAAAATTCTACAGGGAATTTGGAAGCTATAGAAAAAATCCTCATATTTTTCTGATTTTCCAATAATTTTCTATGAATTTTTAAAGGTTTGTGTGATTTTTAAATAATTATTGAATGTTTTATTTAATTAAGATGAATTAATGGCAAAACTGTAATATCCGCGTCCAAGGCTAAAACGACCGCGCTTTGTTTTAATGTGTTGGCACCTCCTGATTCGTCCAGGCGCGCGGGAAACACGATTTTTGAATTGGAAGCGCAGGAAGCGGATCAAACGCGCGGGTTTGGACGAAAATTGGAACAGCAACCTGCATTCTTCATGTTCTTCAACAGCAAAATCGATTTCGCTCATTCTTCTACCAAAACTCACAAATGAATAACCGTTGGAAAGGTCTCAGCAAGAGGATCACGAATGTGTAACCTAATCAACCTAAACCTAACTATATAAACTGGATCGATCATTTTAGGTTTTGCTCTCAAATCTTTGAATTAACATAACTTATCCTATGGTTCACCATTTCTAAAACCAATTATATCACGATGCTCTATGTTCAACCAGTTACAGAATGCACATAAGCAATCATTAAATTATGAAGTTTGAAAATCGAGCACCTGGAAATGGCAGCGATGAGTTTGATGATCTTTGCGCGATTTTCCTCCAAACAGTTGAAGAATGATGATGTGTGAGGTAATTGAAGTGCTCAGGTTCGATTGCAATTGCTTCTAGTGCACTAAATTCTCAAAAGCCATGGATGAACCAAACTTGGACAGTTGTGAATTGATGCTCCTTTGAAGTTGAGTTGCCAAAACAGTCCAAGCATGAGAGGAATAGAGATTGGATCAACAAGAATTTTCGAATTTCATGGAGAATTGGAAGAGATTTCTTGATTTTGGTGTTTTGTGTTCTTGAAGAATTTTCAGAAATTGGAGGGAATTTGGAATTGTGATTTGTGAAATTGTGATTCTGTTGGAGTTAGTTATGATTAGGCTTATATATTCATGATTAATCCACACTCTAATCACTCTAATTAACCAAATGCCAATGATTAGTGAAATGTCATTTTCAAGCCAAGGGCAAAATGGTAATTGCATATGCCAGCTCATTGACAGCTCAATGCCAGCTCACACAAACCCTAAACACCTGTCATGAGTTGTTGCCACCTGTTTCATGTTCATTGGATGAGTATTTTGCATTTTCCACATGTGATGGCTATGTGTTCACTTTTCCAAGCTCATTTCAAAAGTCAATTCTCAAACCACAAGGCCTTGGCATGTTATGATGATTCCAACAACTTTCAAATGTCATTTGTGAAGTGTTGCAAAAATCCCCATTCAAAAATTCCCATTATTTCTCAAGTTGGACAATTTTGCCCCTGGACTTTTAATTGTACAGTTGAAATTTGACTTTTTGCATTGACCATTTTTGAAGAAATCCAATTATGCACCATGAAAGTACATGTCAAATGGAGTTTGTGCATAAAAAGATCACTCAATTTGGATGCTCCATGTGGAAGTTATGCCCTCCTGATTATGGGTCATTTTTGAAATTGACTGGACCATAACTTGCCAACCATACATGGGATTTTCAAGTTCTTGGACTTTTTGGAAAGGTGAGACCAAGATCTACAACTTTCATGTTGAACAAATTTCCCTTTGAAGCATTTTTGGACACGTGGTCTTGAGGTCAAAAACTTTCCATTTTTGGAAACTTCCATTACAAGTCACTTTCTATTTTTGGCAATTCTTGTCCTGACTTGATTTTCTCCATTCTTAAGCTTTGAAAAGTCAAATAACACTTGTTCCAACATGAATGAAGTGTATCCAACTCATTTCCACCTCCAACTCCATCAGATCATGTACAGTTGACCACAGTTGACTTTTTCAATTGACAGATGAATTTGGCAATGCATAGATCAAATTGAGCTCCAATCTTCTGATGAAATGGCCCAA
The DNA here is from genome assembly GCF_024323335.1 of Lathyrus oleraceus. Classification (NCBI taxonomy): domain Eukaryota; kingdom Viridiplantae; phylum Streptophyta; class Magnoliopsida; order Fabales; family Fabaceae; genus Lathyrus; species Lathyrus oleraceus. The sequence goes on from NC_066583.1 coordinate 344,272,869, forward strand.
GGATGAAACCCTAGCCTCAATAGGCTCCATACAACCAAATAATGATCCCCATATCCATCATAGACCCCTTCTCCTGATCATGCCCTGACTGGCCCAATGCAACTGATTAGGGTTGACCAGTGGTCAAAACCCTAATCTCAAGGAATCTGCCCCAATCACTTGATTCTTATGATGATAACAAGACATGATGATGACAATGTACCATTCCAATCAAGATGAATACCAATCTCCTTTGAGAATCATGAAACCCTAATTTGAACCTGCACATCCTCAGATGATTAATGACCAGTCCCATGAAACCCTAGCTTGCACATGACCTCCTCATCTCCTGATCAAGACTTGGGAGAATGGCTTGCACAATGTAACCACATGATATGCAATATGCAATGCCTAATGACCTAAAAAATGATATGCAATATGCTATACTAGTCCCAAGAGAGGAGGGCAAATTTTAAGGTGTTACAGCTGCCCCTATTCAATCCACTGTGAACCTGTCGATATGAACAGCCTCGGCTTTCAGATGATCAGGATGAAGAGTGATTGAATACCAAGAACAGACGAACAATTTGCACTCTGATGGGAAAATAATTAACAACACCTGTCAGAATCGGCGAAGAACACAATCTTGAAGAAAAATCCGCCTGGAACGGAAAAAGTCGGCCTAATCACCGAAACAACAACGTCGACCTGGATAACAAAATAAATGGTAACGCAGGGATTACTATTCTCTCTCCTTTTTTCATTTTCTTGAACCCCGGAATTTTCTCTTCTTTTTTCATTTTCTTGGCCTGAACACCACTTTGGTCTGAACACCTCTTCGGTCTGGATACCACTTCGGTCTGGATACCACTTCGGTCTGGATACCGGGAAACTGGCCGGATTGCCGCAAGCTGCCTCGATCTAATCATCGTGAGCTTCTTCGATCTGGAAATCGGAACTGGCCGGAGTGCCACAAGTTCTTCGTCCTGACTGTTGAGAACCTCTTCGATCTGGAAATCGGAAACTGGCCGGAGTGCCACAAGTTCTTCGTCCTGATGGTTGAGAACTTCTTCGATCTGGAAATCGGAAACTGGCCGGAATGCCACAAGTTCTTCGTCCTGACTGTTGAGAACCTTTTCGATCTGGAAATCGGAAACTGGCCGGAGTGCCACAAGTTCTTCGTCCTGACTGTTGAGAACTTCTTCGATCTGGAAATCGGAAACTGGCTGGAGTGCCACAAGTTCTTCGTCCTGACTGTTGAGAACTTCTTCGATCTGGAAATCGGAAACTGGCCGGATTGCCACAAGTTCTTCGTCCTGACTGTTGAGAACCTCTTCGATCTGGAAATCGGAAACTGGCCGGAGTGCCACAAGTTCTTCGTCCTGACTGTTGAGAACTTCTTCGATCTGGAAATCGGAAACTGGCTGGAGTGCCACAAGTTCTTCGTCCTGACTGTTGAGAACTTCTTCGATCTGGAAATCGGAAACTGGCCGGATTGCCACAAGTTCTTCGTCCTGACTGTTGAGAACCTCTTCGATCTGGAAATCGGAAACTGGCCGGAATGCCACAACGACCCATGCTGAGAATGACAAGCCCTGAGCCGACTGCTCTCTATTCAACCCTGGCAGACAAACACTTCGCGTTTAGCTGGGGATTATCTTCTTTCTTGTTTTTCTTTTTGGACCCCGAAACTTTCTTGATTAACATTCCCATCTCTGCTCGACAGAAACTTACCCTCCAGTATCGTACTACTGGGGAATATCCTTGATTAAAACCATGATGCTAGACTCCTCGGAGTAACACCTTCACTGTCTGATAAAACCAATCCTCAAGCGGTAACCACGGCTTGAATCGCGCTGATCGCGTAACGTCCTCTGATTTTATTTCCATCTCTGTCCGACGGAAACATTTCCTCCAATATCGCACTACTGGGGAACATTGCTGATCTGACGTCATGATGCTAAACTCCACAGAGTAACATCTTCGCTCTCTGGCACAACCACCTCTCAAACGGTAACCACGGCTTGAGACTAGCTCTATGCTTGCAACAATGATGCATGATCTTTTTCTGCGTAATGCTCCATAATTATGGAAATGCTACGCGATTTATTTTTCTATGCAATATGCTATGCTTACTCTACATGATGAATGCATAAAAAGCATCCCCCTCAAGGAACTCTTCTGAGGAGCACGAGACACTCTGCTGAGGAACTCGTCAATACTCCGATTCCACCCTGCTGGGGAATAATACTGCTGCTGGGAATAAGGCAACCCTTGCTGGGGAAAAACCTCCTTTGCACCCAATCCGCTCGAGGAAATGCTGGGGATAGGAACCACCAACACTCTGTGGGGATACAGTCTTTTGACTTGCTGGGGATATCAATCCCGACTCTGCTTTGGGAACCCTCACAGATACCTGACGACTTCACTGGGAAATGCTCACAGATACTCCGCTGGGGAAACAGCCACCTTCAGGTCTAGCAACTGGGGAAGCATCAATCTGTCACCTGCTGGGGATAACCATCCTGACCCTGCTAGGGAAGCGAATGCCACTCCGCTGAGAACAACCCATGCAATCCACACGTAGGATACACTCAGCTGGGGGTGCAGATATCCGTCTGCTACGGAAACTTGTCCAATCCACTGGTAGGATGAACACTGCTGGAGATATATTTCATTGCAACCCGCTCCACTCGGGGAATAGCAACCTTCTGGCCTGGCTGCTGAGGAAACACCATTTTACCTGCCGAGGATAACCATCCTGACTCGGCTGGGGGAAATCACAGACTTTGGATCCGCTAGGGAGTTGGTCCTCTAATTCTGCTTGGGGATCCCGCTGGGGAAATGAGAAAAGTTGGTATAGAACACCCGTCGACTCGTCGAACCATGGTATCCACCTCCCAAACTCGTATCAGCTTTCCACTTTTGAGAATTCCCAGACTCTTCTGGACCTTTTCTGCTCCATCATCTTGTATTCCAAGGTCGCGCCGCGCTCGACGGAAAGCGTACTCCTGGGACTTATACATACTTTTCAATCTTCCGACTTTTGAAGAGTCTTCTTGGTTAATTCCAAAGGTCGTTGATCGTCTCAACGTTTTCTCGTCATCCCTTCATGCACTCGTTCCTGATCGAACCATGCGGGGAATTTCTACAGACTTTCTAATCTTCCAATTTTGAAGAGTCTTCTTGATATCATCAAGGATCGTCGTACGTCTTAACGTCTCCTCGTCATCCTCTCCCATACCTTCGTTCCTGAGCGAACTCTCTGGGGATTTGTTACAAAGCTTCCACATCACAACCTGCAAGTGAATGAAAAATATCTAACAGTTCCTGCAAAACAGATCGTCAGATAAAACCGTGCCCCAGGCGTGTCAAGATTTCAACACATGGGTCACTCAACCTTCCAAATAAGATTTCAAGCTTTCAATCTTATAAACATGCATTGGAAGGAACCTGTATGTCTTAACATGCAAAATTCTTTATCAAAATAATCGAATGTTTTTGCAATCAAAGCGGTAATGAAAAACAAAAACAAAAATTATTTGACTGAATATGCATTTTATTGATTGAAAAAGTGTGGCTCGAATGAGCAATACAAAAGGAAGCAATTCCTGAAAAGAGGTAATTGCACACAAAAGGAAAAATCTATCCTAATGGCAATGTGAAACCCGTGATCTCATCGAGTTCCAACTCGGTTACACCCCATATGTCCTCAGACTCTCCGTGCTTCTGCCTTCTGAACAAGACGATTCCAACTGATCCCTACCGGGTATTATCCATGATGCTTTAACCAAAGCGCAAACGATCATGCTAGACGCAGTTGTTCGTTTCAATCTCTCTTTTGCCTGGACCGCCCTTTCAGGTTTTCAGTCCACCGGGATACCCATTTTTGCCCAAGTCGCCTTTTCAGGTTTTCGACTTGCCGGGTGTACAATTTTTCATTTTATCCCTAATTTTTGCCCGAACCTTTTCTTTCTGTTTTTGGTTCACCGGGATGCCCATTTTTGCCTGGACTATTTTATTCTTTTCGTCCAGCGGGTCTTTTTACACGAAGTATTTTTTAACTGCGTCCGCATTCACAGGGGATGGAAAATCTTCGCCATCCATGGTCGTTAACAACAAGGCTCCGCCAGAGAAAACCTTCTTGACCACGAATGGACCTTCATAATTCGGTGTCCATTTGCCCCTTCGATCGTTTTGAGGAGGAAGGATCCTTTTCAGCACCATATCACCTACGCGATATACCCGAGGTCGTACCTTCTGTCAAAAGCACGCTTCATCCTTTGCTGGTATAACTGCCCATGACAGATGGCTGCCAGCCTCTTTTCCTCTATCAGGCTCAACTCTTCGTACCGGGTCCTTACCCATTCCGCCTCTTGCAATTTCACGTCCCTCATGACTCTCAAAGAGGGAAACTGAACCTCAACAGGTAATACCGCTTCCATCCCATATACCAATGAGAATGGAGTTGCCCCAGTAGATGTGCGCACCGACGTGCGATACCCATGCAACGCAAACGGCAACATTTCATGCCAGTCTTTGTAGGTTACCACCATTTTCTGCACAATCACACCGTCGGTGCATTCAGACGTTATCCAGGCAACAACAGCTCATTCACCTTAACCTCCCCATCAGACATCAGAATCCGTTCGGATTCAGGGTCAGGCCCCTCCTCCGGGATCGGTTACTCTCAATCTTTCGATTAGAGCACCTCGAGATGTCCTCATCAGGGAATTCAAACTTCATCGGTTGATCATCCTTCCCGGGTTGCTGGGCGATGTAATCAGGCACTACACCCCTTGATTTCTTACAAATCAGTCAACATTATTTTGCACTCTCCCAACCCGTCCGGTCGATGCTGGATTCTCAAACCCATACTTGATCGGATCCGTCTCGGACATCCACAAAGTGGTACGAACCAGCATAAACTATCTCAGTCGGCGAGCAGCCTATGCCAAAGTACAGCAAGTTTTCTCGAACAGTGAATGTATTGTTTCACAGTCGGTAAACTTTTTGCTAAGGTAAATTGCATGCTCTTTTCGACAAGACTCGTCATGCTGACCCACTTCACCTCGTAGACCCCTCGAAGGCCGTCAAGCACAGATTAACAATCGCTCCTTCCACGGAAGGTATCAGAATCAGAGGTTCCTGCAACTTATTCTTTTATTTTTTCAATGCCCCTTGGCAATCATTATTTCACCTGACCGTTTGATTTTTTTTCTTAACAACTTGAATATAGGTTCGCACGTGGCTGTTAGATAAGATGTGAACCATGACATGTAGTTCAATCTTTCTAAGAAACCACGAACCTCTCTTTTTCTTTCTCGGTTCAGGCACCTCTTGTTTTTTTTTTGTTTTGTTTTTTTTTTATTATTTTTTTTTTTATTTTTTTACAGGATCAACCTCGATTCCTCTTTTCCACTTATGATGAACCCCAACATCTTACCGGACCGCACTCTGATAATGCACTTATTCGAATTCAACCTCAGTTTGAATTGTCTCAACCAGTCCACTTAGCTTGGCCAGATCCACCAGATGCCTCTCTTCTGTTTGGGACTTTGCTATCATGTCATAGCATAGCATTCAATTTCATGATAAATCATATCATGAAACAAAGTCACCATGGCTCTCTGATACAGGCACCGGCGTTCTGCTTCTTTAGAGGACAGTCTTCTTTCCATGGTAGCTCGTGCACAACGACATCGGTACCCGACCCTGGCATATCCTGACACGACCAGGTCACGATATCCACACGCTCTTTCAACGGGGCTACCATTCTGCTTTCGACTCGCCTCTAAAGAGGCCCCAAATTTTTTCTTTTCTGGCCTCGGCGGTGCTTGGAATAACAATCTCAATCCGCTACGCATGCGGCTGAATCACCTTCTCCTCTTGTTTCAACAACCTGGCTAATCTCCCAGCAGATCACAATCTTCTTCGTCTTCTTCTTCAGCAAGATAGATCGAATTGTCGAAGTCATATGAGGTGTAACCAAATTGTTATCAACGAGATCCGGAGAATTATTTTTTTGCATTCGGAACGAGACAAATCAAAAAAGGAGAAAAAATGAAAATAAACATTGCCATTTTTATTTGTTTTTAAACTGCAAAAATAAATGAAAAACAGGGAACACCGCTTTTTGACTGAAAAACATCCATTTATTTATGATGCAGAAATGTTGCAAATGTAAACATGAGGTGGCCCTTACAATGGACCATTACGTGTCAGGCAACACGTATGGCTTTCATGCAAATAAAACTGAGAAACAAGAAATATTACTCTTCCGGACGAGTGTCAGTGCTGATCTGTTTAAGCCTTCCAGCTTCCTGGTACGCACGGCTTTATCCAACCATCAAACTCGCAGTTACCATCAGTCTCTTCACCCATCACACAGGCATGATCTGAATCTTCAGCGCTTACACCCCCATCACCTGACCATGTGCCGGCATGGGATTGGCATTAACGTTGGGAGATGGAGCAAAGTTGATTGCTTTTGAATCCACCAGGTCTTGGACTACGTGCTTAAAAGCTTTGCAGTCCTCTACACTGTGCCCGGGAGCACCCGAATGGAATTCACATTTGACATTTTCATCAAAATTGGCTGGCCTCTGATCAGGTCTCATAGGCGCCAAAGTCCTCAACTGTACCAGCCCTAGATCCTTCAACTTTTTCAATAGGACAGAGTATGTCACAGGCGGCCTGTCAAAATGCCGATCACTCATCCTCCTCCTGACTGGATATCCTACCCTCTGAGACCTCTGCTGAAATGGCTGACGCTGCTGTTGCTGTTGTGCAGGCTGATTGTCAGCAGGAATAGTTACCGCAGCGGTGTGCTGGAAGTAACGATCCCTACTGGGTCCTCTCTGAGCGTAGACCGCACTGGTATTACCCTCATTTTTCCTTTGGCCATTTCCGAAGGGCTTCTTCGATCCTGATGACGAAGCATTACCTTGAATCTTCCCCATTTTCAGCCAACTTTCGATTCTCTCCCCTGCCACCACAATGTCAGCAAAGTTGGTAACCGGGCATCCAACCATTCTTTCAGCAAAAACCCCTTGCAGGGTACCCATGAATAAATCCGACATCTCCCGATCCACCAACGGAGGTTGAACTCTGGCAGCCAACTCTCTCCATTTTTGAGCATATTCTTTAAACCCCTCACTTGACTTCTGAGACATACCCTGCAGCTGGGTACGACTAGGAGCCATGTCAGCGTTAAACTGGTATTGTTTAAAGAAGGCATCGCCAAGATCCTGCCAGCTCTTGATATCAGAAGATTTCAGCTTGGTATACCATTCCAAGGATCCTCCGGACAGACTGTCCTGGAAGAAGTACATCCAAAGCTTTTGATCTGTAGTGTATGCAGAGATCTTGCGGACAAAGGCTTGTAGATGAGTCTCCGGGCAGGAACTCCCATTATACTTGTCAAATGCGGGCGCCTTGAATTTTTGTGGGATCACAATCTCCTCAACCAACCCCATATTCGACATGTTGATCATCCCCGGAGTGGCATAACTTTCCAGCACTTTAATCTTTTCAGCCAGCAGCTGGATCTCCTTGTTCTGAGGCGGGACCCCATATTGACCCAAGGGCTCATTATGCATGGAAAACTGATCAGCCTCTCGGTCCTCCTCCCTATCATCATCAACCCCAAAGAAAGGTGGGAACAGATTATCCTTCAGATTATGCCCCAGACCGGGCCCACCACCAGTAGCAGCACCAAATCCACCAGCATTATTGTTTACCATACCCACAGTTGCTCTTTTTTCACCGTCTCTGGATCCACCGAGCCCCTGGTTGGAGACACCATCCAGGTTAACAACACTGTTAGCAGCTGAAGCTCGCTCGAGCTTCTCAACTTTGTCAGCCAAAGCTTTTTGACCAACTGCAAAACCCTGCATGATGTTGATCAGCTCAGTCATCTTGTCCTTCAACTCAAGAATGTCAGTGTTCGGAAGATCCATCAGTCGAGGAGTATTGCGTCTGGTGAAGTATCTGTGAGGGCGTGTCGAGTGCAAAGGTACAGTTCTACGAGCACGAGCAATGATTCCTGCAAAACAGCAAACAGGTTAATATGCATGAATGCAACGTCTATCCATACGAGGAAAATTCTGTCCTTCGATTCTGGTTTCATCGAGACAGATAACATTTTGACATCCACATTCTTAAATTCAAGATGTCTCTCAACCAGATTCTCAATCCATAATACTCCCCCTATGACTAGACGTGTTTAGGTGCAGATGAATGCAAACTGATGCTGATGAATGAATGCAATGCACTGTGCCATCCTCCAAGTCATCTGATCATCTGTTGCTCTGAAACACAGCTCGGATCTCTGAACCGATCACAACCATCTGACGGAATATGTAACCCCAAATCCAACTCAAGGGTTCCGAAATAAACGGAAGACAGATACATCATCATCATCATCATCAATCTCTGATCAGATACCATAACCTCTGAATCGGCCCGGGGAATCCTGAAATAAACGGATCCCCACTGATAAATAACACGGCCCGGGGAATCCTGAAATAAACGGATCCCCACTGATAAATCACGGACAGCACTCCGGCGTCACGACAATAAATGACCATAAATCCGACTTATAAATAGGACTCTGATACACGGAACAAAAAGTCACCATCTGAGTCACCATCTGAACATGCATCTGTAAGAATCACCCTCCCCTCACAGGTAAATTCTAATCAGGTCATCCTAAGGCGGATAATAGTCTCGACAATCGGGCAAAGATACTCAATGGGTTTGCCCTTTCGGGTGTGCCATTGTAGCTCTCCTGAGATCGTCTAAACCAAAGATCCGGGAAATGATCGGTCACCAGAGTCAACAGTTCAGATGAAGTAACTCAACCAAAGCGGAATATCCCACAACGGAAAGCACTATCAGATGAACCTCGTCCGGCTTGTGGTATGTCACGTTGCAACATTATGCTGATTTAGCAAATGAGGAACGTGAGACCCACACTAATCCTAGGTGTATACTCGGGTCTGGGTTTTAGCCCCACTCAGAACACCCACCCCAAACAGAGGAACCGCCTGCACAAAGGACGACAACATGGTAGTATGATGCATGCAAATATTTATGCAAATATTTATGCAAATATATACACAGGTTAGAATAATAAATGCAATAAATAAAGCAAAACAAACAACCTAAACTATCCTAGAACGCTAGGAAGGACTCGCTTAGGGAAGATGGACCAGCACAGGTCAACACCTTGCGTGTTCCCCAGCAGAGTCGCCAGCTGTCGCATCCGCGAAAAAACAACCGGCGGGACTCAAATAAAAACACAACACAGAGCCGCCACTGCGCGTTATTTATCCCAAGATAGGGAAAGGAAACGCTCAGAGAAACCTGGAAAGGAAATGGTCTTGCGACCAAAGAGAGAGGGTAAGGGAGTCGGTTACGCAAGGGGAAGGTATTAGCACCCCTCACGTCCGTCGTACTCGACGGGATCCACGTTCTAAAATAAAGAATAGGTTGCTAAACATCACACACACACACAGGGAACGCAGGTGGGGTTAAGAGAAGGGAGCTCGATAGGACATCGCATCCTATGCCTACATATCTCGTCTGGAACGAGAATCAGAGCCACTGTAGTTCGGCTTACGCACGCCAAACAGCACAAAACGCACAAACAGATGGCAAACCTGGAGCCCGACAACCACTCGATGGAATTACGTCAGCATCCGAACCAAAACACGCACAAAACGGCAAACGTGGAGCCCGACAGCCAATCACTGGACTTACGTCGGCATCCGAACCAAAACACACTCAAAAGGGCAAACATGGAGCCCGACTGCCAATCACTGGACTTACGTCAGCATCCGAACCCAAAAAGCACAAACAAACAACAACATGCTAAGGAGTCGGGGACTCGAGCCTAGCACTTGTCAAACAACACACACAAAAAAAAGAAAAAGGCGCCCGGAGTGGTCTCGCACGACCACCTGCCTACATACCTCGTCTGGAACAAGGATCAGGGCGATGTAGTTCCCCCTCAAGGGAAAGAAAATCTAGCCAGAAACCGAGGGAAGACACACTACCAGGGAGCTGGACTCGAGCCTAGTGTTGTCATGCATCGTTACCCTACGTTCAGGTTTCTACCTACTTGCACAACTGCAAGCTAATCCTATCCAGGAAAGAAGCAAACATACAAGCATACAAACAAAACAAGCATCTCAATCAAACATGTCAGACAAATATTCACAAAGCACACACTATAACCAATCAAGTGAGGCTCAAACAATGGGTTTGACTGCCGAAGCAAGTCATCTGTACATGGTTATTATTCGCTCTTAACCTTGCCATTACGAGGCTAAGGTGAAGCAGATGAAAAGGTGAAGTGAGGATCAGACCTCACAGCTCTTATCCCTGACCAGGGAGAGCTTTTAGACAAAGGAGCGGGGGTCCAGAATTGAGGGACCCTTCTACGCTCAAAGACTCTGACTCGATTGTGCAACAGCACGAGATCTTGGGTTTGTGTCCCAATGCATCAACACACAGCCGTGTGAGCAGAGGGACGACACACAAAATAGTGGGGGATAGATTGCATATCCCTTGGCTTCCACCAATTGCCTTGATTAAGGACTTCACCTGCTTAGGCACAATATTAAACAATCACAAACATCGCCTCTTAAGGAGGACTTCAGACAGTTTGCCCGGCCAAATAACAGACCGGGTCTCCAGACTACATGAAGAATAGAAGTCCTACCTCAAGTGGTTTAAAAACCAAGCAGCAGCAAGCAAGTTCTTAAAGAACTGTAAGCAACTAAATGTACCTGAAATCAATCAAGTATCATCAGTACTCAGACAAACAAACAGTAAATGTTAATCTATACAGACAACACAGATTAAGCAACACAGATTAATGCACACAAGTGCAAGCTATAAGCTCAAGCTCAAGCTTCACAACCTACAAAACAAAGTTCATGTTAGTTCTCAACATCCAACAATATCAACTTAATTGACTTGGTTCAACCTCCTTAAGCATTGTGCTTTTCATCCTGAAAAATCAAGCAAATGTGAGAAACTAGACCACTAGGCCAAGCCTAGGGTCCAAAAGTGACAAAAATGTCTAAACAGCAAGCAATCTCCAACCAAAACCAAATTAACACAAATAGAAAGCCAAGGCAATCGATCCCATGTTTATATCATTCACCATATTCCTTTTATGCACAAAACAAATCAAACTAGGTCAAACATAACACCAAACATCCAAACAGAACTATTGCATTCAATTCCATATCAAAGCAGTTCCAAAAATCCTCAAATAATTCACACGTAAACAGGACATATTCAAGGTATAGCATGTCAATTTTCAGCTCAATTGGACAAAAGGAACTATGTCAATGAAAATCAAGAAATCCAGACACAATTATGCAAGCCAAACCATAGCATCAACACATGCATTCACTTCAAAAATTCATAAGTCAATGAAAACAATTAAGAAATGAATGGGACCAAAACAGGGATGTCCTACAATGTGTCTACAACCAGCATACCAAATTTCATGTTCATCTAAAACCACATGAGGATTTCACAAAGATAATGCCAACATGTATCACATGGACTTGCACATTTGACCAACAGAGATGAAAAAATACCAATCAAATTGAAAATGCCATATAAAAATCCAGAAAAATTCACATAGCATCTCAACATATCCATAAACATCCATGCAAAATTTCAATTCATTTCAACATCTCTAAGTCATGAAAATAAATCCAGAAAGTTGACCTAGCTAGGTGTGACACAAATTGTCACACCTGGATTCAAAAATTCATAACTCAATCATCAGGTATCCAAAATTCACAAAATTTACATGTAAATCACTATTGGCATGTCTACAATCACCACAAAAATTTTCAAGAATTTCTTTTTAAGTATGAGTATTTCACAACAAAAATGGCAAAAGGCACACAATTATGACATAGGTCAAACTTCCCTAAGCAAAGTCAACAATTCCTCATGCACAATTTCTAAAAATATGTCCATAAAATTCTACAGGGAATTTGGAAGCTATAGAAAAAATCCTCATATTTTTCTGATTTTCCAATAATTTTCTATGAATTTTTAGAGGTTTGTGTGATTTTTAAATAATTATTGAATGTTTTATTTAATTAAGATGAATTAATGGCAAAACTGTAATATCCGCGTCCAAGGCTAAAACGACCGCGCTTTGTTTTAATGTGTTGGCACCTCCTGATTCGTCCAGGCGCGCGGGAAACACGATTTTTGAATTGGAAGCGCAGGAAGCGGATCAAACGCGCGGGTTTGGACGAAAATTGGAACAGCAACCTGCATTCTTCATGTTCTTCAACAGCAAAATCGATTTCGCTCATTCTTCTACCAAAACTCACAAATGAATAACCGTTGGAAAGGTCTCAGCAAGAGGATCACGAATGTGTAACCTAATCAACCTAAACCTAACTATATAAACTGGATCGATCATTTTAGGTTTTGCTCTCAAATCTTTGAATTAACATAACTTATCCTATGGTTCACCATTTCTAAAACCAATTATATCACGATGCTCTATGTTCAACCAGTTACAGAACGCACATAAGCAATCATTAAATTATGAAGTTCGAAAATCGAGCACCTGGAAATGGCAGCGATGAGTTTGATGATCTTTGCGCGATTTTCCTCCAAACAGTTGAAGAATGATGATGTGTGAGGTAATTGAAGTGCTCAGGTTCGATTGCAATTGCTTCTAGTGCACTAAATTCTCAAAAGCCATGGATGAACCAAACTTGGACAGTTGTGAATTGATGCTCCTTTGAAGTTGAGTTGCCAAAACAGTCCAAGCATGAGAGGAATAGAGATTGGATCAACAAGAATTTTCGAATTTCATGGAGAATTGGAAGAGATTTCTTGATTTTGGTGTTTTGTGTTCTTGAAGAATTTTCAGAAATTGGAGGGAATTTGGAATTGTGATTTGTGAAATTGTGATTCTGTTGGAGTTAGTTATGATTAGGCTTATATATTCATGATTAATCCACACTCTAATCACTCTAATTAACCAAATGCCAATGATTAGTGAAATGTCATTTTCAAGCCAAGGGCAAAATGGTAATTGCATATGCCAGCTCATTGACAGCTCAATGCCAGCTCACACAAACCCTAAACACCTGTCATGAGCTGTTGCCACCTGTTTCATGTTCATTGGATGAGTATTTTGCATTTTCCACATGTGATGGCTATGTGTTCACTTTTCCAAGCTCATTTCAAAAGTCAATTCTCAAACCACAAGGCCTTGGCATGTTATGATGATTCCAACAACTTTCAAATGTCATTTGTGAAGTGTTGCAAAAATCCCCATTCAAAAATTCCCATTATTTCTCAAGTTGGACAATTTTGCCCCTGGACTTTTAACTATACAGTTGAAATTTGACTTTTTGCATTGACCATTTTTGAAGAAATCCAATTATGCACCATGAAAGTACATGTCAAATGGAGTTTGTGCATAAAAAGATCACTCAATTTGGATGCTCCATGTGGAAGTTATGCCCTCCTGATTATGGGTCATTTTTGAAATTGACTGGACCATAACTTGCCAACCATACATGGGATTTTCAAGTTCTTGGACTTTTTGGAAAGGTGAGACCAAGATCTACAACTTTCATGTTGAACAAATTTCCCTTTGAAGCATTTTTGGACACGTGGTCTTGAGGTCAAAAACTTTCCATTTTTGGAAACTTCCATTACAAGTCACTTTCTATTTTTGGCAATTCTTGTCCTGACTTGATTTTCTCCATTCTTAAGCTTTGAAAAGTCAAATAACACTTGTTCCAACATGAATGAAGTGTATCCAACTCATTTCCACCTCCAACTCCATCAGATCATGTACAGTTGACCACAGTTGACTTTTTCAACTGACAGATGAATTTGGCAATGCATAGATCAAATTGAGCTCCAATCTTCTGATGAAATGGCCCAAGGATGAAACCCTAGCCTCAATAGGCTCCATACAACCAAATAATGATCCCCATATCCATCATAGACCCCTTCTCCTGATCATGCCCTGACTGGCCCAATGCAACTGATTAGGGTTGACCAGTGGTCAAAACCCTAATCTCAAGGAATCTGCCCCAATCACTTGATTCTTATGATGATAACAAGACATGATGATGACAATGTACCATTCCAATCAATATGAATACCAATCTCCTTTGAGAATCATGAAACCCTAATTTGAACCTGCACATCCTCAGATGATTAATGACCAGTCCCATGAAACCCTAGCTTGCACATGACCTCCTCATCTCCTGATCAAGACTTGGGAGAATGGCTTGCACAATGTAACCACATGATATGCAATATGCAATGCCTAATGACCTAAAAAATGATATGCAATATGCTATACTAGTCCCAAGAGAGGAGGGCAAATTTTGAGGTGTTACAGGGAGGAAATCCATTATTAGTAGTATTAATTCAGACCTTAAACCAACTGTTTAATCCTATCACTTAATACCTACCCAATGCAATTTCAATCTTACACTAAGATCAGAGTTCCTACTCACTCCCCCTCAATCACCTCAGTGATTACAACCTTTAATTAAATTAAAGTTAATTATGAAGTCACACTTCAAACAACTCTTGATTGTGCTTAACAGCTTTAATCAAGATACACAGCACTCACGCTTAAAAGCTTAGAGTGACACAACACTTACAACTCAATGAACACCCTAGTCCAATGCAATCATCAAGGTGATAATTGCTTGGCTCACAAGATACACCTAATACAAGACACTCAAAAATACAGCAGTGAAGTATATGGAACACTAAAATCTTCACGCCTCAAAATCCCCGAGTTCTGAATGAAGGATTGCCATCCTTTTATATTGCAGCACTTGGGCCTTGTACTTGTATTTCCTGAAATTAAGGTCAAGCAAGTTAACCTAATTTCCACATATTAGGGTACTAACAAATAGGCTATTTGTTAGGTTCATTAATTGTAGCTCAGTTGTTTGTTTCCTGGATTTTAGATCAGCTGTTGACTCCCTGAAGAATAGCTTGAGAAAACTGCTGAAACAGAAAAACTAAACAACCTACAATTTAGCATATGCTGTCAGGAATGAATGTCACAACATTCAGTTTGACGTCCAAATCATATACCATATGCTAAGTCTGTTTTTCCTGAAAACAGACTGTACAAATTGTTGTACTGTAAAAGACCAACCAGTCTATATACTTCAGTACC
The DNA here is from genome assembly GCF_024323335.1 of Lathyrus oleraceus. Classification (NCBI taxonomy): domain Eukaryota; kingdom Viridiplantae; phylum Streptophyta; class Magnoliopsida; order Fabales; family Fabaceae; genus Lathyrus; species Lathyrus oleraceus. The sequence continues at coordinate 344,288,068 of NC_066583.1, forward strand.
AGCTTACAGTAACAAATGTCAAAACATCCAATTTGACATTTACACATAGAGCCTTATGCCATGGTTTGTTGTCCTCCTGAAGAACAGAGTGAGATACATACTGAACTGCAGCAGAAAACCAATTTGCCTATTATTCATTATATGTTGTCAATGATGAATGTCATAACATCCAGTTTGACATTCAGACAGTAGGCCTTATGCCAGGTCTGTTATTCCCTAAACAGACTGAAATTAAATACTGAGTTATAGCAGACAACCAACTGCTCTAGACCTCAGTACCTGTTGTCAGGACTGAATGTTATAACATCTAGTTTGACATTCAGTAAATCCTGTATTAGCTAAACCTGCAGCATACTACTCAAGTATGTCATGACATTAGTCAAGACATCAGAGTACAGTTAGATGATTTAACACACAATGCAGTCAATCAAACATCTCCACAACATGTCATGACATCAGTCAAGACATTAGAGTCCAGTTAGTGTTTTAACATAAAATGCAGCCAATCAAACATCTACACCTATATTATGGGATTGGAAGAGTGCATTGATCTAAGGATCAAGCATCTTGATGTTTATGGTGATTCGGCCCTTATTGTTAATCAGATTAAGGGTGAATGGGAGACGAATCAGCCTGGTCTCATTCCATATAGGGATTATGCGAGGAGGATTTCAACGTTCTTTACTGAGGTTGACTTCCATCATATTCCTCGAGATGAGAATCGGATGGCAGATGCTCTTGCTACACTTGCTTCAATGATGGTAGTCAGACTTTGGAATGAAGTTCCCAATATCACTATGATGCGCTTGGACAAACCAGCTCATGTGTTTGCGATTGAAGAAGTAAAGGATGACAAACCATGGTATTATGATATCAAGTGTTTCCTTCAGAGTCAGATTTACCCTCCTGGGGCATCTGTGAAAGATAGGAAGACTTTGAGGAGATTGTCAGGCAGTTTCTACCTCAACGGTGATGTACTTTACAAGAGAAATTTTGACATGGTTCTGCTCAGATGCGTGGATAGACACGAAGCAGACTTATTGATGACTAAGGTCCATGAGGGTTCATTTGGTACTCATTCCAATGGGCATGCCATGGCTAGAAAGATATTGAGAGCAGGCTACTATTGGCTGACAATGGAGTCTGACTGCTGCAAGTATGTGAAGAAATGCCATAAGTGTCAAATTTATGCGGATAAAATTCATATTCCCCCGACACTTCTGAATGTGATTTCATCACCATGGCCTTTCTCCATGTGGGGAGTTGACATGATTGGCATGATAGAGCCGAAAGCGTCCAACGGACACAGATTTATTCTCGTAGCAATTGATTACTTCACCAAGTGGGTTGAAGCGGCGTCATATGCAAATGTGACCAGGCAGGTGGTCGTGAAGTTTATCAAGAATCAACTCATATGCCGATATGGTGTGCCAGATAAGATCATTACTGATAATGGATCTAACTTGAATAACAAAATGATGAAAGAACTGTGTAGTGAGTTCAAGATTGCACATCATAATTCTTCTCCTTACAGACCCAAGATGAATGGGGTTGTTGAAGCTGCTAATAAAAACATCAAGAAGATTATCCAGAAGATGGTTGTCACATACAAAGATTGGCGTGAGATGCTGCCGTTTGCTTTACACGGATATCGTACATCTGTCCGCACTTCAACAGGGGCAACCCCTTTCTCTCTTGTTTATGGCATGGAGGTTGTACTCCCAGTAGAGGTGGAGATCCCATCGATGAGAGTCTTGATGGAAGCCAAGTTGACCGATGCTGAATGGGTTCAAAGTCGTTATGACCAGCTGAATTTAATAGAATATAAGAGATTGACTGCCATGGGCCATGGCCAGTTATATCAACAAAGGATGAAGAAAGCTTTCGATAAGAAGGTCAAGCCTCGCGTATTTCAAGAAGGTGACCTTGTGCTCAAGAAATTCTTGTATTTCTCGCCCGATTCCAAGGGCAAGTGGACTCCGAACTATGAAGGTTCATATGTTGTTAAGAGAGCCTTTTCAAGCGGCGCTTTGATACTTACAACTATGGATGGGGAGGACTTCACTCGTCCTGTGAATTCAGATGCAGTCAAGAAATACTTCGCCTAAAAATAAAAACAGAATAGCTCGCTAAGTTGAAAACCCAAAAGGGCGGCTTAGGCAAAAATGAGCGTCTCGGTGGATTGAAAACCCAAAAGGGCGATCCAGGCAAAAGTTAGAGACATAAAAAATAAATGTATCCCGCTAGATTGAGCACCTCATCCTGGGAAAATCTAGGCAAAAATTAGGGATTTGGAAAGTAACTGCATCCTGACAAGACTTTGTTCTACGACTGTCATCCGTCAGAGATTCTTGTTCATTCGTCATCAACCAAAGCTTCAAATACATCGGATTCATAATTGGTGGAGAAATGGTCATTATGGTCAATGTAGCCCTTTTCCAATATATATCACCAATTTCGATTTCGTAAAGATCTATGGAGTCTTGCCATTTGCAGACTACCATTCCATCAAATAAATTTGAGCCTTTTATCCGATTATTTGCACTCTTATTTATTTTTATTCAGCAAATGTTTTGCATGTTTTAATTGAGAAAATATTATTGTTTTAAAAAATCAAATTTTTCATAATTTGTTTTTAAACAAAGTGAACATTTGCAATGACAAAAGGATACTTAGGAGATCTTCAGTGCTCTCCCGAGGATGGTATGATCCCCAACAGGATGAGATTTTTGTCCATATTCCTGGCATTGCTTGTATCTTCTTCCTCCGGATCCTTTGAGGTGTTCTACTGAGCAGAGTGTTTAGTAAGTTATTCACCACTTTCCCTCCAGCAGAATAGCGACCTTTTCTCCTCAGCAGATGTGATCTCTTTGGTAAGTACGGTATTTGGAGGTTGGTCCCCAGATTCCTTTATCTCCTCGGATAGATTCCCCAGTAGAGTTGTTGGTGTGGTAGATTTTATCTTTGATAACTCCTGTCCCCAGCAGGAATGACTGATGATTCATCTTCCTGCAAAGATCTTTATTTCCCAGTGACAGTTGCCCTCAGTGGACCTGGCTTTCTCTCCTGAGATGTAGTACCGGGTGGTTGATTCCTGGACCTGTTTGTGTTAGATATGTCTGTTTGTCAGCATTCATCACACATAAACCACACATATACATGCATAATTATAACATTCAGATATTCATGTTGCATTCTTTGCCATATATCGTTGTTTGTTGTATCCTGCTATTCGGTGGTATATATCTCCCCAAGCAGACGTGTGTGTCTGATCTCCATATAGAGTCAACTCCATAAGCAAAAAGCGTCTATCCTTTCTCCCACATTCCCCACTGAGTTATATCCTCGTGGATGATGGTTGTTTCTGTTTCTTCCCAACACATATATTGGGATGGGTCTCCCTATGGAGTTATATCCTCACTGGGACGAGTCTTGATTCAGTGTGCCTCTTTGGTTTGATCCTAAATTGGCCTCCTGTGACTCTCTCCTACTTCCCCGTGGTATAAATGAATAATTGCTCAGTAATTAGTAATCATTCATATTATCCCCGGCGGAGTCTGTGGTTTTCTACCCTTATACCGGTAGTTGTAAACCCTATTTCTTTCCCTTGCAGAGTTAACCTTTTGTTCATCATAATCAATGACGGTTGCTTTTTCGTGGTTTCCTACCCAGTATCCGGTAGGTGTAATCCCCTCCTTGGCAGTTATCATTATCCAATATTCGGTGTTGATACCCCCCCACTTTCTCGGATAATTGCTCTGATCACACAATTTATCCCCAGCGGGTCATCTCTCGTCTACCCTTTTGTTGTTGGTAACAATTGTTTCTCTCCTAGATTGGTCATCATTATATACCTTAGTTTCGGTATCCTGATGCCTTTTTTATTTTCGGTTGATTTATCCTTTATTAACCCAGTAACCGGTTGTGGATAATCTTCCATGCGAGTATATTATTTACGTTCTGACGGTAATAGATGATATATCTCATGCACTCTTTGGTTGAAGCCTTTTGTTCTTCCCCAGTTGAGTAGGATTCGTATTTCCTTTTTGGAATCGAATGTCCATCCTATAATCGAGTCTTCTTTTAGCCCTCTGTTGGATGATGAGTGTCTTGGGAATATTCCCCAATTCATGTCTTGGTCGGTCACCTATTATATGCCCAGTAACCGGCATCCCTGGTGTTCCCTCCTTCTGCTCCCTGTTATGACTTTTAGTCCCCTGTGGAGTTAGAATCCCTGAGTTGAAGTATGCCTTTTAGGTCTTCCTCAGACGTTTTGGAGTTTTGATATCTCTCACCCTTATACCGGTCTTAGATATTCATTCTCCCAGAGCATGTTTTCCCTCACCTTGCTACCGGTGGAATCACATGATCTCTCTTTTGAGCTTATTACCCAGTACTTGGTAATACCTCATCCCGCTGTTTCCCCAGCGAAGTCCCTTAGTGGATTGTCCCCATCCGGATTTTTATCTGAAGTACCCGTTGTGGATAGTTTTTTGTTGTATTGGCATATTCCCCAATACCTGCATCTTTGAGTCAGCTCGGGTCTTTCCAATGGATTTATTCCCTTTGGAATTCTGTTCCCCAAGCTTTGAGTTGTGACCTGCTCACACATTTTTTTCCTTTTTACTCCCCGGTAGAGTCCCTGCCCCATAGAATAAATTATTCATGGGAATCGTCAATTTCCTCCTGATCTTTGCCTTTGTGGACACTTATCCCCAAAGAATGTTATCATTTTGCATACATATATTCGCATCATGAGGTCTCTTAGGGACCAAAATCCGTCTCTTTGTTATTATTTAAGCCCATTCTACCTCGTCGAGACGAAGATTTTAACCTTCACTTCTCTGGCTAGAATGACCTTAAATAGGGGCATCTGTAAGACCCCAATTTTGGCCCTAAAGATCCCTCATGGCATCATAATATTGCATTTGCATAGCCTCAAGGATCATAAGCATCTTGGTTCCCTTTGCCTTTGGGTGGGACTCCTTGTGAGTGGTTTGAGATCACCAAGCATGCTTGAATTGTATATTATTGCTTTTCTTATTTTTTTTACTAACCAAAAGCACAAAAATATGTCACTAACATCTTTTGTTTATAGCTTGAGCAATCACAAAGGTTCAAAGCTTCTAGGAGATCATCTATGCAATGACATGGCCAAGAGAAGATAGAAGCAAGCATGGTAATGGTTCCCAAAGCTCTCATCCATCAAATATGCCTCCCTAGCATCTCAATTCATCATTTTGATCAAATAAAGTCAAAGGTTTTGAGGTTTGTTCCCCAGAGAAACCCTAATTCATCTGTGCACCACAATGCCTTGCTCATGAAGCAACCTCAGCCCATGGTCAAATACCATCAAGGTAAGTTCTCTAATTCATCATTTCATACATATTTGAACTTATTTGAGCATCCTCAATCATCAATTCATCAAGGTATGAGTTGTGGACTTGAGAAGTTGATCAGTCAATTCATCTAATTATTTTGAAGTGCACTGAGACCTAACTTTTTATGTGTTGGTCAAATGGAGATGATTCCAAACGCATAAATGTTCTTAAGGACAATACTAACAACTTTCATGTTCATCAAAAATTGATTTGAAGCTTGGAATATCATCATCCATCCCAAGACATTATAGGTCATTTTGACTGAAACCCTAATTTTAGGTCAATTTCCCAAGGACATAACTCATTCATTTTTTATGATTTTGAGGTGGGATCAAATTCATTGGAAATCTTAAGATGTAAACTTAAAATGTTATGTTGAACAAAATTTCAAAATCTCAAAGGAAATACATGTGATAATGCAAGACATTATAGGTCCTTTTGGACCAAATGCATTGAAAGGCAAAAAAGTCCAACTTCAAGTGCCCATAACTTTTTAATAAAAAATCCAAATGATTCAAAATTTAAGTCCATTTTGATTATGTTGAAGATATATACAACTTTGATGTTTGAGGTTTTTTCATTTAAGGCTTGCATCATTGAAACAGAGGGGCTTGAACATTGGCCAAATTTGGAAACCTTGCCTTTGCATGTTTTGCACCTTACACTTTAAATTCAAAATTCACTAAGTTCCACACTTCAAATGGATTTTTTCCCAACATAACAATTGTTCCTTACATCAAAACCTTTCCAACCATTACTCACATGATCATATTTGGATTTGGCAAATGGCATTTTCGAAGAAGGGAATACTTTGGTGCATTTATGGAAACTTGATTCAAACTCATTGCACACTCCAATTACCTCACATCTGCATGTCCATTTCAGATCAAATTAACTTCAGCTTGCCATTCCAATAAGATTTGGGCCCTCCATGCGCCTGTACAGGCCCATGCATGGAGGCCCTCTTCATTCATGCACATGAGAATTCACCTTGCTTGCCTTGCCATTTACTATAAATAAGTGTGCTCAGCTCCACTATTCTTCAACCTAATGGCGCCAGAAATGCTGCACAACTGAATCCAAACCTCTCACCAAAGAAGCTAGTTCATTTTTTCTTCAAATTTTCAGATCTGAGATTCAACTACATCTGGTTGAATCTTTGGATCTAAAGCTTCTAAACCTTCACCATTTAGCTCATTGATCTTCTGTTTTGGCAAAGGAAGTAAGGAATCAAGCTCAATTCTCCAGAATCCAAGTTTGTTCTTCAACTGGTATTTCTTCGAATCTCATCATCCATTGACCTATTTGCTTGGATCTTGTGTTGGCTGAAGTCCTCTCAATAGGGGCATCATGATTGTGCATTTAATTTTTGAAATCCATTAAGTTCATGGTGAACACCACAGGACTTCCATCTCTGATTTCTATCAATATAGAGATCTAGAGTGGAATTGAGTGGCACAGGGATGATGTACATCATCTCAGCTTTCCAAAGATGTATAGATCGTGCATTTTGGTTAAGGTTTGGTTGTCTGCAATTTTGGCCGGAAAAACCAAGCTCACCGGAGAAGAAGGTGGCTCTGGTGGCCGTCCCTCTCCAGTTTGAATCTGAGCCCTTGGATTGAGTTTTCCAGATCTAATCCTGGCCTTTGTTTCTTATGACTTGTTTTAATGTTGCGTGTGTTTCAGTTGACCAAGGCGTATGGTGGAAGCGCGCATCTAGAGCGCATGATCTGCCAACTCAATTAATGAGCTCAGATCTAACGCTCCTGGTTTTTTTTTTTTTTAATTTTCTGATTTAATTTCTTTTATTCCAATAATTTTCAAAAATCAATATCTTCTTCATTTTAAATCCAAAAAATATGGGACCAATTGCATTATTTTCCAAATAATTTCTAGTTTCTATTTATGAATTTTAATATTTTTTATTTTGTCATTTGATATTTTTTGTGAATTTTCTCTTTTCTGGTTATTTTTAATGCATTTTAAATAGTCTTTGATATTCAAAAAATACAAAAATATTTTCCTAACCTATTTGAATGATGATGAATCTATGAAAAATATTCTCATCAATTTTTTAATTGATTTGAGATTTATTTGAGATTTTAGTTCAATTAGGTTATTTTTATTCATTTTTAATTGATTAAAAATAGTTTCTGACTTTTAAAAATGCTGAAATTTTTTGTCAAACTTTGTTTGACCTTGTTGAACTTAGGGTAAATCACTTGGACTTTTCAAAGTTGATTTGAGGTGATTTTGAAGTTTGACCTTTCTTTTATTTTTAATTCAAGTTTAATTTTAAATATTAAAAAATGCCAAATATATTTTGTTCATTTCTTGATCTCCAATCTTCATCTCTCTTCTGTTTTTGATTGTTTGACCATGATCCTGAATGTCATTGGTCAACATATGATGATTGGTACATTGTATTTCATTTAATGTATTTCTTATTTTTGCCATTTTCATTTCCATTATTCATCTCCTTCTTCTTCTTTTTTCTTTTTTGATCAATGAGTTGAAGGTTGATAAGTTAGCATTGATTAGGGAGACTTAATCTTCCTTGATCCAAACCTACTTCATCTTGATCAATTGATCAAGTGAATGGCTTTGCATTAAGGATAGGTTGTTTCCTAAATCATGCAAAAGGCTTAAACCAATACAAGATCAATTCCCTTTTTTTTCTTTTTGGCAAGGCAAGTTATTGGAACTTGGTTCACTAATCAAGACTTCTAACTTGTATTGTTGCCTACATTATTATTGACCGACCTCAGATAGTTGTGACTTCTACATAAGTCCAATTACGATTGCTTAACATAGCGCTAAATTTTGCCTTATGGCACACTAACTATTGACCATTAACCACTAACATTTACTTTATGCACTTTACTTTTATGCAATTTACTATTCTTGCACATATTATTCATTTGTTTTTTCCTTTGCTCATTGGAGCACATGTTTATGTTAGTGCCATTTGCCTTTTGCCCACTTGGGTATATAATTGTGTATATATCTTTTGTGCTTGTGTTTGTCTGTTTGTTGAGAACCAAATGCAAAGAATTGGACAAAATGGACTTAGAATTTAGGACCTTACCCAAGCAAATGGAATTTGAAGAGAAACTAGGCCTCATGCCTTTAGAGTGCTTAAATGTCAAAGAGAAACTAGGCCTCCTGCCTTTAGAATGCTTAAAGCTTAAGGATGAACTTTGAAAGGACCATATTCTAAACTCCCTCTTGTCCATTCTTTGATTGTTAATAGAACTTTTTGATGTGTGTGTTTTCTTGTGGTAGGGGATCCTAACTTGAGCCAAATTGAAGAACCATTACCATGAATTTCTAAGAGGGAGATCCAAGAGACCTTGAGGAGCTTTGTCCAAGAATTCATTGATTATTGTTTGCTTGAGTTTATGCTTGTGATTGCTTATTCCAAAGGATGGGAGCTACTTGGATCATCAATATGATCTCAAGAGAGGAACTCCTTGTGTGGTTTTGTTCCCTTTTCCCTTACCTCTTGTATGCCTAGGATCTTAGCCATTCTTCTTCTTCTCTCCACTCTAACCCAAGCCAAAACTTTTGTGCAAACATTAATACTTGTTTTCAAACATTAGAAACCTAAGCCTTATGCTTTTGATTTTCAAACTTTCTTTTCATAATACTTATTTTGAATTGAATCTTTAAATCCACTTTGACCATATTTTGTAAATACTTTTCATCGGTAAATATAACCCATTCAAATGTCTTTTTATGGTTTCAATGGCCACTTTCTTAATCAAACTTTTCATAACCTTTAGCTATTAGGTTTGAGTTATCCTTGAGGTAGATGTAATACTCACTTATATCCTTAGTGATGGACAATGAGTCTTCCATGCATATTATAGGGTTAACCCCTCACTAGCATGTTGAAGTTATCCTCACATGGTGGATTTGTGGTTTTAGGTTGAGTTTTCTCCCTTGGATAACAAAAGACCTTAAGGCTTTTGGACCAATCAATTCACCAACTTATTTTGATATTTTTACCCCGAACTACGAGGTTTTGATCCTAATCTTTTTTAAGATGGTACGTAGGCAGTGAGTTTATCCATTCAAACACAAAATGTAAATAACTTGTATATTCTTTTCTCATCTCTTCAATCATGTTTGCACAAATAAATTTTCACAAAAATACCAACCTTACAACAAATATGAAAAGGGCTCCCTAGGAGTACCTAGGATGTTTTGGCCTAACACCTTCCCATTTCATAACCAACCCCCTTACCCAGATCTCTGACATTTTTACTAGTTTTTGATTTGATAAAACTATTAGGTTTTTGTTCGCTTTCTAACCATTCCTTTGGATAAATAGAAGTGCGGTGGCGACTCGACTTGTATGATTTACCTTGGATTTAGCCAATATATCTAATAGTAACGAATACCCCGCTACAGCTATGACGAAGAAAATGTTGAGAGAAGGTTACTATTAGATGACAATGAAATCTGATTGTTGCAAGTTTGTGAAGAAATGCCACAATTGTCAAATTTATGCAAATAAGATTCATGTTCCTCCGACACTGTTGAATGTTATTTTTTCTCCATGACCCTTCTCCATGTGAAGAATTGATATGATTGAGCTCAAAGCTTCGAACGCACATCGTTTCATTCTGGTGGCTATTTACTACATAACAAAGTGGGTTGAAGCGGAATCATATGCGAATGTAACCAAGCAAGTTATTGTAAGGTTTATCAAGAATCAGATTATATGTTGTTATGGTGTGCCAAGTAAAATCATTACTGATAATGTATCTAACTTAAACAATAATATGGTGGAAGCTCTTTGTAAAGACTTCAAGATTACACATTATAACTCTTCTCCCTACAGACCTAAGATGAATGAGGTTGTTGAAGCTGCAAACAAGAACATCAAGAAGATCATTCAAAAGATGGTTATAACATACAAAGATTGGCATGAGATGTTCCCATTTTCTTTGCATGGGTACCATACATCCATCTGCGCTTCAATAGGGGAAACCCATTTCTCTGTCGTTTATGGTATGGAAGTTGTGCTCCCTGTGGAGGTTGAGATCCCATCATTACATGTCTTAATGGAAGTCAAGTTGACAGAAGATGAATGGTGTCAGACCAGATATGATCAATTGAATTTGATTAAATAGAAAAGATTAACTGCCATGTGTCATGGTCAGTTGTATCAGCAGAGAACGAAGAAATCACTTGATAAGAAGGTCAAGCTTCGTGTATTCAGACAAGGTGACCTCGTGCTCAAGAAGATTCTATCTTTCAAACCTGATGCTAGGGGCAAATGGACTCCTAACTATGAAGGCCCATATGTTGTTAAGAGAGCCTTTTCAGGCGGTGCTTTGATTCTTACAACTATGGATGGTGAAGAGTTCACTCGTCCTGTGAATGTCGATGCAGTCAAGAAATACTTCGCCTAAAAAAGAAAAGAACAACTCGCTAAGTTGAAAACCCTAAAGGGCGGCTTAGGCAAAAAAAGGAGTGTCTCGGTGGATTAAAAACCCGAAAGGGTGATCCAGGAAAAAGTTAGAGACATAAAATAGGAAATCATCCCGGTAGATTGAGTACTTGGGGTAATCTAGGGAAAAATTAGGGATTATGGCAAGTAACTGCATCCGATTGGTCCTAATATTTGAAGCAGTTTTGAGCAGTCATTTGGTTCTAATTCATCATTCTCAACCGAAGACAAGTACAGTGGATTTTGAAGTTGGTAGGGAGAGTAGTGATCATTGTATTCAATGTAGCCCTTTTCCATGTAAATTACCATTTCTCAAACTTTGTAAAGATCCATGGAGTCCTGCCATTTGCAAACTACCATTCTATTAAATAAAGTTAAGCTTTTATCCAATTATTTCTATTTTTATTTGTTTCTGTTTTAAAATTGAATTTTTATGATGGTAATTTTGAAATAAATCAATGAATAATCATTTTTCTTAAAATAATAAAGGAATTTACTTTAAAGAATAATTGATTTCAGCAAGGAATGTCAACAACAATCTAAGAACATGTAATTCTTGAGGTGTGAAGCATTGTTGTCTTCCCCAAGTAGTTGGTTTCGTAACTTTCTCATCCCCAACAGTTTGTCGTTCATCCCCTATTGAGCTAATGATTGGTCCCCTTTGTAATTCATCTTCCCCAGCTGAGGCGTTCATGTTCTGCATCCCCCAGTTTGTGACTTGATGATTGAACCCTGGATATCTCAGAACCTTTATTTGGTCTCCAGATCTCCAATCACATTTGTTTGTGTTGCATAACCACGACAGTTTCTCCCTTGTGTGAATCTGATCCAGTTATATTTGCCTTGGAATTGGTTTATTTCCTCCTATATCAACATGTAAAAAGGTAATGCATGTCAAGTGGATTTTAAAATGAACCTCTCCAAAGCAGTCAACATGTCATTCAACTTTTGAACATCTTTCTTTCAGGTTAGAGCGCTCATTTGGACCACTGAGTTGTACTTTTCGGGGTATTGCTTTGATTTCCTACTTATTTAGGTAGAATCTCAAGAACTTGTTGGCTCTTCCCCGAAGGTTCACTTTTATAGGTTGAGTCTCATGTTATACTACCATATCCTCTTGAACACCCATTGGAGGTGTTAAACATGAAACCCCTCTTAACCACATTTTATAATCATTCCATCCATGTAGACTTCCAGCATCTTCCATACATCCTCTTGAAAGAACTTGTTAATTATCCTTTAATATGTCGCACCAACATTTTTTAGCCTGAAAGGCATAATGTTGTATTGGTAATTAGCTTATTCGGTCATGAATGTTGTCTTTATCTGGCCAGGCTGAAACATAGGTATTTGATTATACTCAGAGTAAGCATCCATGAACGATATTAACTTATACCCGACTTAATTATCTATAAGCTTGTCGATGTTCAGGAGTGAGTAAGATTCCTTCAGGCATGCTCTATTAAGATCCTTATCATCAATGCACATCCTCCAGTTCCTTGAGGTTTTCTTAATTAGAATGATGTTGGACAACCATTTTGTATGCTTCACCTTGAAAATGAATATTTCATCTAATAGGCCTTTCATTGTCCTTCCGATGGCTTTATCTTTCTCTGGGACTGCCTTATTCGCCACTAGGAGACGTAGCAGGCATCAGGGTTGACGTTCAACTGATGGTAGGCCACTGTGGGGTCGATGTCGGAAATATCTTATGATGAGATAGAAAAAATATTGGAATTAGCTTGAAGGAATTCGATTAATGTGCATCTTACTTCCAAGGGACACTTGGATCATAAATTTGTCGATCGTGTGGAATTGTCATCGAGCTGGATGGGACGGGTGTAACTTTATCAAGGCGGGTGTCTATATCAAACATACTGTTATTCTCGGGGTCTTCCAATGATCCCTCCGACGATGTGAGGATGTTTTCTTTAATCCGATTTGCTTCCCCAAGGTCGGCGCTGGTCACAGTCGGCTTTCCATTCGTATCATGATATGCTCTCTTAAGATGGACCGGGGAAGCCACCACATCTAGATTCACTAAGTAGGATCTCCCTAAGATATCTCTAAATGCATTTATACATAGAATTACAAGGAAATTAATGGTTACATATCTCCCACATGGTCCTTCACCCACTAACAACTCAGATCTATCATTGTATAACGACGAGTTACCAAATCATTGAATGCCAACAGATATCCATCATAATATAGATTCAGATTTGGTTGCAAGAGATTAAGTGCTCTAACGTGTCAGCGTAGAGGATGTTGCAAGAGCTTCCATCATCTATGACTAATCTAGTCACATTACAATCAGCGACAATGACAACTAGGACTAGTGGCAGGTCGAGGTTCTAAGTTCCATCGATCATATCATGATCTAGAAATCCTAATGTCGATCAATCTATACTTTGTTGATCAATAGTACTTGTCCCCTGTGGAAGGTACTCTGATAGCGGATCGACAGTGGATGTTGCTCCACTTCAGATCTCATTGATGGGTAAGAATTAGTGGAGGACGGAATTGGAAGATTTAAAGGTTCTCCTTGACATTGATAATGGATATACTTATTCCATTCCAATGTCTTCGATAGAGATAAGATTTTGGATCGAAGATGATCTGCTTGTGGAATTTCACGGGAATCCAAAGTTTTTTCCAAAAGATAGCACCATTGTTATGTATTGGATTTAGAATTAGGTGTAAGATGGTGATGTGCAATCCTGAATCGGTCGTGATATCTCTGATACGACTGCTCGCGAGTGAACCTGCAAGGTTAGCACTCCAACTCCCAAGTCAGTTCAGAATTCAAGATGAGTGCAATCAAAAGTGGAGATCAGAAAGTGTACCTTGCATTTTGCGTGAGATAACTTTTATACCTTATGTCATTTGGAGTGGGTTGGCAATAATTTGTGCCTTATCTCTTTGGGCATTTGGCTGGCCCAAAATAATATTTATCTATCTATATTTCTTGTTTTGATGTTTTCTTTGTACATGATACAATTTATTTAATATTTTTTATGATCATCCAACATTATTGCATAGGTCATTCTCGACTCAGTTTCTCACTTTAAACCAAGTTTTGGTTCTCACTCCCACCTTGATTTAATTTAACTATTTTAGTAAGTAGAGTACTTGCACCATTAGTGTTATCCTCTCTATGTATTTCAGGAGCTGACAGGGTCTTTGAAGATTGTTGTAACCCGTCCCTTTGGTGAGAATCGACGTATTCAATAAACTTTGTGAACCTGACCGATGCGAGCCAGAGTAATAGCCATGCTTAGTCATTACTTGTCCTAGACGAGGAGAGTTAATGCAAAACTTTAGCATCATTGGGAACCGTCCCTGGCCAAAGGTGGGGTTCCCGTCCCTGCCCCCAGGTTTTGTCCTAGTTTGAGGTGGATGTCTTAAGGGCTCCACGATCTACGCTCTTGGAGTGGCTAAATCCTAAGGGGGATACGCCAATTGCATATCGAGTGTGTTCCACCTAGTTGTATCTTGTTTCAAAAACATAGTATATGCCATATTCTCGATGGTTATAATAGTATTTTTATGTATAAAATTTACTTTAGCCAGAAGATTTATGTACATAGCTTTAAAATAACTTTGAAATATGCTTATTTTATGTACTTAGGGAATCTGCATGTTTTCTTGGACAACTGGCCTTAGGGATGTAAGACATGTAACTCCATACACAAGAGAGAGTGAATTGTGTGGGTTTGAAAAATTATAGTTCAAAATAAATCCATTTTCTAAAATAGAGTTTGAATTTTTTTTATCAAAACATTTGTATGGGTAGTGGAAATTCAAGGTAAAGAAAATATGTAGAAAGTAAATGACTTAAGGGAAGAGAAATAACACTCAAGGTTTATAGAGGTTTGGTCTTAAAGAAGTGACCTACTCCTCTCCCTAAGAACTGATCTTCGAAGTATCCAATAATACTTGAGAGATTTTAGAAAGTTAAGCCCATTAACCCCCTTATACAAGGAAAAATGAAGTTTAAAGTTAACTTCCAATCAAACAACAAACTGAGGAATGAAATGGTTAGTCTTCACGCCAAACAAATAACACAACTTTGAACGGTTAATCTCTAAGCTAAACTGAAATTTTGCATTGGATGATCTTGAACCAAGTTAGAGTTTTGAGTTGGATATCCTCCCAACCAGACAAAGGTTTTACACGGGCTGACCATGAACTAAACCAAGATTTCTAATGGGTTGATCTTGAACCTATTGAGCTTTTACACAAGTTGAACTCTAAAATCAAGTGAGATTTTATATCAGACTGATATCAAACTAATAGATCTTTTAAATGGGTTGAGCTCAAGAACCATTGTGAATATTTTTCTATGGTTATTCTTCACAAACCTAGAAGGAGAGCTTTTTTTAAATAGTAGAGCTCAAAAACAAAACATAGACTTATACTAATCTTCTAAAGAGATTTTATACAAGTTTAGTTGTAAACCAAAACAAACAATTCCCACAAAAGAATAATTTAGTCAAGAGGAAAAAAGTACACTTGGTAATTTTCCAATAATGCCCTTCATCCATAATAATTTTCTCACTAAACTCAAGAACGCTCTCAAAGCACTATGGTTAAAAATTTGAGAGAGAAAAGAAATAATTTAGAGAGATTGAGAAAAAGAGGAAAAGTGAGATATTCAAATTTTTCTAGATGAAATGAAATGAAGAGGAAGCCTTATATTTATAGGCTAAGAAATGGTACATTTTAGGAAATAATTCATGGGCAAACAAAACGACCTAATTGATTATCTAATCCACTAGGTACATAAATTAATCGATTATTGCTTCCCAAATCAGAAGGTTTTGATAAAGAGTCATTATCATTCATTAAGATACTATCATAATTGATTATGGACTTGATTCTCCCTCATCTAATCAATTTGGTATTTGTTCTAATCGATTAGATAGTTCAAAAACTTGTCCCAATCAATTTGACAATATCTAAAACAACCGGATAAGCTCCAAAAACACTTTTGTGATTTTATTTGAAAAGAGAGAGCCTTCAAAAAATAATTTTGTGTGTGTGTATTTTTCAGTCATACTACTTACAAAAAGGCCCTTGTATTTTTAGAAAACACTAATCACTCAGACAGACACAATTAAGCAAACTTTCACACTTCCTCTATCTCACACTCTAAAGCTTCAAGTCCTTTTGTTGGATATAAAAATGATAGAAGCATTCCAATTGAATATTCTATTGGATGAGGCTTGAGATGTCTTCAAGTTAGTCACTATCATCAGAGAGTTACAAGGGAATTATCGGTGATTATAAACCCTGATTCGAAAGAATAGTTCAACCACTTTATGCATCTTTCACCGCTTGAACTAGCTTTCGTATTTGATTGTCTTCATGCTTGTTTTAGTTAAAACCACTTCAAGAGTTGTTACAATTTTTGGTGTTTTCATTATCAAAACCATGATATTATCAAGGGTTAACTTATCTTGCTTATCTATGAGCTTTGATCACTTTCTAATTATACATGCAAGCACATACTTCCACAAGGAAGTACACATATGATCATATACCGATCATAGTTATATTTGAAATGATACGAGTTTAGGTATACCCCTATTATTTTTACCCATATATCCTCTTCAGACCTTATCCACCATTTTTGGACTGTTGCGCCTGCTTTCTTCAATTAAATGGGCATCATAACGTGCTAGTAGATGGTTTGGCTAATCAAGAATGTACTTTCATTCTTATAAGATATGATATTGAGTATTTTGTCGTACCTGAGGTAATCCAGAAATGGTAACAACTTGTGCTCGACCGAGCTAGTTATCCGTTTGTTTATGTTAGGTCGGGTATTGAAGTCTATCAGGCATGCTCATTCAAGGTCAGTATGATTGACACACATAATTTTATTTTTCTTAAATTTCTTAACTAGCAGGATGCCAAATATCCATTTCTTATCTTACTTCAGGAATGAAGTTAGTTTCTAAAGGTCTTTTGACTTCGCTAGCGGTATTCCAGGCTTTTCCTAGGGAATGCATTATTCTTTGTTGCGTGCCTCAATTCATCTGGTTGGATCATAGTAGTTAATTTGGCCGGTCTACGCGTTTTATTGTTAGTCAATGGATTCACCTGATCCTCGGGGATTCCTTTCTCTATCTATTATGGCCAGTGCTTAAGAGATATGCTTTCGCATTCACCTCGATCTACCTTTGGATATTGTTAATTCATAACATAGATTAAGCTTTTTTGGATTGATAAGGTATATCAATATGAAATATCAAAATCTTGATTTCGAAGTAGATTCTCGTTGCTTTAAGTATTTTGAACTCGCAGTGGATGCTCGTTTCTTCAAACGTGATGGCGCTCATCCACGACTTCTTTCGACTTCCCTTTCAGATAAAGAGATATCTTGCACTAGTGGAAAATCGTCTTCATTCTAAGGTTTCCCTCTAGATCTTCTCAATTTTAGTCACTAAATTCGGTATCATGATAAGGAAATGTACTACATTGTAAGGATTGAGATGGAATGAGCTTCATATGTGATTTCTTTGTGGTTCGGCTTCGAATCAAATGAAGTTTGATTGTGGAATTTTGTGTGAATTTGATGTTATTTCCCACTTACGATGCAAGTGTTCAGTCTCGAAACTAGAATTGGTGTTGATCATCGAGGCATATGGATTGATCGATCTTTGTGGGTTTTGTCCTATGAACTCATCTTTCTCCGCAAGTTATAGATTGGATCTTTGTCTAACCCTAAAAAATAAGAAAAATATCATGTTGAAGATATTAATTAGGTGGAAGGAGGGATAGTCCAAATTAACTTATGAAAAATGCTATTATGAAAAGTGACATTCTTAATTTTGACCTCTCTCTAACAAATCAGCTTAATGATGCGTAAAAATATGGTTAATACAATTCATAGTTTGGTTACTGAGTGTAAAAAAATGGTTAATATATTTCATAGTTTGGTTACTGAGTTCTCATACTAAAAAATATTGTAAAATGAAGGCTTATATGATATATTAACTTTTGGGTAACGGTGTGTCTAAGGTTGGTTAATAATATATAATTTGGTTAATGAGTTCTCATACTAAAAAATAATTTAAAATTATAAAATAAAGTTGATTAATAAAATGTAAAAGTTTCTTAATACAATTTATAATTTCATGTCAAAAAATGGTTAATAATATATATTTTACTAGTTAATAAAATATGAAAATGATTAATAAATTAGATGTTAAAAAATGGTTAATTACATATATCTTTTGGAATTGATAAAACAATGAAATTGACACAATCTTATATTTATGATTAATACTAAATATAGAAAAAAATATAAGAAAAAAATCTTAGAAATTTTGTAATAAATTTATTAAAAATTAATTAATTTTTTAAATACAAATTTTTTATTTATGAGTTTATTAAGATGTTCCATTGAGACATAAATAAGGATATCCTAATAAAGTTTTATCTTACCAATCTAAATCGTATGGGGAACACTTCTATTTGTGGGGGACGGATGTTGTCGAAAATTTAATGCCTGGCACTGGTCCTAATAAATATATTGGGAAGTTTAAGAAGATTTATAAGGTCCATATAACTGAACAACCTCTATTCATAGGGTGGACCATAATTCTGCACCTATCATTGCATTTCAAACTATTCACTCGCTACAATCTTTAATTCACGCCAAAAATCTATGCGCTGTAACCGCCTTTCTTGATCAATACAATATCTTTTTTTATTACTCTCATAAATTAAATACTACCACATTTAGATTATACTAGTTTTTAAATAACTGAGTAATTAAATTTATTTTAATAATAAAATAAACATTCTTTTTTCAAAGTTGTGATTTATTTCTAAAATAATTATCTTAAAATAAAGTAATGCTAATTTTTATTATCAAAGACACATGTTAAGAAATTTAATATAAAAATATTATTTAAAAAATTGTATAATAATTTGATTAAAAATTTATAATTAATTATTTTTATTTTTAATATAATATAAAATATTAAAATAAGTATAATATATAATATAAAAGTTTAACATAAGATATTTTGAGTATTGCCATATAGAACTCGAATAATTTTTTGGTTTTATATTATCCTTTAAAATATATATAGAATTAAATTAAATAATATTATTTGATACAATATTGATTCATATTATATCATATATTGTGAACTATTAACTTATCCGTGATAACTCACTATTATTTTTAATGATTACATTCATTTATCAAGTTCCTTAACATATATTTAATTTAAATTTTATAGTCAATTTATGTATTAAGCAGAACAATACATTCAAATGATAAATGTAAAATGGTCAAAATAACAAAGAGTTTTATAACATTTTGTAAACATAAAAAAAAATAGTAATCAAAGTTTAATGATGTTTTAAACTTCAGATTACTACATAATAAAAGTTAAAAGAAAGTGTTGCTCAACATCTTAAAATACTTCCGTCAATCAAGATAACTGCGAGTTCTACAGAGCAACCATAAGATCACAAGTCATTTATTCGTTCTACAACAACATGAATAAATAAATAAGTTAGAACTCAATTTCCAACATTAGAATTATACAAGTAGAAAAAAGACAAGAAAATTCAACAATTTTGTAGATGGCAACTGAACGTTCCTCATATCAATAGTGATTCGTCTGCGGATCTTTTTGACGGAGTGAGTCCCAAATTAGCACTAACAGGGTCATAGTCAGCACACGCAGACATAGATTCCTGTGGAAAAAACAAACCCAAATAAGTAACATTGAAAATAATATTAGCATTGGATAAAGCCGTTAAAAACATAACAACAAAGGATATATATATATATATATATATATATATATATATATATATATATATATATATATATATAGAGAGAGAGAGAGAGAGAGAGAGAGAGAGTCAACTGCAACATCATCATGAATGGACAGTTCATCATGGTTTAGTTTGGACGTATGCTAAAAAAGAAGAAAGATAAAAAATTTATCAGATTATAGAAAATCTCTACAACCACATAAGTTTGTGTTTAATATAAGAGTACCTCTTCAGTTGGAAACTGGTCCCTTAACTTTTTAGTAGAATCTTCACCGTCTTTGAAATCAACAACAGATAATATACCATACTTAGGTTGATAAACAACCCCGATTGCTAACTCCTTATTCAACATTGAGTCCAATGGAGATGGAAATTTAAGTGGATCATCTTCACCAGCCTAAAATATGAACATATCCATAAACGATTATAATATATATTACAACTTATAATCACTTTAACACAGACATATAAATACCTCAACTAACCATGTCTTTAAATTAACGGTTGATTTTCTAATAAACTTTGCACAATCACTATCCCAAAAGATAAATTTGACTATATGTTTACCGCCGACAACATGAACCTCAAGTTTGTATATATGTCAACAAATAACATAAATAAGATAACATATACAACATCAATACAAATTTACATGTTTAGTGCAAAATCATTTAAACATATATAACACCTTGGTACAAGTTTTTGAGTTTCATGGTTTGCATAGCACATAAACTTCCCATCTTTGTGTGTCACACTTTTAATACATTAGTCACAACCTTGATAATACCACCCGGATTGTCCAGCTTCAACTTTTTCCAATTTGGCAATAGTCACAATGGTTGTCTCCTATTTATTCATGATATAATATTTTGTAGTCAGAGATAGGAGTTAATATTAAATAGATACAGAAACTTAGTTATCAATATATAAAACCAACTTAATAAAATATGATACACTTACATATTGCAAACTGAGAATATCATAAACACCCATTACTTATGCCTTCCATATGAATTTTTCATGGTGAGAGTATTGAGAGTCTTGAGTAATATCATTTTGGAAGGAAGAACTTGACAATAGAGGTACATCTCCTTTGAAACTGGACATATTATGAGTTACAAATAACTGCCAGAGAAAAATTAAATAGAAGAGATAAAAGATGCATGTACCTTTCTTTGAACTTCTTAATTTCATCGACGTTAAAGTCATTAACAGATAACTTTGTCCCATTCCATGCATTCGACACAGTTAATGGAAAACTTCCTAAAGATATGCAAAATGTGATAGTTTAGTTGAGGTATATTAGAAGTATGATAATCAAAATTTACAAAATATCACTTAAAAAGAAGGAATATAATTATGTTCTGCTCCTTTTATCCTTTCATTCTACAACAACACAATAATATGTCCACCTTATTTGTTATTATTGGAGAAATTACATAATTGCGATTCAAGATCACCCCATAATATACACTGAACGACAGAACTATTGAGATTAAACATTGCAGAGAATGGTTAATTGCATTTAATAATCATAATAAAACGTAATACATACATAATGATAGAAACAAAAATTGTATATCAGAGGTCAGTATTACCTCATGTCTGACATTGTAAAAACAACTTTGTTTTTGCTATGCGTACCATTCAATTGAACTTGAATTACTTTATTAACTCACCCAATTACGTCTAAGAATGAATCAATAAACTAAATAAATGAATCAAAATTAAATAGCTATTAACAATGCATAAAAAAATAATAATAGATTACCACCTAAAATTTCTAGTCGAAACTTACCCGCAAACATGTCTTCGAAACTTGTAAACCTAAAATTGTTCAGAGGAATGTCTAGAAAATCTGCAGCTCTTGCAGAAGTTGCTCCACAAAAAACCAGCTTAAAGTTATGTGTTGTAGCCTTCAATGTCAAATCATTTTTAGTCACCTTAAAGTTTTGAATGATGTATGTCTTTCCTATTTTAAAAATATCTTTATGCTTTGGAACCAAATGTGGTGGTACAATAACTTGGATCATTTCTTTCTAAAAAATCAATAAAAAATGAAAAAACATATCAATCACAAAACATAACAATGAAATATCTATTGTTAAGATATCACCTGCCTGCAAAAAAATTGCTTAAACAAAGAATAAATTGGCTTTAAAAATTCAAACTATAATGGATAATTACATGATACCTTCGAGTCAATCACTACTATTTCCAAATATTTTTTGTTAGCCATGGTTGTAATAGACCACAAATCTTTGATTCTAACAACAATCTTCCATAAATCCTTAGATCATTTATGTTCTTAATATCTTCAATTGGGCGAGCCAGTCTAAAATGTATAGAAGCTACAATAAAAAACATAAATAAAAAAAACTTCCACAACACATATTTAAACAAATTTTATTTAAATAAAAAATTGAAATAAATGAATGAAGAACGAAGAAGGACGACGAAGGAGGAGGAAGAAAAATGAAGCATGAAGAAAAAGCATAAACGAACGTGACCACCATTTGACGATTAACCGGAACATTGGAGGAAGAAGAAGCATAACGATGGAGGAAGAAGGGAAGTAGAAATAGTAAATTGGGAGTGAGAGTGAGAGGTTCAGTTGATGATATAAAGAGTGCATATTGTGCGGTGTAAATTAAATTCTCAATATTGTAATAATAAGTGCATAGTATGTTGTGTAAATTAAATTATATACAATGTAAATCTAAAATATCTTCATGTATTCCATTGATAATAGTTAAAAAAGGTGGATGTAATAATGATATACTATTATTGTAGTAAAATTAGAATTTTAATCAAATAAACTGAATTGTCCTTGGTTTTAGAAGTTTTAAAGGGCGTAATCATCATATCAATATACTAATATTTTATAAGTTAGATATTAGATATGAATAGAGTTTTGAATTGTAGTCTTCAAAGTAGTTTAAATTAGTTTTTTTTAATATTGTGGTTATTTTGATGTTAATATAGAATAATTTATAAATTTTAGAATATATTTTGAAAATAAGAAATTTTAGTAATTTAACAATTCAATTAAATAATTAAATAATTTATTTTAAAATTTTAAAATTATTAGTTGTGGATTCACTTGCAATTTTTTATTTACTGTGTTTTTATGTACAATTTCTTTTTCTCCATAAGAAAGCTTCTAGACGATAAACATACATTCTATAATGAAGTTTCAAGACAACTTCATTTTGAAGCAAAATAAATCATAGCTAAATATACAAGTGAAAACACAATAAGTAAAAGAAAACATAGGTAAATCCAAAGCTAATAAACATACCCTTTAAAAGGAAGTTTTCAGATTTTAGATAGGATGCATCTAGAAACTTCCTTCTTGAAAGGGGTAAAATTAGATTTTTATGGATCCTATATCTTACTAGTACACCACGTAAAAATATTTACATGTTCTCCAAATTCTGGAAATGCATCTTCAAACGCACCTTGAAACATTAAGGGCCTGTTTGATATGCTTTTGGAAAATTGTTTTTTAGTTTTTAAAAATTAAAAATTATAAAATTTGTTTGGTAGTCTAATTTTATAAAACTATTTCTCAAAACTATTTTCTATTTGTGAGTTTTTAAAATTAAAAATCTAAAATAGGTTTTAGAAGTTTTGATTTTTTAATTTTTAGTTTTGGAAATTAGAAACAGGACAAAACAAGAAAAAATGGTACTATATTCATCAATGGCAAATTTGTAACGATGTTCAACTTTAAAACAATTTTTAAAAATTAGATTACCAAACATGTTTTTTCCTCAAAACTTTTTTTTAAAATTTAATTTCCAAAATAGTTTTTAAAAACTAAAAATTAAAACTCATTCAAACGGACCCTAAATGATCCGAAGATGCACTTCCGTAATATTTTAAAAGTCATACACCATGTGTTAACTCTGAAATGCTTGGCATGCATATTATACCAGAGATGCATTGCCGATTATTTTACGGAGATACATCTTTATAACATACTAGAACATTGCATGCTATATTTTGTTTATGTTTATTCAGATGAAAATTTATAAACGTTATTTAACCCAATAAGTGACGAGATTTAAACCATACAACCGATATGAAAAAAAATGTCGTATATAAATCCAAATGGTCCAAAAGTGACATATATAAATAAAGTAGAAATACACGATAAAATAACATGAGGTGAAAATAAAATACAATCTATAGTGAATCCAAAGTACAACTACTATATACTACTGCACTACTTCGTATGTCAGACTACATCTCCTCTGCCTCATTTACCATCAATCCTCGCCGCCCTCCGGCGCTGTCTCCGGTACATCAATGCCCCCGTGCCTCTGTCATGATGGCATCTAGGACATGCCTCGCATCAAACCCATCAGGGAAGTTAACTCAGTTAATGCCTGCATGCATAATCTTCACTATGTAACGACATCTAGGAAAGACATCCTCAACATGATCTAACTGTGTCTGCTCCTCCTCTAGTACCTCCTTATGAGCTTGCCACGATGGATCTCATGGAGCAGCATGTACCATATACAAATGTGACACTTTGAAGAACCACCTGATGTACACATCGACGTATCTCCAGCTGCTTTCAGCTAAGGTACTACGTGCTTCCTTCGGTACCAGATGACTCTCATACTCATCAAACATGACATCCATCTGTCTACGTGTCAAAGAAGGAGGAGAAAAGACAACATGGTGTCTAGGAATGGTCTGAGTCTAGCCGAACTACCGTATCACGCGCTTGGGCAGATGATGAGCAGTGAGACGTGATTCATAAACCAACCATCCAGAGTATAACATTATCTTTTCAAATGACTGTGTCTCACGGTGATCGATATAGCTGTTGAAGTGCATGTCCTCGACAACCAAGAAATCAAGACACACTCTGAACGACTCTATCGCTTGGTTCCCTCTGAGTAAGGAAAATTCAATAGCACGAGGCATATCCTCAGTGTAAGTCGACACACCTACCCACTCAGAGATGCGCAGGAAGTGCTGAAGGATCCGAGCCTGAAAAGTTTGGAACACATGAATCATCAGTAATAGCATTGTAAAGATGAAATGAAAATGACACAGAAACATTAAAAGACCAATAAATGTTACTGTCAGTAGTGTGATGCTGCCGGTGACCTGCTTCGTCTTCCACCTATAACCCTTTGATAACTTTGAGTATAAGTAGACCACACAAGCGGCTCCCAGTTATACTCATGGATTGCTCGAAATCCTTGAAGTACCGTAGGTAGACGACATATGTATAAGTTGCACTTTTGTCCATAAAAATCATAGTGCCACACAAATATAGAAGGTATGCTCTCATAGCATACACACTATGGAGCCTTACCTGCTCGTCATCGCCTCTAGTCTCTTCAGCTCTCTGGAGCTCTTATGTATATACCTTTTTTCAAGAATTCAAACCTAGCATGAGCCCCATGTTATCTTATATTTTTGACACCAACATTAAATTACAGGAATTTAATAAGAATCATGTAATAATTATTTTGGTGAAAAGTCAAAATGGTTAATGATGGACATGAAGATTTCGACGAATTGGATTTGTCTACAAGGAGTTTTCACTATGGTCGAAATTGTAGTTATATAAAGACCAAGGAGTTTGGGGACTTAGTGAATTTCAGAGTTTCCAAGATATTCTTTACACAGTCGAATACGGTGTGAATGGATAAGATCAAATAGTTATTGAAAGACACATGGAAGCTTGTTGAAGACGAAGGCTGCACGGAAGTGAAGACGTGACATGTTTTGTTTAATCGACCGTTGTAGACAGTTAACTTAGGATTAGTATATAAGTAGCATTCACTTTGAGTTTTTAGGGTTCCGCAATCGTACGCAAATTCTACATGACTCAAAGTATCTGTGTGATTGATAAAAGAGTTGAAAATATACGTATGTGTTCCACTTTTTACAAATTAAAATCTTTTATGTTCAAATCATCTTCTGCAATTAAATTACTTTCAATCTTTTTACTTTTCTTTGCATCTCGATTTGTTTAAAGTTCAGTTATTATTTTTAAACTGTACATATCGACACTGATGTCAAAATTATTTAAAGTTTATGATTCACACAAATATGTAATAGGATCTTTTAGAGTTTAATCCCTTAAGTACATTGATACTTGTTTTTGTTTACTAAATTTTACGGTAAACAAATTGGCACACCATCAGTTTTTACAAGTTTTTTAAGAGATGGAATAATCTATCAATCTATTGATTTATCTTCTCTTTTAAAGTAATCAATCTTCTTTATGACATACAATTGCTCTAATGATGATATGGATGAAACTATATGAATGTGTATGAAAATTATCTGTGAAAAGTTTCACCAGAAAATTTAATCAAGAACACTTGAGAGAATTTGAAAATATGAAGAAGAAGATTGTTTAAAAATGTTTGTGTCAATAAGGTGACTTCAAATTCTGCAAAATGTGTTATATATAACCCTTAGACACCTTTCTAAATGGTTATGATACATGAAAGGATGTCATGCTTCAAGAAAACATTTCAGAAAGAGTTTCTATGAAGAATGCATTTCTTTTTCCCACTAGTTCAATGGTAATCGATTACCCAATATGGTGTAACCGATTACACCTGAGCCAATGTTTAAAAAATTTGAAAAAAGGATTGTGTAATCGATTACCCAAAAGATGTAATCAATTACCTATTGCAAAATTTGTCACTGAGGGCAGCACACATAGCTGGTAATCGATTACCTTAAGTTTGGTAACTAATTACCATAAAAACATAATAGCATAATGCATTGAAAGTGAATTGTAAGGCCAAATGGAAAATGTTTAAGAGGCCTAAGTAACCATGATATGTATGGATGAAAACCTAGAGCACTTGACTCACCATATAGAGATTGAGAACTTAATATCTTAACACTTTGATCAAATAAATAGCAATCTTCAAGACTTTGAAATGATTTTAAAAGTTAAGCTTATGCTTGAGCTTGAGTCTTGATCCATTCTTTTGCAATGCATATTTTCTTGTAGAGCATGTCTTCATCAAAATACTTTGAGAAACTTGCCTTCATATTCTCCCCCTTTTTGATGATGACAATTCTTTATTGAAAGTTTGATCTAATCTTGCTTTCTCTAACAATTGAAAAATCCCCCTTGATTGAAGCTCCCCCTTGATCCAAGATTGAGGGATTTTTTAAGTGATTTGCTAGCTGCATTGCTAGAGAGACATACAACATACAACAACCAAAAATATATCATCTCCCTCTTTGTCATTAGAAAAAAGGATGGGAAAGACGAAAATAATATAAAACATATATGTTGTATGATGATAAAGCAGATAATATGAACACATACACAAAGAACAAAACAACCACAACACACATAACTTAATACAAAACCACATTGTTCATACATAGTAATTAAAGCATAATTTTAAAGAGAAAAAAATTCAGCATAACAAAAGAAACATGAAACAAAACACAATAATTATTTTTAAAACATATTAGTCACTTTCTGACATTCCCATATCCTTTTCATCTTCTCCTTGATCTTCACCACTTTCTTCTTCATCACTCATGTCTGGGTTTTGGGTTTTGGTAAGGTTTTCCAAAAGTCTTTTGATATAAGCCATTTCAAATTTCTACTCACGATAATTTTGCATCATAGAAGATTCAACTGAGCAGATTTTGTTGTAGAGGACCCGTCTTTCAGAGTCGGTGGAGGAGCACTTGAAGTGGTTGAGGATTCATCCTTGTACTTATACATACCATCCATGTCCATAACGATACTGATAATCCTAACCGATGTTGAAGCATTGATCTCACATTCCTTAGCAGTCATCTTCTTCTTTGGTTCCCTTTTCAGATCAATACCACATCCTTCCAAAATTTTGGTGATTATCCTAGCATAGGGTAATCCACCAGTTAGGGATTGTTGGTGCTTTATGTGTATCATACCTCGAAAAGAATGAGAACATGATCTGGCGAAGCACAATCGCACGCTCGCAATGATGGACTGAACAAAGTCGCCACTGAACTTTATTTATTCCTAAAAAGGATAAGGGAAATATCGATAAAACCCAAGAAAGAACGACAATGATTATGATCGTCGCAACCAATATCAGGGTTCGGGAGTCGATTACGCAAGGGGAAGGTATTAACACCCCTCACGTTCGTTGTACTCAACGGGAACCATCAGGTTAGTTGTGCATGTTAGTGTTAGTTTAAAATGTTAGGCTTCTCGGGTTATTAAGTGGGAAAGAAAGAATATAAGAGAGAATAATGTTTTTTGATTTTGCAACGAAGGAGACTAAACCTAAGTTTTTTATTAATGGGCCTGACAAGATTTACAAATCCTGCTCCTACGTATCTCCGAGTGCAATAGAGAACTCGAGGCTTACGTAGCTCTAGGTAGAAAATTGTTTCTGTATTGGTCAATTTTAGCGAAAGCTACTTTGTGTCAATCGACAAAAACATTGTTAGACTACCCAAAACAAGTGAAGAATAGGACGTTTGCATCATGGTCGAATGGATTTACAAATCAACATTCGTGGGCAACGTCGCAAGCTTACTCACACGTTCAAGTGGATGAAACATTGCTTTGCATCGTCTTGAAAAAATACCTTTCGTTTGAGAAAGGATTTAAGGGTCAATCGCACGGCGGCGAAAAAAAAGTTTGATTGGTTTGAATGTGTTTTGAGTAATGGAGAGAACTCGGATGGGCGAGATATCCATCTCGAATCCTAGTTTCAGGAGCTCGTGGTATCCACCACGTTCCATTTCCATCTTATTTGCAAAAGGGTTTGATATTTTTATGTGTTTTTGAGATTTGATTGAGAAATGGGTTTGACAAAACCATAATGATAGTTTTGGAATAAAAAAGAGAGCTAAGATGGGCGAGATATATATCTCGAATCTTAGTGTCAGGAGCTCGTGGTATCCACCATGTTCCATTTCCATCTTTATTGAAAATTGTTAAATAGGAATTAAGTATTTTCGAGTTTTCATTGTAAAAATGGCTTGACGTTGGATCAAGCATTTGATTAGCGATTGAGAAGGATTTGAATGACATGATTTGAAAGAAAATGAATAGATAGAAAGAAAATGGATTGATTTGTTTATTGAGAAAATACTCGACGTTGGATCGAGTCATTATTTTTGATCTTTTTGAAAAGAAGTTGATTTTATTCTTGTGTTAGTACTAACTAAACAATCAAGCGAGTAAAGAAATAAAAATGGTAAAATTATTACACATTATAGGAATGGAAGTACATTTTATCGAATGGGGATTTAAGATAATGAAACAATTAAATCGGGTTCAATCAATGAATAAGTAATGCATGAGTGTAGGTGCAAGAGGATGGTCTCATTGTAAGAAGACCCAAGAGTAAGCCATGTGAAGAAATAAACAACACAAAAAGTTATATTTACAAGACATTTGTTGAGTGTATAGATAGAGTATCGGGATTTGTTATCGTCTCCACAGGGATTATGTGATATTGCCACCGTTCGATAGTTGTTAAGTTCTTAACTTATAGTAACAAGGGGGGTTTTAGTTTTTAGTTACGGTAGCTTGCATAAAAAGTAAGAAATTATGGTAAAAGTTTTGGTTTTACGGTTTGAGAAAGATTGTCAAAGTTAGGGTTCGACGATCACTTTGCATGCATATGTTCGATCAAACAAAACTCATAAACTCCATTAGATGATAAACACATCCACAAAGTCCTCCCAATGTGTTTATCTCTAACACATATTGTGGGTTTTCCCATTTTGATCCATTGTTGATCTCTCAAACAATCTATCAAAATGACAACTTTTAGGTTTTACTTTTTAGTGAACAAACTCATTCAATACTATCTCTAGCTAAAGAACAAAGATGGATGAAAACCTAGGTCAAGAGTTGGAAAACACCTTTCAATGATAAACCAACACAAAGAGTTATCAATAAAACAAGATTTTCACTATACATTCATCATCAAAGAGTTTACAAATGAAGATCAATCCATATAAATACAAAGCTTATGATCATCTACATCTAACCTTGACAAAATGAAGGACTTAGCTACTCATTTTCATGGTAGCTTGCATAACAAGTTTCGGAATAAGGTTGATCAACATCCAGTCGAAGAATCGAGATTGGATGGGAATCCACCTTCTTTTTGTAAAATATTATCAAGAGAAGAAGAAAAATGAGAAAATGGGTTTCTATGGCACAAAAATCTCTTTGGAACCCAAAACAAGTTAAAAGATGATCCCAAGAAAAAGTGAATCTCTTTCCAAAAAGTAGCCCATGCTACTTATAGTAATGGTCACTGAGCTGTCATGCTCGCTAGGCGAGCAGAATGGTTCGCCTAGCGAGCCCCAAAATAAGCCACCAGAAGAGCCTGCATCCAGAGGAATCATCCAAGTCCAGTTTTCATCTGTTCGCTAGGCGAACAATCCTTCGCTAGGCGAAGCCCTCACTTCTCTCATTCGCTCCAACGAGTCTTGATGATTTTGCTACTGGAATTGCTCGTTGGATGCTCGCCTAGCGAATGTTGATGATTTTGCCACTGGAAGTGTTCTCTACTTCCCTCGCCACAGCGAGTTTTGATCATTTTGCTACTGTAAAAATCTGTGAGTGTTCGCTGGCATCTCGCTGCCTGCTCGCCTAGCGAGTACCTTGCTACCTGACTCGCCTAGCGATCTTGCTGATGTTTTCTTTCTTTCTTGGTTCCTTTGCCATCTTTCTTGTGCCTTACTTTTCTACTCTTTCATGCCTAATTCCTGCACAATAACACACAAATTAAAGGTACCAAGATCATTTCACATTGTATTGCAAATCAACAAAAGCAAGGGCGATTTCGAACACTTTTTCGATAAAAAGGAGTGAAAGATGCCCACATTTGATAGCTCAAATAAATACACTTTGGCATCTAACAACTCCCCCCAACTAGATTCTTGCTTGCCCTCAAGCAAAGTATGCCTCTTGAAGGACAAGAGGATTTGCTTAAAGAAAAAGGTTTCTCCGAAATCGGATAAAATGGCTCAAACACAAGAGAATCAACCAGACACAAGTTCCCAATGGTTAGAATAACACATTACACAAGAACTAAAGCCTTATAGAAATGAAAAACATGTATCAATCCACAACAATGTTATCCTGAATGAAACACCCTATCTCTCCTCTTCGAATAAAGATTGAAGAAATTACGCGTTTGCAACCGCGGGGACAATTTCACTCTCCAACAAACAATGTAAAAGTCAATTCAATTCATACAATGTCTAACAATTATAAATGAAAATGCGGAAGCACGAAGATCACTAAGGTCTTTTCCGGTTGTAGCTTGGTCAGGTTTACAAACAAGGGTCATATCTAAGGCCATTGAAAACGAACTTGCCGACGCAAAAGAGACATTCATTGTACAAGCTATTTACACATCTCAACTTCATCCCACTTATTTCTCATTTGAAACCTTCACAACTCTTATTTCACAACTCAATTTTGTTTTTCACTATTTTTCTTCCAAGCAAGCATTCATTTTCATTTTCTTTATTTTTTTCACATCGTATTCACAAAACAGATGTTTCTCTTTTCTAATTTTTTTTAATGCTTGCTCGGTTATTCAAGACTTGTGGCACCTATCGATTCTCATTTTCGTTCTCCCCAACTTATCTTTTACTCACCCCAAGTGAATGCTCTTGACTTTTTACGGCAAACGAATAATTATCAAAAATTTCAGGGTTTCAAGAAAAAAGATTTTGACATCTCGCCTTATTTCAAGCTGAGATTCAACTGTTTAAGCTCAAAGGGGTTCACGAATACTCTCTGCACACGGGTAAGTTGTATTTGGAACTGGTTGTGCTCAAAAGAAAACAAGCGCCTTGATCATTTCTAATTGCTTCTACAAATTCACAATAATAAAAGACAAAGCATGAATCAAATGAATCAACACAGTTTATTAGAATCCAGCATTTTAGTGTACAATGGAGGTTTCCTCACAATTTTTGGTTCTAAGTCCTAGGTGAATCATTCATTCAATTATGTTGCAAAAGGAACATTATTTACTTACGAAAAGAGTAAATTTCTTAATGTATTCTAAAATTCTAACCGGAGGTAACCATGTACCTTAACATTATTCGCTTGTTTATTTTTATCATCGCCATCCAAGCTCGGATGCACCTTCATTGGATACTTCTTTAAGGAGCAACCAATCTAGAAGGTTTGACCCTCAACAACCAAAAATTTATTAAACAAAAGAAATTCAAACCAAACACAATAATTTAAAACATAAATAATAACCATCACTTCAAAATGTTAAAATGTGCGTGGGGGACAAAACACCCCAAAAAGTACATAACCAACTACCAAATATCTGAAAATAAAAGAAAATAAAACATAACATAAGAAAAAAACTTAGTCCTCATAGGACTCAGAACCCTCTTCACTACCGGCCTCAGAACCGGAACCATCATCACTATCATCATCATCATCAACATCATCAGCACCACCAGAACCAGAAGCACCAGAAGCACCAGCACCCGTCCCTTCTCCGAAAACAGACATGTCCTCAGGCCAGCCAGCATGTTGCAGGAACTGCTCACGCGTCATCATAGGATGCTCTCCAGAAGGGTCACATACCTGCAACTGTAATAACTGCATAGAGTCATGAATATCAATCATGGCGCGCTGAGTCGCCGCCATCCAATCCCAATTGTAATTGCAGACAGCTTGCTGGAAAGGATCAAATCCCTGAGCAAAAGCACCGGGACCATCAGCAGCCCCGGTATCACCAGCACCTGTACTACTCCTGAAGTTCTTTGGCTTACAGTACTTGGCCACATATCTATCGTTGATTGCGGACGGAATCCTTACTTGACTGCGGGAGGGTAGCTTCACCCTCGACTATTGGCACAAAGCCATGATGAGACAAGGAAAAGCAAGGGGGCAGTTAACTCGCGCCCCTGACTTCAGCCCGCTCTCAACCACGGACTTCATCTCAATTGAAATGATTCGCGCCACATCGATATGTACATTAGTGAGAATACAGTGGACCAAGTGTTCCACTGGGATCGACACGATCAACGTGTGTGACTTGGGTTTAATATTGGTCAGAACCAGCATTAAGATCAGCTGAGCCAAGGAAATCATATCCTCCCTATGGTACCTCACAGGAACCCCAGATGGGTTCACCTCAACTCACTTTCCCTCAAACAACAGGGTCGCATAAATAGAATCAGTGTCCCTGTGGAGCCTCAGATCTCTGTGGTATGCGTCCCTCTCATTAACTCCCAGATGGAACGGTTCACCAAGCACTCGGTTGATAGCATCCCTATCAAAAGCGACCTGACGTCCTGACACTCTTGTAGTCCAAGTGAAAGGCTCGTCGTCATTTGGCAGTGCGTTTGCATAGAACTTATGCACTATCTCAATGTCATAGCTTTCGAGTGGAGAGATCAACCTATCCCATTTCTTGCTATCAATCAACCCTGCAAAAGTTCGATATTCGCCTTGTTCGTTGATCAAAAACCTCTTTTCAGGCAAGATTTTCCTTTTTTCCAACGCCACATAACATGCGGCTTGCTTCGGCTCAACGAACGTATCTGTGTCAAATTGAATTGGCACAGTGCGGGAAGTGCTCCCGACCTTTCTCTTTTTTGCAGAACTTGACCTAGATGCCATCTGTAAAATCATAGAAAAGAAACAGCACACAACCACAAAACAGATTAGAGATCAAAACAGGAAAACCAAATACTGTCATGGTCGCTACAGCTTCGCTTAGTGAGGACCCAGCGAAGATTCGCTACGGGTTCGCTTAGCGAAGTGGCAGCGAATGCTCGCCACAGATTCGCCTAGCGAGCTTGCTAGCGAATGTTACGGGATTCTGAGTTCTCCATTGTTAACAATCCAATTTCAGAAAACTTAAAGTCTAATGGTACCCATTTCAGAAACAAAGTGATTTAACATGCTAGGAATCGTTCTAAACATACATGCAAACCTACACATACATGCAAAACCTACTGATACCCAATCTCCCAAATTCACCCTTAATGTCTCATACTTCAGAATTTACAACTTGAAAGCATAAAGGAATGGAGATAGAATAAACCTGATTTGAGAGGTTGATTGAATCTGTAATGCAACAATTAGGGTTTTCACAAGAGTGATTATCAAAGAGATTGTGTGAGATGGAAGTGAAAAGTGTGAAAGTGAGAGTGAGTTCGACCTTATATTCAGACTTAAAACAAAATAAAGAGTTTTGGGCCCAAATGAATGGCCCTCTGAAAATATAATAAAGTTCTGTCACGCAACGTTCGCTACTGTCTTCACCTAGCGAGCAGCTAGCGAACAACTCGCTAATGTCTTCGCCTAGCGAGCAGCTAGCGAACATGACAGGATTTTGTTTTTTCAGAATAGCATGCACAACATATTTCAGCAAGGTTCCATCAATTTGAAAACCAATACCACACAACACAAAGTTGTAAATACTTACAATGTAGGGGTGCCTCCCAACAAGCGCTTGTTTAACGTCGGATAAGCTCGACGGTCCGAGATGCTCACTTTAGGCATTCAAGCAGATTGCACATATCTCGCGATCCACAAGATCGCCAAGATAAATCTTCAAACGTTGGCCGTTAACCGTCCAACTATCCTTCTTATCCAAGTCCTCAATGACAACAGCTCCATACTCTTTGACCTCTTTGACACGAAATGGCCCGGACCATTTAGATTTCAATTTTCTGGGGAATAGCTTCAACCTAGAATTGAACAAAAGGACCAACTGTCCGGGCACAAATTCCTTCTTCCTAAGCTTTTTGTCATGATACTTTTTCACCTTTTCTTTGTACAACCAACTCGAGTGATATGCGGCATTGCGCATTTCTTCCAACTCAAGCAATTGCACTTTTCTTTTATCACCGGCCAAATCCTTATCAAAGTTTAATAATTTCAGAGCCCACAAAGCTTTGTGCGCCAATTCGACCGACAAATGGCAAGTCTTACCAAATACCAATTGAAAAGGAGTTAGCCCATTGGAGCTTTGAAAGCGGTACGGTATGCCCATAAAGCTTCATCCAACTTTTGTGACCATTCTTTT
The DNA here is from genome assembly GCF_024323335.1 of Lathyrus oleraceus. Classification (NCBI taxonomy): domain Eukaryota; kingdom Viridiplantae; phylum Streptophyta; class Magnoliopsida; order Fabales; family Fabaceae; genus Lathyrus; species Lathyrus oleraceus. The sequence continues at coordinate 344,322,768 of NC_066583.1, forward strand.
TTAGAATTTGACACGGTTTTTTCAAGAATTATCTTAATCTCACGATTAGAGACTTCGGCTTGACCGTTTGCTTGTGGGTGATACGGAGTCGCCACTCTATGTGATACACCGTAATGTTTCAAAACGCTTTCTAACTGTGCATTACAAAAGTGCGAGCCTCCGTCACTAATCAACATACGGGGGGTTCCGAAACGGGAAAAGATGTTTTTCTTCAAAAATTTGATTACCGTTTTAGCATCCGCCCGAGGTGAGGCAATCGCCTCAACCCACTTAGAAACATAGTCAACCGCCACAAACATATATTCATTACCATATGAGGGTGGGAATGGTCCAACAAAGTCGATACCCCAACAATCGAATACTTCAACCTCTTGGATGTTTTGGAGAGGCATCTCGTCTCTCTTACCAATCTCACCACTTCTTTGGCAATTATCATAACTTTGCGCATTGGCATTTGCGTCTTTGAAAATAGTAGGCCAATAAAATCCTGACTGAAGGACTTTAGTGGCCGTTCTTACCCCATTGTAGTGTCCGCCGTAAGGCGAGTTGTGAGAATGCCAAAGAATATTTTGCGCTTCATCGCCAGTAACACACCTCCTTAAAAGGTTATCACCACCCAATTTAAACAAGTATGGGTCGTCCCACACGTAGTACTTAGCATCCGAGAGAAATTTCCTTTTTTGGTTCGAAGTTAGGTCGGGAGGCACCAAACCACTAGCCTTATGGTTCACAAAGTCCGCAAACCACGGCCTAACTTGAACTTTAAAAAGTTTTTCATCAGGAAACTCTTCCCGGATTTCCTTCTAGGAAGCGGTAACCTCCACATTAACTAAGCGAGATAAGTGATCCACCACCAAATTTTCCGATCCTTTCTCGTCTTTGATTTCAACATCAAATTCTTGCAACAAGAGGATCCAACGGATGAGCCTTTGCTTCGAGTCCGGTTTGGTGAGAAAATATTTAATCGCCGAGTGGTCGGTATACACTACGACCTTTGAACCAATAAGATAGGACCTAAACTTTTCAAGCGCATACACTATCGCAAGTAATTCTTTTTCAGTGGTGGCATAGTTAACTTGAGCCTCATTAAGAACTTTACTTGCGTAGTGTATCGCATGAAAACTTTTCTCTATTCTTTGGCCTAATACCGCTCCGATTGCATAGTCGCTCGCATCACACATGAGCTCAAAATTTTAATTCCAATTTGGAGCGACTATAATTGGAGCGGTAACCAATTTTTCCTTTAAAATTTCAAAATCTTGTAAACACTCATCATTTAAAAGAAATACCTGATCCTTAGCTAGCAAGTTACTCAAAGGCTTAGCTACCTTTGAGAAGTCTTTGATAAAGCACCGATAGAAACCGGCATGCCCCAAAAAGCTTCAGACTCCCTTCAAATCCACCGGAGGAGGTAACTTTTCAATCACTTCAACTTTAGCACGATCAACTTCAAGCCCTCTTGAAGAGACTTTATGGCCAAGCACTATCCCCTCGGTCACCATGAAGTGGCACTTCTCCCAATTAAAAACAAGGTTTGTCTTCACACATCTTTCAAGAACCGTTTCCAAGTTGTCCAAGCATAGACCAAAGGAACCACCAAATACGGAGAAGTCGTCCATAAAGACTTCCATTGTTTTCTCAATAAGGTCGGCAAAAATAGCTTGCATACATCTTTGGAAAGTCACAGGTGCATTGCACAACCCAAAGGGCATTTTACGGTATGCGAAAATTCCAAAAGGACATGTGAAAGCCGTCTTTTCATGATCGGCCGGGTCAACCGCAATTTGGTTATACCCGGAATAGCCATCTAAGAAACAATAGTATTGTTGCCCATAAAGTCTTTCTAGCATTTGATCCATGAACGGGAGTGGAAAGTGATCTTTTCGAGTTGCGATATTCAACCTCCTATAATCAATGCACATACGCCACCCCGTTGCCACTTTTGTCGGGATCAACTCATCCTTTTCATTTCGAATCACGGTAATGCCACCTTTCTTCGGAACCACATGTACAAGACTAACCCATGGGCTATCTGAAATCGGGTAAATCATTCTCGCATCCAACAACTTAACAACCTCCTTTCTAACAACTTCCTTCATAGTAGGATTTAAGCGGCATTGCGGTTGAGCTACCGGCTTAAAGTCCTCTTCCATTAAGATCTTGTGCATGCAATAGGAAGGACTAATTCCTTTGAGATCGGAAAGAGTCCAACCCATGACTTCTTGATTCTTTTTCAAAACATTGATCAAACGGGCTTCTTCATTCTTTGACAAAAGATTGCTTATGATAACCGGCTTTGCTTCGGTCTCGTCGAGGAATGCATACTTCAAATTAGAAGGTAACATTTTCAATTCAATCGGCGATTTTTCTTCATTACCCTCCTTCTTCAATACTTCCTCCTCAACTTCCCACGGATGTAACTCTTTTAGACTATCAAGTTCCCTTAGGCATTCATCAAGAGCTTGCTCTTCTTCAATTGTGAAAACTTCAAAGGAGTCATCAAGAGCTAACTCCATAGGAGATATCTAATGAATATGCTTAGAAACTTCAAAAGTTACCTCTTCGATCACATCAATGCGAAAGCTATCACGACTATCCTTTGAATGCTTCATGGCTTCGAATAGATCAAAAGTAACCTCTTCATTTTGGACCCTTACTTTCATCAAACCGTCGTCAACGTCAATCATCATGCGTGCGGTTTTCATGAACGGTCGGCCAAGAATAAGCGGAGCATCGTCATCCTCTTCCATATCAATCACAATGAAATCAACTGGGAAGAAGAATTTGTCAACTTTAACCAATACATCTTAGGCTAACCCATGAGGATGAGTAGTCGATTTATCGGCCAATTGCAAAGTCATCCGGATGGCTTTCATTTCAATGTTGCCAAGCCTCTTCACAATAGACAATGGTATTAGATTAATGCTTGACCCCAAATCAATAAGCCCTTTTCCAACATAGAAATCACCAATTTTAACCGGCAAAGTAACTCGTCTCGGGTCAACTTCTTTTCTCGGAAGCCTCCGTTGAATGATTGCACTATAACTAGCATCTAGGACAACTGTCTCCGGTTCCGTGTACCTCCGCTTTTTAGTAAGTATGTCTTTCATGAATTTCGCATACTTAGGCATTTGCTCCAATGCTTCGGCAAACGGAATGCTCACTTGAAGTTGTTTGAATATATCCATGAACCGGGCGTATTGTCGTTCATTCTCCCTCTTAGATGGAGCATGTGGATACGGAAGGTTTTGGATTGGAGTAGCGCCCACTACCTCCTTTCCTTTAGAAACTCTAGAATTCCTCTCTCTTTTCTTTTTTACTCCCTCCACCTTCACTTCATCACTCTTATTTTTTTCAACTTCCACACTTTCTTTATTTTCTACTTCACCATTTTTTTCATTCTTTTCAACTTCTTCCTCACTCCACTCCCCAACTTCAACATCAATGCTATCCTCTATTTTTTTCTCATCCTCTCTTTTTTCACTCTCACTAATCAACTCCCTTCCACTTCTCGTCGTTATCGCTTTACAATGCTCTTTTGGATTCGTTTGCGTGTTCGCCGAAAAAGATGGTCCGGTTTGTTGTTCCGCTAGTTGTTTAGCAAGTTGACCGACTTGAGTTTCGAAATGTTTGATTGCTGCATCGTTTCTCTTTTGATTAGCCATCGGCAATTGCATAAATTGTGTCAATGTCTCTTCTAACTTTGAAGTCACGATCGGCGGTTGTTGAGGTTGGTAAGGATTTTGACGGCTAGAAGTACCACCCTCATAACCTTGGTTATGGTGATGGTTGGCCCTTGGTTGGAACCCTTGATTCCCTTGAAAGTGTTGTTGTTGATTTTGAGGATGTTGTTGATACGGTTGTTGTTGTTGTTGCCTCGGTTGGTAGTCTCGTTGGTTCGCCATGTAATTTACCTCTTCGAACCCGGGAGGTGGACAAAACCCGGTGTCATGATCACCCTTGCAAAGCTCACAACAAGCTATTTGTTTAGCTCTTGACGGCTCTTTCAACTCTTTTATTTGTTGAGTTAAGAGTTCAACTTGTTGTGAAATGAGTTTATTTTGGGCAAGAATAGCATCGTTTGTACCAAGTTCAAGCACTCCCGGTTTCTTCAAAGTGTTGCCTCTACTTTGACTTTGGAGGTCATTTAGAGCCATACGGTTAATGATATCAGTAGCTTCTTCGGCGCTTTTAGACAACAAAGAACCACCCGAGGTAGCATCCAATAAAGTCTTGTAATTAGGTTGAAGGTCATTCTTGAAAATGTGGATTTGCGTCAATTCGTCAAAACCATGCCCTTTGCACTTTCGAAGCATGGATTTAAATCTTTCCCATGCCTCATTCAATGATTCGTTGGTTCCTTGCGAAACACGGAGATAGCCGTTTTGGATTCCATGAACCGGTTGTGGGAGAAAAATCTTTCAATGAACTTCTCTTCCAACATGTTCCAATCCGTCATGACTGCAGGTGTTTGATCCAAGTACCAATCTTTGGTTTTGCCGAGCAAAGCATGAGGAAATAATCTTTTGAACAACGGTAGCTCTTGAGCTTGATCAACTCCGACAGCCAATGTTATCTCGTAAAATTTGGTGAGAAAAGCAAAGGGGTCTTCATGGTCCATTCCGGTGAATGGACTTCCGTATAGCAAGTTAAGAGTTCCCGTCTTCATCTCGGCTTGCCTTCCCGTGTAGTTGGCAAACTGAGCTGTATTCCTCGGACTGTTGACACATGGTGTGGAGACGGGCAGTGGTGGTGGTGGATCCATGATAGGTATGAAAGGTGGTGTGTGTGTTGTAGAAGAACCTTCTCCTTGTTCTTGTCGTTGTATAGCTTGTTGCCTCCTTCGTCTCATTCTGTTATTCAGTCTCCTTGCGGTTCTTTCGATCTCGGGATCAAAAAGAAGTTGGTCCTTAGGAACCTGCCCTCGCATAAAACGAAAGTTGCACACTAAACCAAACAAATTAACAAGCACAAGTCAAAAATTCAGAAGTTAAAAATTTAGCAACTATTACGATGCTCGCAATATCAATTCACAATCCCCAGCAACGGCGCCATTCTGTTGAGTGTATGGATAGAGTATCGGGATTTGTTATCGTCTCCACAGGGATTATGTGATATTTCCGCCGTTCGATAGTTGTTAAGTTCTTAACTTATAGTAACAATGGGGGGTTTTAGTTTTTAGTTACGGTAGCTTGCATAAAAAGTAAGAAATTGCGGTAAAAGTTTTGGTTTTACGGTTTGAGAAAGATTGTCAAAGTTAGGGTTCGACGATCACTTTGCATGCATATGTTCGATCAAACAAAACTCATAAATTCCATTAGATGATAAACACATCCACAAAGTCCTCCCAATGTGTTTATCTCTAACACACATTGTGGGTTTTCCCATTTTGATCCATTGTTGATCTCTCAAACAATCTATCAAAATGACAACTTTTAGGTTTAACTTTTTAGTGAACAAACTCATTCAATACTATCTCTAGCTAAAGAACAAAGATGGATGAAAACCTAGGTCAAGAGTTGGAAAACACCTTTCAATGATAAACCAACACAAAGAGTTATCAATAAAACAAGATTTTCACCATACATTCATCATCAAAGAGTTTACAAATGAAGATCAATCCATATACATACAAAGCTTATGATCATCTACATCTAACCTTGACAAAATGAAGGACTTAGCTACTCATTTTCATGGTAGCTTGCACAACAAGTTTCGGAAGAAGGTTGATCAACATCTGAGTCGAAGAATCGAGATTGGATGGGAATCCACCTTGTTTTTGTAAAATATTGTCAAGAGAAGAAGAATAATGAGAAAATGGGTTTCTAGGGCACAAAAATCTCTTTGGAACCCAAAACAAGTAAAAAGATAATCCCAAGAAAAAGTGAATCTCTTTCCAAAAAGTAGCCCATGCTACTTATAGTAATGGTCACTGAGCTGTCATGCTCGCTAGGCGAGCAAAATGGTTCGCCTAGCAAGCCCCAAAATAAGCCACCAGAAGAGCCTGCGTTCAGAGGAATCATCCAAATCCAGTTTGCATCTGTTCGCTAGGCGAACAATCCTTCGCTAGGCGAAACCCTCGCTTCTCTCATTCGCTCCAGCGGGTCTTGATGATTTTGCTACTGGAATTGCTCGTTGGATGCTCACCTAGCGAACGTTGATGATTTTGCCACTGGAAGTGTTCGCTACTTCCCTCGCCACAACGAGTTTTGATCATTTTGCTAATGTAAAAATCTGGGAGTGTTCGCTGCCTGCTCGCCTAGCGAGTACCTCGCTACCTCACTCGCCTAGCGATCTTGCTGATGTTTGCTTTCTTTCTTTGTTCCTTTGCCATCTTTCTTGTGCCTTAGTTTTCTACTCTTTCATGCCTAATTCCTGCACAATAACACATAAATTAAAGGTACCAAGATCATTTCACATTGTATTGCAAATCAACAAAAGCAAGGGCGGTTTCGAACACTTTTTCGACAAAAAGGAGTGAAAGATGCCCACATTTGATAGCTCAAATAAACACACTTTGGCATATAACAACATTCAAAAACTAAATTGAAAGAAGTAAACTCGGGATGTGCACAGATTAAAATCGGGATGCGAGGATGTGAATCAAGGTCACATAATGCAAAGACGTGCAAGGCGGGTGGAAATTGAGGAGCAAACAACAACTAGGTAATGTGCTCAAAGTCAGTTTGCGCATATTGACAAAAATCAAAATGTCATATGTGATTAATCAAAATGCACCGAAATACTATCAATATATCGATAAAATAATCATAGAATAACAACATGGGAATTGTTGAATCCATAGATTAAAAATCGATGTTTAAACAATAAAATAAATCAAGGACAAATGTTAAAATCAACAAGCATCGGAGAAATGAGAATAAAATATAAAAAGGATTAGAAATAAAATAACATAAAAAATGAAATAGTAAAAAATATAGAAAATGAGTTGTACAAGGGTCAAACCCATCACCTAGTAGAAAGCACCTAATGCCTCTACTGCTAGGCCATGGATGAATAGCCATAAGAGAGATGCCTTCATTAATATATAATGTGAATCATGAAAACTAAATGGAAATCAAAAGGTGGGCCATAGGGTATCGAACTCGCGACCTGGGGCTTGCCAGACCACACCTTTACCAACTCCGCCACCGGGCCAATGATAACAATCAAGAAAAGGAAAAATATAAAGGACGAAAACCATGCATAGATGTAAAAAAAAAGGAAGCGGACAGGAACATAACAGGTTATCCAGCAGGAAATAAACTGCTTCAATGCAGCATGGATAGGTTCAGCAGACCGCGTTTTATCATTACAAATTGAAGTTACAAAAACTTCCAAAATAACCATCCAAACACAGTTGAAAAATGAGGCAAACCAAAAGTAAGGAACGTTTCACCACATAAGTTCAAATTAAATGAAAATAAAAAACATCTGCCGTAATGGATACAGCAAACAGATTGCGTGAAATATTAATAAAACGTGTATGCAAAATCGATTTCAGTAAGGACAACAAAGACTTAGGCGAGGAAATTTTCACCAAAACAAAATGCCTATGCAACCACATAGAGAAATATGTAAGCAAGTGTATACAAATCGACAACACAACATAACCAGCTATGCATCATCTTCAACATCACACCATGTTGGAAGTACCCGAGAAATAACAGATAGCAAAGGCACGAGGAGAGATAAGTATGTGGTAATGCAAGGTTCAAAAGTAGAAACAAAAGACCCAATCATTGACAGCGTACAGCATTATCAGCAACAACAGGAGGAATAATAAATAAAAAAACATCAATGAAGAGTAGAATAGTCGTGTCGAAACCAAATTTAAACACAACAGCAAGCTGCTAGAACAATGCAAGCAGTAACATCTATAATAGTGAAACACATGCTTTTCCATGTATGCTAAACGTGAGATCGGCATGACCGGGATATTTCAAAATCGGAAAGATCTAAAGCTAACCATGAGAACCGAAACATCCAAACAGAAAAAAAGGAACCGTAACTGCAAGAACAAACGGTGTAACACAAGAAAAACTACGAAAAATGATTCAAACGGCACACAAGGAATAGATTCAAAAACTAACCGAAAATTATTCAAAATTTGTCGCGTGAAGAAGCTGAACCGAATGGTGGAGTGGTTCGTAAGGTTATTGGACTATTATGTTATTATCGTAGACGTGAATCAAATGAGATTTGGTGATGACTATAGCGGGGTATTCGTTACCATTAGAGATATTGACTAAATCCAAGGTAAATCATACAAGTCGAGTCGCCACCGCACTTCTATTTATCCAAAGGAATGGTTAGAAAGCGAACAAAAACCTAATAGTTTTAACAAAAACTAGTAAAAGAAACAGAGATCTGGGTAAGGGGGTTGGTTATGCAATGGGAAGGTATTAGGCACCCAAAACATCCTAGGTACTCCTAGGGAGCCCTTTTCACACTTGTTGTAAGGTTGGTATTTTGTGAAAATTTATTTGTGCAAACATGATTGAAGAGGTGAGAAAAGAATATACAAGTTTATTTACATTTTTGTGTTTGAATGGATGAAACCATTGCCTACGTACCATCTTAAAAAGATTAGGATCAAAACCTCGTAGTTCGGGGTAAAAATCTCAAAGAAAACAAGTTGTTGAATTGATTGGTCCAAAAGCCTTAAGGTCTTTTGTTATCAAAGGGAGAAAACTCAACCAAACCACAAATCCACCATGTGAGGATAGCTTCAACATGCTAGTGAGGGGTTAACCCTATAATAAGCATGGAAGACTCATTGTCCATCACTAAGGATATAGGTGAGTATTACATCTACCACAAAGATAACTCAAACCTAATAGCTAAAGGTTATGGAAAATTTGATTAAGAAGGTGGTCATTGAAACCACAAAAGCACATTTGAATGGGTTATATTTACCAATTAGAAGTATATACAAAAATGGTCAAAGTTGACTTAACGATTCAATTCAAAATAAGTGTTATGAAAAGAAAATTTGAAAATCAAAAGCATAAGGCTTAGGTTTCTATTGTTTGAAAACAAGTGTTAAATGTTTGCACAAAAAGGTTTTGGCTTGGGTTAGAGTGGAGAGAAGAAGAAGAATGGCTAAGTCCTAAGCAAAACAAAAAAAGGTAAAGGGAAAGAAATGAACCACACTAGGAGTTCCTCTCTTGAGATCATATTGATGATCCAAGTAGCTCCCATCCTTTGGAATAAAGCAATCACAAGCAAATATTTCAAGCAATTAACAAGCAATGAATGCTTCTAAGAATCCTCCAATGGCCTTTATTTCTCTCACTTTGGATGCTCATGGTAATGGTTCCTCAAAGTGACTCAAAGTTGGAATCCCCTAGCACAAGAAAACACACATCAAAAAGTTCTATAAACAATCAAAGAATGGACAAGAGGGAGTTTAGAATATGGTCCTTTCAAAGTTATTTCTTAAGCTTTAAGCTCTAAAGGCGGGAGGCCTAGTTGCTCTTTGACATTTAAGCACTCTAAAGGCATGAGGCCTAGTTGCTCTTCAAATTCCATTTGCTTGGGTAAAGTCCTAAATTCTAAGTCCATATTGTCCAATTCTTGGCATGTGGTTCACAACAAACAGACAAACACAAGCACAAAAGATATATACACAATTATATACCCAAGTGGGCAAAAGGCAAATGGCATTAACATAAACATGTGCTCCAATGAGCAAAGGAAAAAGCAAATGAATAATATGTGCAAGAATAGTAAATTGCATAAAAAGTAAATTGCATAAAATAAATGTTAATTGTTAGTGGTTAATGGTTAGTGTGCCATAAGGCAAAATTTAGCGCTATGTTAAGCAATCGTAATTGGACTTATGTAGAAGTCACAACTATCTGAGGCCGGTCAATAATAATGTAGGCAACAAACACAAGTTAGGAGTCTTGATTAGTGAATCAAGTCCCAACAACTTGCCATGCCAAAAAGAAGAAGAGAAATGATCTTGTATTGGTTTAAGCCTTTTGCATGATTTAGGAAACAACCTATCCTTAATGCAAAGCCATTCACTTGATCAATTGATCAAGATGAATTAGATTTGGATCAAGGAAGATTAAGTCTCCCTAATCAATGCTAACTTATCAACCTTCAACTCATTGATCAAAAAGAAGAAAGAAGAAGAAGAAGAAGGAGATGAATAATGGAAATAAAAATGGCAAAAGCAAAAATGCATTAAATAAATAAAATGTACCAATCATCATATGTTGACCAATAACATTGAAAGTCAGGGTCAAACAATCAAAAACAGAAGTGAGATGAAGATTGGAAGTCAAGAAATGAACAAAATATTTTTGGTATTTTTTAATATTTAAAATAAACTTGAATTAAAGAAATAAAAGAAAGGCCAAACTTCAAAATCACTTCAAATCAACCTTGAAAGGTCCAAGTGATTTATCCTAAGTTCAACAAGGTCAAACAAAGTTTGACAAAAAATTTCAGCATTTTTAAAAGTCAGAAACTATTTTTAATCAATTAAAAATGAACAAAAATAACCTAATTGAACTAAAATCTCAAATAAATCTCAAATCAATTCAAAAATTGATGAGAATATTTTTCATAGATCCATCATCATTCAAATAGGTTAGGAAAATATTTTAGCATTTTTTGAATATCAAAAACTAATTAAAATGAATTAAAAATAACCAGAAAAGAGAAAATTCACAAAAAATATCAAATGATGAAATAAAAAATATTAAAAATCAAAATTAGAAACTAGAAATTATTTGGGAAATAATGCAATTGGTCCCATAATTTTTGGATAAAAAATGAGAGAGATATGATTTTTTGAAATAACAGGAATTAAAGAAAATAAAAATCAGAAAATAAAAATGCAAAAAAACATGCAGCGTTAGATCTGAGCTCATTAATTGAGCTGGCAGATCACACGCTCCAGAGATGCGCGCCTACCATGTGCCTTGGTCAACTGAATCGCAGGATGCATTTAAAAAGGTCATAACATTGGACGCATGGGATCGAATCTGGAAACACCATCACACGGTCCATATTAAATCTGGCAATGAAGCAGCCACCGGAGCCACCCTCTTCTCCGGTGAGCATGCAGTTTCCGGCCAGATTTACAGAGATCCAAACCTTAACCAAATCATGCGATCTATACATCATTAGAAAGCTGGGATGATGTACATCATCCATGTACCATCCATTTTCATTCTAAATTTCTATGGTTTGAGAAATCAGAAGTTGAAAAATCTGGTGTTCATCATGAACTCAATGAATTTCAAAAATTAAAAGCATAAACATGGTGCCTCTATTGAGAGGACTTCAGCCAACACAAGATCCAAGCAAATAGGTCAATGGATGAGGAGATTCGAAGAAAATACCAGTTGAAGAATAAGCTTGAATTCTGGTAACTTGAGCTCGAATCCTTGCTTGCTTTTCCAAAACAGAAGATCAGTGAGATGAATGGTGAAGGTTTAGAAGCATTAGATCTAAGAATTCAACCAGATGAAGCTGAATTTTAGATCTGAAAATTTTGAAGAGAAATGGAAATTGCTTCTTTAGTGATGGTTAGGGAGAGAATTCTGCAGCATTTCAGGTTGAATCAGGCGTGTCAAATGAATGGAATGAGGTCTCTATTTATAGAGGAAGTGGCAAGGAGAATGTGATCAATCTGTGTGCATGGCATGTGGAGCTTCATTGCATGGGCTTGCATGATCATGCACAAGGCCCAAAAACAATGCCAAATGAGTTCTGAGCATCAGCCAAATGAAATTGGACGTGTGACTTGCAAGGCAATTGCTTATGCACCAAGATTTCAAGTGAATTCCTCATTTGTACCTAAACATTCATCTCTTCGAAAGTCCCAATGGAAAAATCCAAACATGATCATGTGAGTAATGGTTAGAAAGGTATTGATGTAAGGAACAATTATTATGCTGGGCAAAAATCCATTTGGAGTGTGGAAATTTATGAAATTTGAGTTTAAAGTGTGATGTGCAAAACATGTCAATGCAAGGTTTCTAAAATTGGCCAATTTTCAAGCCCCTCTGTTTTGATGATGCAAGACTCAAATGGAAAAACCTCCAACATAAAAGTTGTAGATCTTTTCAATACAATAAACATGGACTTAAATTTTTCATCATTTTGATTTTTGATGAAGAAGTTATGGGCACTTGAAGTTGGACTTTTTTGCCTTTTAATGCATTTGGTCAAAAAAGACCTATAATGTCTTGCATTATCACATGTATTTCCTTTGAGATTTTGAAATTTTGTTCAACATAACATTTGAAGTAGACATAGTAATCTTTCCAATTCATTTGATCCCACCTCAAAATCATAAAAAATGAATGAGTTATGTTCTTGGGAAGTTGACCCAAAATTAGGGTTTCAGTCAAAATGACCTATAATGTCTTGGAATGGAAGATGGTCTTCCAAGCTTCAAATAAATTTTTGATGAACATGAAAGTTATTCATATTGTCCTTAAGAACATTTTTTCTTTTAGAACCATCTCCATCTGACCAACACATAAAACGTTAGGTCTCAGTGCATTTCAAAATAGTCAAATGAATTGACTGATCAACTTCTTAAGTCCACAACCCATATCTTGATGAATTGATGATTGAGGATGCTCAAATAAGTTCAAATATGCATGAAGTGAAGAGTTAAAGAACTTCCCTTGATTGTATTTGACCATGGGCTGAGGTTGCTTCATGAGCAAGGCATTGTGGTGCACAGATGAATTAGGGTTTCTCTAGGGAACAAACCTCAAATCCTTTGACTTGCTTTGATCAAAAATGATGAATTGAGATACCAGGGAGGCATATTTGATGGATGAGAGCTTTGGGAACCATTACCATGCTTGCTTTTATCTTCTCTTGGCCCTGTCATTGCATCAAGGTCCTCCTAGAAGCTTTTGACCTTGTGATTGCTCAAGCTACAAACAAGAGATGTTAGTGACATATTTTTGTGCTTTTGGTTAGTAAACAAAATGAGAAAAGTAATGATATACAATTCAAGCATGCTTGGTGATCTCAAACCTACTCACAAAGAGGTCCCACCCAAAGGCAAGGGGAACCAAGATGCTTATGATCCTTGAGGCTATGCAAATGCAATGTTATGATGCCATGAGGGATCTTAGGGACAAAATTAGGGTCTTACAATGACGTGGTCGCTGCTACGTTGTTTGGATGGAAATGGAGGAGTTTGCGGTCGGGGACAGAAATACACGGCGGTGGAGTGTTCGAATGTGGATAAGTGGAGATTGCATTAAAGGTGACCGAAAAGTGTGTAGCAGTGGTGTTTTTGTGAGTTGATTTTCACGTTTGGATATGGAAAGGATCAAACCGTTTTATTTTAATGAAAAAAGAGAGAACTCCTAAAGATAGTGTTGTGTGTTCGTCCTTTCTCTGCCGAAAAAATGAGGAAAGAAACAAAATCTTCGTGCTGAAAGAGAGAGAGGTCCTTTATTCCTCTTGGTGAGACTTCCTTTTCCTATGGTCTCATCCCCAAAATGTCCTAGGATTTGAATCCAATAACCATCCCAATAGTATGGTGCCACGTAGAGTCATAGAATGGGGACTCCAATGCTCCTCCTCTTGATTTTTCGATGGTGGCTTATGATTGGCTAGTTCAAAATGAGAGAGTAACAACCTCTTCCTTCAATGTTAGCTATCAAGTGGGCTTTCTCATCTTTCTCTTACTTTGAACTTAAAACAAAATTGATAAATAATAAAAATTAAAATTGAACAAATCCTAAATTTTATCTAAAACTCAATTAAATCTAATTAACCCTTTATTATTATCTTGAGAGTTAGAAACATCTTTGGTAATTAAAAGAGAAAGAAATTAACTACTTTTTTAAAAAATGTTTAAAGTAAACAATCAAATAGTTCTAACAAAAAAGGTATTATTTAGATTAAAGAAAGAATTAAAAATGAATAAAAGTCGGACGCAAAAGTGCTCGAAAAATTAAAACGATCGTTCTAAAATGCTCAGCGCGAAATAAACGACTAGGAAACATACAGGTTTTTGTCAAATTTGAAAATGGAAAACGCCCGGTTAAAATGCTCAGACGAATCAAAATGTGTCCGAAAAAATACCCGAAAAATAAATCGAGCACACCAGATTAAACTACATGAAAGGTAGGTTAATAAAACTGATGTCTGCAAGCTTGATTTTAAGAAATTTCTCCCACTGATTTGACGCACCTCTGTCAATTAATTCAACTAGTTTGCCTGTAGATCTGAAAAATTATTTCGACTGATATTCTAGGCACTATGCGGTATAGAATGCATGTTATGCTATGTAGAAATGCGATAGCTACAGTGAATGTGTTGAAATGGTGAATCAGGGTCAAAATCGGGGTGTGACAGTTGCCCCTATTTAAGTATTTCCAACCAGAGAATATGAAGTAGGACACTCTTCATATGATCAGAGTGAGGGATAATTAAATATTAATAAGACCCGGATTTTGATCCTGAAATACAAATGATATGAGATGTTATGGTATGAATACGCATGGATGCGAGACTCTTTTTGGTTTTCATATGTTAGGGAAATAATGAATCCTAACATGAGACATTATGCAAGACAGACAAAAATGTGGGGAATGATGAACACCAAGGTACTGGTGGCCCACTTGTAATAGACAAAATGATCATGTGAGTAATGGTTGGAAAGGTCTTGATGTAAGGAACAATTATTATGTTGGGCAAAAATCCATTTGGAGTTTGGAAATTTATGAAATTTGAGTTTAAAGTGTGATGTGCAAAACATGTCAATGCAAGGTTTCTAAAATTGGCCAATTTTCAAGCCCCTCTATTTTGATGATACAAGCCTCAAATAGAAAAACCTCCAACGTAAAAGTTGTATATATTTTAAAGACAATCAACATGGACTTAAAGTTTGCATCATTTGGATTTTTGATGAAGAAGTTATGGGCACTTGAAGTTGGACTTTTTTGCCTTTTAATGCATTTGGTCAAAAAGGACCTATAATGTCTTGCATTATCACATGTATTTCCTTTGAGATTTTGAAATTTTGTTCAACATAACATTTGAATTAGACATCATAATATTTCCAATGAATTTGATCCCACCTCAAAATCATAAAAAATGAATGAGTTATGTTCTTGGGAAGTTGACCTAAAATTAGGGTTTCAGTCAAAATGACCTATAATGTCTTGGAATGGATGATGGTCTTTAAGATGGTCTTTAAGCACACCAAGATTCAAATCAATTGTTTATGAACATGAAAGTTGTTCATATTATCCTTAAGAATATTTTTGCTTTTGGAACCATCTCCATCTGACCAACACATAAAAAGTTAGGTCTCAGTGCATTTCAAAATAGTCAGATGAATTGATTGATCAACTTCTTAAGTCCACAACCCATATCTTGATGAATTGATGATTGAGGATGCTCAAATAAGTTCAAATATTCATGAAGTGAAGAGTTAAATAACTTCCCTTGATTGTATTTGACCATGGGCTAAGGTTGCTTCATGAGCAAGGCATTATGGTGCACAGATGAATTAGGGTTTCTCTAGGGAACAAACCTCAAATCCTTTGACTTGATTTGATCAAAAATGATGAATTGAGATACCAGGGAGGCATATTTGATGGATGAGAGCTTTGGGAACCATTACCATGCTTGCTTTTATCTTCTCTTGGCCCTGTCATTGCATCAAGGTCCTCCTAGAAGCTTTTGACCTTGTGATTGCTCAAGCTACAAACAAGAGATGTTAGTGACATATTTTTGTGCTTTTGGTTAGTAAACAAAATGAGAAAAATAATGATATACAATTCAAGCATGCTTGGTGATCTCAAACCTACTCACAAAGAGGTCCCACCCAAAGGCAAGGGGAACCAAGATGCTTATGATCCTTGAGGCTATGCAAATGCAATGTTATGATGCCATGAGGGATCTTAGGGATAAAATTAAGGTCTTACAGATGCCCCTATTTAAGGTCATTCTAACCGGAGAAGTGAAGGTTAAAAATCTTCGTCTCGACGGGGTAGAATGGGCTTAAATAAAAACAAAGAGACGAATTTTGGTCCCTAAGAGACCTCATGATGCAAATGTATGTATGCAAAAAAAAGTAACACTTTGTGGGGATATGTGTCCACAAAGGAGTAAAGAAAATCAGGAGACACTGACAATCCATATGAGTGATACATTCCATGGGACCCAGGTCCTGGGGACTCTCATGGTGATAGAGGAGGGATAAAAAATGCGTGAGCAGGTCACGACTTAAAGCTCAGAGCAGAATTCCAAAGGGAACAAGTCCATTGGAAAAACTCGAACTGACTCGAAGACGCATGTATTGGGGAATGTGCCAATATAGCAGAAACTACCTACAACGGGTACTTCGGATAAAAATCCGGACGAGGTCGATCCACTAAGGGACTTCGCTGGGGATGTCTAAAAAAGACTCTCCTGGGGGGAGCAGTAGGATACGGTATTACCGGTTACTGGGTAATAAGCTCAATGAGACATGTGATCTGAACACCGGTATAAGGGTGAGAGAACAATCATGCTCGGGAAGAATGAATATCTAAGACCGGTATAAGGGTGAGAGATATCAAACATCCGAAATCATCTGAGGAAGACCTAAAAAGGTATACTCCAACTCTTGAAAGCCTGACTCCACAGGGGGACAAAAAGTCATAATAGGGAGCAGAAGAGGGGGAACACCAAGGATGCTGGTTACTGGGCATATAATAGGTGACCAACCAAAGCGTGAATTGGGGAATATTCCTAAGACACTCACCATCCAAAAGAGGGTTAAACGCAAACTCAAATACAGGATGGATATTCGACTCCACAAAGGGGATACGAATCTTACTCGACTGGGGAAGAACAAAAGGCTTCCACCAAAGAGTGCATGAGATATATTATCTATTACCGTCAGAACGTAGATAACATACTCGCATGGAAGATTATCCACAACCGGTTACTGGGTTAATGAAGGATAAATCGACCGAAAAAAGAAAAGGTATCGGGATACTGAAACCAGGGTAAACGAGAAATGACTCGATGGGGATAAATTGCGTAATCAGGGCAATTATCCAGGCAAATGAGGGGACATCAACACCAAATATTGGATGAAGATAACTGCCTAGGAGGGGATTACACCTACCGGATACTGGGTGAGAAACCACGGAAAAAGTAACCGTCATCGATCACGATGAACAAAAGGTTAACTCTGCAGGGGAAAGAGAGTAGAGTTTACGACTACCGGTATAAGGGTAGAAAACCACGGACTCCACCGGGGATAATATGAATGATTACTAATTACCGAGCAACTTATTCATTTATACCACCGGGAAGCACAAGGAAACAGTTGCAAAGAGCCAATTTAGGATCAAACCAAAGAGGCACACTGAATCAAGACTTGTCCTAGTGAGGATATAACTCAATAGGGAAACCTGTCCCAATATATGTGTTGGGAAGGAACAAAAACAACCATCATCCACGAGGATATAACTCGGTGGGGAATGTGGAAGGAAAGATAAACACTTTCTGCTTAAAGGGCTGACTCTATATTGAGGGATCAGACACCGACATCTACTTGGGAAATGCATTACCCACTAGCAGGGGATAACAAACAAAGATATATGGCAAAGAATGCAATCATGAATATTTGAATGTTATGATTATGCATGTTTATGCATGGTTTATGTATGATGAATATTGACAAACAAATAATCTAACATAAACAGTTCCAAGGAATCAGCCACCCGGTACTACATCTCAAGAGAGAAAACCAAGTCCACTAAGGGCAACCGATGCTGGGACGCGAAGATCATCGGGGAATGAACATCAGTCATTCCAGCTAGGGACAGGGATCATCATAAATGAAGTCCCCCACAAAAACAACTTTGCTGAGGAACTACCCGAGGAGATAAAGGAGTTATGGGGATTAACCACCAAATACCGAATCTTCCAAAGAAAAACACATTTGCCGAGGAAGGAAAGATCGCTACCCTGCTGAAGGAAGGAGAGGTGAACATCTCAGCAAGCACTCCACTATAAAAAGGTTTCAGAGGGAGAGATTACAGTCCTGCCAGGAATGTGAACAAATGTCTTACCCTGTTGGAAATCATACCATCCTTGGGAGAGCACTGAGAATCTCCTAAGTATCCTTTCATCATTGTGAATGTTCACTTTGTTTAAAAAACAGATTATGAAAAATTTGATAGTTTAAAGCAATGATATTTTCTCAATTAAAGCATGTGAAACATTTGTTGAATAGAAACAAATAAGAGTGCAAATAATTGGATAAAGGCTCAAATTTATTTGATGGAATGGTAGTCTACAAATGGCAAGACTCCATAGACCTTTACAAGTTTGAAATTGATGATATATATTGGAAAAGGGCTACATTGAATACAATGACCATTTCTCCACCAATTCTGAATCCGATGTATTTGAAGCTTTGGTTGATAATGAATGAGCAAGAATCTCTGACGGATGACAGTTGTAGAACAAAAGTCTTGTCAAGACGCAGTTACTTGCCAAATCCCTAATTTTTGCCTAGATTGCCCCAGGGTGAGGTGCTCAACCTAGTAGGATACACCTTTTATTATTTTTTATGTCTCTAACTTTTGCCTGGATCGCCCTTTCGGGTTTTCAATCCACTGAGACGCTCATTTTTTGCCTAAGTCGCCCTTTCGGGTTTTCAACTTAGCGAGCTATTCTATTTTTATTTTTAGGCGAAGTATTTCTTGACTGCATCTGAATTCACAGGACGAGTAAAATCCTCCCCATCCATAGTTGTAAGTATCAAAGCACCGCCTGAAAATGCTCTCTTAATAACATATGGACCTTCATAGTTTGGAGTCCACTTGCCCCTGGAATCGGGCGCGAAAGACAATACTTTCTTGAGCACAAGGTCACCTTCTCGGAACACACGAAGCTTGACCTTATTATCAAAGGCTTTCTTCATTCTCTGCTGATATAATTGGCCATGGCACATGGCAGTCAATCTCTTCTCTTCAATCAAATTCAGCTGGTCATAACGACTCTGAACCCATTCAGCATCAGTCAACTTGGCCTCCATCAAGACTCTCATTGATGGGATCTCCACCTCTACTGGGAGTACAGCCTCCATGCCATAAACAAGAGAGAAAGGGGTTGCCCCTGTTGAAGTGCGGACAGATGTACGATATCCATGCAAAGCAAATGGCAGCATCTCATGCCAATCTTTGTACGTAACAACCATCTTTTGGATAATCTTCTTGATATTCTTGTTAGCAGCTTCAACAACCCCATTCATCTTGGGTATGTAAGGAGAAGAATTATGATGTGCTATCTTGAACTCACTACACAGGTCTTTCATCATCTTGTTGTTCAAGTTAGATCCATTATCAGTAATGATCTTATCTGGCACACCATACCGACATATGAGTTGATTCTTGATAAACTTCACAACCACCTGCCTGGTCACATTTGCGTATGATGCAGCTTCAACCCACTTGGTGAAGTAATCAATTGCTACGAGAATACATCTGTGTCCATTGGACGCTTTCGGCTCTATCATGCCAATCATGTCAATTCCCCACATGGAGAAAGGCCACGGTGATGAAATCACGTTCAGAAGTGTTGAGGGAATATGAATCTTATCCGCATGAATCTGACACTTATGGCATTTCTTCACATACTTGCAGCAGTCAGACTCCATTGTCAACCAATAGTAGCATGCTCTCAACATCTTTCTAGCCATGGCATGCCCATTGGAATGAGTACCAAATGACCTTTCATGGACCTCAGTCATCAACAGGTCTGCTTCGTGTCTATCCACGCATCTGAGCAGAACCATGTCAAATTTCTCTTGTAAAGTACATCACCATTGAGGTAGAAACTGCCTGACAATCTCCTCAAAGTTTTCCTATCTTTCACAGATGCCCCAAATGGGTAAATCTGATTCTGAAGGAAACGCTTCATATCATAATACCATGGCTTATCATCCTTCACTTCTTCAACTGCAAACACATGAGCTGGTCTATCCAAGCGCATCACAGTGATATTGGGAACTTCATTCCACAGTTTGACTACTATCATTGAAGCAAGTGTAGCAAGAGCATCTACCATCCGATTCTCATCTCGAGGAATATGATGGAAGTCAACCTCAGTAAAGAACGTTGAAATCCTCCTTGCATAGTCCCTATAGGGAATAAGACCAGGCTGATTCGTTTCCCATTCACCCTTAATCTGATTAACAACGAGGGCCGAATCACCATAAACATCAAGATGCTTGATCCTAAGATCAATGCATTCCTCCAATCCCATAATACAGGCCTCATACTCTGCCATATTATTCGTGCATTTGAAAGTTAGCCTTGCTGTAAAAGGAATATGTGTGCCCTGAGGGGTAATGATTACTGCCCCAATACCATTTCCATACTAATTTACAGCGCCATCAAATACCATACTCCATTTGGAACCAGGCTTTGGCCCTTCATCGAGTGTAGGTTCATCACAATCTTTCATTTTCAAATACAAAATCTCCTCGTCTGGGAAGTCATACTGAACTGACTGATAATCCTCAATCGGTTGGTGTGCCAAGTGGTCAGCCAAGATACTACCTTTGATAGCTTTCTGAGCTCGATACTCAATATCATACTCAGATAACAACATCTGCCAACGGGCAATCCTCCCAGTTAAAGCAGGCTTCTCGAATATATACTTGATTGGATCCATTCTGGATATCAACCAAGTCGTATGATTCAACATATACTGGCGTAAGCGCTTAGCAACCCAAGCCAAAGCACAAAACATTTTCTCAAGCATTGAGTATCGAGACTCACAATCAGTGAACTTCTTACTTAAGTAGTAGATGGCATACTCTTTCTTTCCTGATTCATCTTGCTGACCAAGGACACAACCCATTAAGTCTTCAAGAACAGTCAGATACATGATCAATGGTCTCCCTTCCACAGGCGGGGACAGAATCGGAGGCTCAGACAGATACTCTTTAATACTATCAAAGGCTTTTTGGCAATCCTCGGTCCAATCATGAGACTGATCTTTCCGGAGGAGCTTGAATATTGGCGCACATGTGGCAGTCATGTGAGATATGAATCTGGAAATGTAATTCAAGCGGCCAAGAAAACCTCGGACTTGCTTCTCAGTTTTGGGCGCAGGCATCTCTTGTATTGCTTTGACCTTTGCAGGGTCAACCTCAATACCTCTTTTGCTGACAATAAAGCCCAATAACTTGCCAGAACGGACTCCAAATGTACACTTGTTGGGATTCAGACGAAGCTTATACTTTCTCAAACGCTGAAATAGCTTCAACAGGTGCTCTACATGTTCAACTTCCGTTCTTGACTTAGCAATCATATCATCAACATACACTTCAATCTCCTTATGCATCATATCATGGAACAAGGTAGTCATAGCTCGTTGATACGTGGCTCCGGCGTTCTTCAAACCGAAGGGCATCACTCGATAACAGAATGTTCCCCAAGGTGTGATGAATGTTGTCTTCTCCATATCCTCGGGTGCCATTTTAATCTGATTATATTCGGAAAATCCGTCCATAAACGAGAAGACCTTGAATTTAGATGTATTATCTACTAACATATCAATATGTGGTAGAGGGAAATCATCTTTTGGACTAGCTTTATTCAAGTCTCTATAGTCCACACACATCCGAACTTTTCCATCTTTCTTAGGCACGGACACAACATTGGCCACCCATTGAGGATATGTAGAAGTCACCAGAAACCCCGCATCAATTTGCTTCTAAACCTCCTCTTTGATCTTCACTACCATATCAGGATGAGTTCTTCTGAGCTTCTGCTTCACAGACATGCACTCAGGCTTTAAAGGTAGGAAATGTTGCACAATATCAGTATCTAGACCAGGCATGTCTTCATATGACCAGGCGAAGACATCAACATATTCTCGCAGCAATTCAATCAACCCCTTCTTAACAGATTCTTCCAGGAGTGCCCCAATCTTTACCTCTCGCACACAATCTTCAGACCCCAAGTTGACCGTTTCCAGATTCTCAAGATGTGGCTGAATGATCTTCTCTTCATGCTCAAGTAGTCGGGTGATCTCATCAGAAATCTCTTCACCGTCATCTTCCTCTGCCTCAAATACAGGGAATTCAAAATTGGGAGATGGTGTTGGGTCATTATGTTCAATGGGTCTAGAAATCAACCTGCATAATGATTTTGGATATGAAAAGCTTTAGAATTCAAACAAGGCAAATCATTATGTAGATGAAAAGACTGATTTTATTCTTTTTTTTTTAGGATTTTATGTGATCACCAATTTTATGCAAAAAAGAAAAAATAATTGGAAAAACAAACATTTAACATGAATTTATTGAATGAAAATATCATTGTATTTATGTGCCAACAATGTCATCACTTCTCCTTTTGGCATGGGAGAAGGCTTTTTAAACAAAGTGATCATTACGTTGACTTGTGGATAACTGTAGGGATATCCACAGCGACCCAATTGTTGCAGATCCCTCCAGGGATGATGAAATTGCCCGAATCTTCTGCATCTTCTTCCAAGACAGCAGCAGCCTCTCCATCCTGACCAGTATGGATAAAACCTCCACTCTTGAATAGCCATTGCATGTTGAAAACCCCAGAAGAAAAACCAATGCTAGCCCGGGACTTATTATCTTCCAACTCAATCATTTTTCCTAAACCAGCGGTTGCACCACACTCGATGGCCAACTTTGCATCTTTGTAGGAAGCAAATGAAGAAGTTCTCTTCTCAATAGGCTCAGCTATAGATAAAGCTTGGAAAGGAGTTCCAACTTCATCCTCAGCATCTATATACGATAAGAAAGACAAGTGGCTAACCAGGAGAGCCTTTTCTCCCCCTACCACCACCAGTTTCTTATTCTTCACAAATTTCAGCTTCTGGTGTAGGGTGGATGTCACGGCGCCAGCCTCGTGAGTCCATGGTCTGCCTAAGAGACAGCTATACGATGGGTGAATGTCCATAACCTGGAAGGTAATTTGGAAATCACTTGGTCCAATCTTGATTGGGAGATCAACTTCCCCAATCACAGTTTTACGCGACCCATCGAAGGCCTTCACAACTACCCCACTTTGCCTCATGGGAGGCCCTTGATAATATAGTTTTGAGAGAGTGGACTTTGGCAGTACGTTCAAGGATGACCCAGTGTCCACCAGCACATTGGATATGGCGTCATCTTTGTAGTTCATGGAGATGTGTAATGCCAAGTTGTGATTTCTTCCCTCCTCGGGGAGATCAGAGTCACAGAAACTCAAATTGTTACAAGAAGTAATGTTTGCAACAATGCTATCGAATTGCTCTATAGTGACGTCGTGATCTACATATGCCACATCCAAAACTTTTTGCAAAGCCTCTCTATGTGGTTCTGAATTCAACAGCAAAGATAACACCGATATTTTGGATGGCATTTGTAGAAGCTGGTTTACAACATTGTACTCACTTCTCTTGATGAGCCTTAGCATCTCATCACAGTCTTCTTTCACATTGCCGCTCGGGCCAACAGAAGTAGGAGTTATCAATGTAGAGGAGGGCTTAACAACAGGTGTCGGATTCGGGGTGCTCACGACATTCCCAATCGGGCGTTCAACAAAATCAGCACTAGCTTGAGGCTTGGAAGGTGCTGAAAACACACGACCGTTGCGGGTCAAACCACTTACATCTGCGATATTAACAACAGAGGAGGATGGTAAAGACACATCTTTCCCATCTTCTACAGCAACAACGTTGTAACGAAAGGGAATTGCTTTTTCGGAAGAGTACGGTACTGGACCGGCAGGCTTAATGATCAGAGCAGGAGAAGCCTTCTGCTTGCTACCATCATATTTGATAATAACAGGTTCGGGTATCCGGAATATTGGGGAGATTACATTGACCTCAGGCTCATCTTCGTCAACATTCCTATTTTGAAGGATCTCAATAACTCCTTCATCCAGCATTTCCTGAATGTCCTTACGCACTTGGCGACAGCCCAATCGATTAACAGAGCAGACTCGGCATCTATCATGGTCGTGCTCATAGTGACTGTAATCACACAGTAAACGATGCATCTCGACCAGAGACTATCGAATATGACTGACATATTTGACTTTGTATTTGCCAGGGCAACCCCGGACCATGTTGACAGATTTCCCATGCTCGGGCAATGGGTTCTTCTTTACGTTAGGACCTACGTCCTCAAAACACAGAATGCCACACCTTACAAGGTCTTGAACCTTGGTCTTCAAAGGGTAACAATTCTCCACGTCGTGGCCGGGAGCACCAGAATGGTAGACACAATGTAATTCAGGCTTATACCACCACTGGGGGTTAGCAGGTATAGCCGGTGGGTCTCTCGGAGTAATCAGCTTCCTCTCTATCAAAGAGGGGTATAATTCTGCATACCTCATTGGAATAGGATCGAAAGTGACCCTTTTCCTCTCGTAACTCGTGCTGGTTTGATTACTGTTTCGAGGCTGGTAGGCCTGCTGTTGCGGACGGTGATGTTGTTGTTGATATTGCGGATGTGGTTGCTGATTGTTGCTATGTTGCTGATACTGTTGATTGTCTCTGAAGACAGGTGCTATATGAGCCACCTGGTGCTGGTTACTGGCGGGACGCACAGTCTTCCTCCTCACGGAGGGTCTTCTTGGTTTCACATGGGAGATCACAGCATGTGCCTCTCCATCTTTCTTCTTTGCAAACGCCCTATAACGTTTGGCAGAAGAGCCTTCATCTCTGGTCAGACGCCCTTCTCTGACCCCTTCTTCTAGACGCATCCCCATATTCACCATCTCAGTGAAGTCAGAAGGAGTGCTAGCAATCATCCGCTCATAATAGAATGAACTCAAGGTCTTCATAAAGATCTTGGTCGTTTCCTTCTCTTCTAACGGAGGCACGATCTGTGCTGCCACCTCTGGGCGTACTCTTTAAACGTTTCTTTGTCCTTCTAGGATATGGCCCTCAATTGATCCCTATCGGGAGCCATATCCACGTTGTACTTGTATTGCTTGACGAAGGCCTCACCAAGGTCGTTGAAGGATCGGATGTTCGCACTGTCTAACCCCATATACCATCTCAGTGCAGCACCGGACAAACTGTCCTGAAAGTAGTGGATGAGCAATTGGTCATTATCGGTTTGAGTTGACATCTTCCTGGCATACATGACCAGGTGGCTGAGAGGACAAGTATTTCCCTTGTACTTTTCAAAGTCAGGGACCTTAAATTTTACAGGGATCTTCACGTTGGGGACCAAGCATAGTTCGGCAACAGACTTGCCAAAAAGGTCCTTCCCCTGAGAGTTTTCAATTCCTTGCGAAGCTCAAGAAATTGATCGTTCATAGCATCCATCTTCTCATAAACATCTGGACCCTCAGACGGCTCAGAATGATAGATGGTGTCGTCTACCCTGGGAAGTGTATGCACGACAGGAGGAGGAACAACAAGGACCGGGCTAGATGCCGGCATAGAAGCAAAAGTTGGAGCAGGACCCTCAGGCATGAAATTAGGAGGCATTCCCCACGGAAACTCGGTTGGCATGGCTGTTGGAGGAAAGTGTGCACTGGCTGCAGGTACAGTAGAGGAGGCAATCTCAGAGATGACTGTCCTCTGGGGAGGAGTTGAAGGCGTCGGAAAAGACTGGCTCTGGGCAGCCAAGAATGATTCCATCAAGGCACTTAATCTGGCCACTTCCTCCTTGAGTTCACGGTTCTCTTGCTCTAGGTGATCCATCAGTCTTGAATCGTTGGCTCTAGTGTAGTAACGGTGAGTCAGCTTGTCTTCAAAATAAATGAAGAGCACAGAGTTAGACCACAGGACAAGAAGTCGGGAACAAGACCTGTTTATGCACATGATGCATGCAATGCTTGTGCATATGATTTGTTTTTATATTTCAAAGGAACTTTAGAGTTTTATTTGCAAATTTTGGAAATATTAAACATTTTATCACATATGGAAATATCTCATAAAATAACATCAGGGAAAAGAAGTACAGCATTGTCAATCATGTACAAGAGAAAAGGAAAATAATCATCCTATGGATCCCTAGAAACAATCATCTAAAGCTCGGGACACAGGAAGATAAGATGTGCAGAGCCTCTTCACCTCCCTCTCGTAGGCTGCCTCCATATCTGCCTTCTCTTTGGCGAGTCGATCGTACTTCCTCTTCCAAAACTTGGAAGACTGAGGAAGTAGAGAAGTCCATGCATCATCAAGATCATCAATAACCTGATGTTCGAGGAACTCTATCAAAGCATCCTTCTCCTTAATCGGCTGAAGCAACTCTTCCCTTTCACGGATCCAGGCGCGTGATAGGTCTTCGTCTCTCAACTCCTCTACTCCTTGGTCAGGGAGGGTTGAAGGCCCAGCCATAACCAAAGGTGTAGGTCTCGGATATTCGTAAGGCATGAGATACTCGACGCTCTCTTCCTCACCCAAGCAGTGTAAGGCTCCAAAGCGACACAATTCTTAGGACCCAACTCCTTCCTTCCTTTCCTATGAATCTTGCGCCAAGCGCGGACCATCCTACCCTTCAAGTTTTGGGGATCTTTACCCTCCTGAAAGAACACACCCTCTAACAGAATGTTATTGGGTTTATCCTTTAGGGGGAACCCAAGCTGACGTCGTGCTAAAACAGGGTTGTAGTTAATCCCACCACATGTACCAAGAAGAGGCACATTGGAGAATTCACCACAAGAGTCGATATTCTGCACACCATCATACACACGGTTATACCAATAGATATCATCATTAGTGAGAGACATGAGTCTCGTGGACCACCGTAGACATCCCTTGTTCTCCTTGAAGGCGACCGTCTGCGGCAAGTGAGAAATAAACCACTTATACAACAGAGGCAAACAACACACAATGTCGCCACCACCCTTTGCATTCCTCATATGCAAAGAGAAATAAGTATCACCCAACAGAGCCGGAATGGGATTAAGAGTAGAAAAGATCCTAATAGCGTTCACATCCACAAACTTGTCGATGTTGGGGAACAATACCAACCCATATATGAAAAGTACAAATATGGCTTCAAAGGCATCCTCACTCATGGCCTTCCCATAGACAGTAGCTTGAGCAATGAGGAACTCAGAAGGGAGACCTTGAATTCCACCTTTGGTAGTCATATGAGCACCAACCAGAGATTCATCTATGTGCAACATGTCAGCTATCTCTTGAGAAGTAGGAATACTCTCCAAGCCATTGAACGACAACTGGTCTAGAATAGGTATACCCACAAGATAGGCATACTCCTCAAGGGTAGGTAAAAGCTGGAAATCCGGAAACGTGAAGCAACGGTACAAGGGATCATAAAACTGCACCAACACACTCATCAACCCTTCATCCACCTGAGTAGTCAGAAGAGGAAAAATCTTCCCAAAACGAGCTTTGAAACCCAAGGGATCTAATACATAGGATGTCATATTCCTTAACTCTTTCAGATCTGGTTGCCTGAAGCTGTACTTCTTTGTATTCCTTCTTTGTCTTTCCATGTCTGAAAATTTTGCAAATAAACCCTTTAAGTTCCTTGAAATTTTTCTTCATTATTGATGATATGGATGCAAATGAGTGCATGAATGCATGAATGCAACAATCACACTCAAGGATCAAGCAAAGCACACCAAACAAAGGTCATGGGATGGATCATATCATCCTTAATATCAATCATCCATTTTGGTGGATTATGGTTTACACCTTATCAACACCCAAGTTCCATTGATATTAAGGATGCATGAACAGATCAACCATGAATCAAGGGTTTGTTGCAAGTCACGAGCATGGAGTTTAGGTTAAGAACCACCCAAAGGGAATGTACTATGGTTTAAACCTGCCAAACATGTTCTACAAGAGGTTCCCATAGTCATCATCCCATCTTTCGGATATTATCAGAGAAACGACTACTCATATTCCAAAAATATTCTCAAGAGAGACTCTTATGAGTGTAGTATCGCGTAACAATCGTATCAAATCTTACACTTGAACGACTTTCGCACTACATCCTAAGAATAAGCCAAGATGGGCTTGGTAAACTAAGGTCCTTGGCTTCTAAGGTCTATATTAGAAAGAGTAATGTCTAACCACAACTTACTTGTGTGACATTATTGATCCCAACATGACCTCCACCAAGTGAATGGACTTGCAAGTCAACTTGCTAAGGAATAACTCCACACAAGTCAACAAGACTACGCCATTCTCCTATCCTAAGTGCACTCGAGTCCGGGTATAGAACTCATCTCACAAAGATCACCAAGCATACAAGGAATTAATATTCAAGCAATTCAATCATCACATACAATACAGTAATCCCAAATTGCACAAAAATATGTCACAAATCAAATATACAATACAATACAACAAATATGAAAAGTAGGCAAAACCCACTAGGCAAATAGTTCCCCAGCAGAGTCGCCATTTTTCTGTAGCGGGGTATTCGTTACCATTAGAGATATTGACTAAATCCAAGGTAAATCATACAAGTCGAGTCGCCACCGCACTTCTATTTATCCAAAGGAATGGTTAGAAAGCGAACAAAAACCTAATAGTTTTAACAAAAACTAGTAAAAGAAACAGAGATCTGGGTAAGGGGGTTGGTTATGCAATGGGAAGGTATTAGGCACCCAAAACATCCTAGGTACTCCTAGGGAGCCCTTTTCACACTTGTTGTAAGGTTGGTATTTTGTGAAAATTTATTTGTGCAAACATGATTGAAGAGGTGAGAAAAGAATATACAAGTTTATTTACATTTTTGTGTTTGAATGGATGAAACCATTGCCTACGTACCATCTTAAAAAGATTAGGATCAAAACCTCGTAGTTCAGGGTAAAAATCTCAAAGAAAACAAGTTGTTGAATTGATTGGTCCAAAAGCCTTAAGGTCTTTTGTTATCAAAGGGGGAAAACTCAACTAAACCACAAATCCACCATGTGAGGATAGCTTCAACATGCTAGTGAGGGGTTAACCCTATAATAAGCATGGAAGACTCATTGTCCATCACTAAGGATATAGGTGAGTATTACATCTACCACAAAGATAACTCAAACCTAATAGCTAAAGGTTATGGAAAATTTGATTAAGAAGGTGGTCATTGAAACCACAAAAGCACATTTGAATGGGTTATATTTACCAATTAGAAGTATATACAAAAATGGTCAAAGTTGACTTAAAGATTCAATTCAAAATAAGTGTTATGAAAAGAAAATTTGAAAATCAAAAGCATAAGGCTTAGGTTTCTATTGTTTGAAAACAAGTGTTAAATGTTTGCACAAAAAGGTTTTGGCTTGGGTTAGAGTGGAGAGAAGAAGAAGAATGGCTAAGTCCTAAGCAAAACAAAAAAAGGTAAAGGGAAAGAAATGAACCACACTAGGAGTTCCTCTCTTGAGATCATATTGATGATCCAAGTAGCTCCCATCCTTTGGAATAAAGCAATCACAAGCAAATATTTCAAGCAATTAACAAGCAATGAATGCTTCTAAGAATCCTCCAATGGCCTTTGTTTCTCTCACTTTGGATGCTCATGGTAATGGTTCCTCAAAGTGACTCAAAGTTGGAATCCCCTAGCACAAGAAAACACACATCAAAAAGTTCTATAAACAATCAAAGAATGGACAAGAGGGAGTTTAGAATATGGTCCTTTCAAAGTTCTTTCTTAAGCTTTAAGCTCTAAAGGCAGGAGGCCTAGTTGCTCTTTGACATTTAAGCACTCTAAAGGCATGAGGCCTAGTTGCTCTTAAAATTCCATTTGCTTGGGTAAAGTCCTAAATTCTAAGTCCATATTGTCCAATTCTTGGCATGTGGTTCACAACAAACAGACAAACACAAGCACAAAAGATATATACACAATTATATACCCAAGTGGGCAAAAGGCAAATGGCATTAACATAAACATGTGCTCCAATGAGCAAAGGAAAAAGCAAATGAATAATATGTGCAAGAATAGTAAATTGCATAAAAAGTAAATTGCATAAAATAAATGTTAATTGTTAGTGGTTAATGGTTAGTGTACCATAAGGCAAAATTTAGCGCTATGTTAAGCAATCGTAATTGGACTTATGTAGAAGTCACAACTATCTGAGGCCGGTCAATAATAATGTAGGCAACAAACACAAGTTAGGAGTCTTGATTAGTGAATCAAGTCCCAACAACTTGCCATGCCAAAAAGAAGAAGAGAAATGATCTTGTATTGGTTTAAGCCTTTTGCATGATTTAGGAAACAACCTATCCTTAATGCAAAGCCATTCACTTGATCAATTGATCAAGATGAATTAGATTTGGATCAAGGAAGATTAAGTCTCCCTAATCAATGCTAACTTATCAACCTTCAACTCATTGATCAAAAAGAAGAAAGAAGAAGAAGAAGAAGGAGATGAATAATGGAAATAAAAATGGCAAAAGCAAAAATGCATTAAATGAAATAAAATCTACCAATCATCATATGTTGACCAATAACATTGAAAGTCAAGGTCAAACAATCAAAAACAGAAGTGAGATGAAGATTGGAAGTCAAGAAATGAACAAAATATTTTTGGCATTTTTTAATATTTAAAATAAACTTGAATTAAAGAAATAAAAGAAAGGTCAAACTTCAAAATCACTTCAAATCAACCTTGCAAGATCCAAGTGATTTATCCTAAGCTCAACGAGGTCAAACAAAGTTTGACAAAAAATTTCAGCATTTTTAAAAGTCAGAAACTATTTTTAATCAATTAAAAATGAACAAAAATAACCTAATTGAACTAAAATCTCAAATAAATCTCAAATCAATTCAAAAATTGATGAGAATATTTTTCATAGATCCATCATCATTCAAATAGGTTAGGAAAATATTTTAGCATTTTTTGAATATCAAAAACTAATTAAAATGAATTAAAAATAACCAGAAAAGAGAAAATTCACAAAAAATATCAAATGATGAAATAAAAAATATTAAAAATCAAAATTAGAAACTAGAAATTATTTGGGAAATAATGCAATTGGTCCCATAATTTTTGGATAAAAAATGAGAGAGATATGATTTTTTGAAATAACAGGAATTAAAGAAAATAAAAATCAGAAAATAAAAATGCAAAAAAACATGCAGCGTTAGATCTGAGCTCATTAATTGAGCTGGCAGATCACACGCTCCAGAGATGCGCGCCTACCATGTGCCTTGGTCAACTGAATCGCAGGATGCATTTAAAAAGGTCATAACATTGGACGCATGGGATCGAATCTGGAAACACCATCACACGGTCCATATTAAATCTGGCAATGAAGCAGCCACCGGAGCCACCCTCTTCTCCGGTGAGCATGCAGTTTCCGGCCAGATTTACAGAGATCCAAACCTTAACCAAATCATGCGATCTATACATCATTAGAAAGTTGGGATGATGTACATCATCTCTGTACCATCCATTTTCATTCTAAATTTCTATGGTTTAAGAAATCAGAAGTTGAAAAATCTGGTGTTCATCATGAACTCAATGAATTTCAAAAATTAAAAGCATAAACATGGTGCCTCTATTGAGAGGACTTCAGCCAACACAAGATCCAAGCAAATAGGTCAATGGATGAGAAGATTCGAAGAAAATACCAGTTGAAGAATAAGCTTGAATTCTGGTAACTTGAGCTCGAATCCTTGCTTGCTTTTCCAAAACAGAAGATCAGTGAGATGAATGGTGAAGGTTTAGAAGCATTAGATCTAAGAATTCAACCAGATGAAGTTGAATTTTAGATCTGAAAATTTTGAAGAGAAATGGAAATTGCTTCTTTAGTGATGGTTAGGGAGAGAATTCTGCAGCATTTCAGGTTGAATCAGGCGTGTCAAATGAATGGAATGAGGTCTCTATTTATAGAGGAAGTGGCAAGGAGAATGTGATCAATCTGTGTGCATGGCATGTGGAGCTTCATTGCATGGGCTTGCATGATCATGCACAAGGCCCAAAAACAATGCCAAATGAGTTCTGAGCATCAGCCAAATGAAATTGGACGTGTGACTTGCAAGGCAATTGCTTATGCACCAAGATTTCAAGTGAATTCCTCATTTGTACCTAAACATTCATCTCTTCGAAAGTCCCAATGGAAAAATCCAAACATGATCATGTGAGTAATGGTTGGAAAGGTCTTGATGTAAGGAACAATTGTTATGCTGGGCAAAAATCCATTTGGAGTGTGGAAATTTATGAAATTTGAGTTTAAAGTGTGATGTGCAAAACATGTCAATGCAAGGTTTCTAAAATTGGCCAATTTTCAAGCCCCTCTGTTTTGATGATGCAAGACTCAAATGGAAAAACCTCCAACATAAAAGTTGTAGATCTTTTCAATACAATAAACATGGACTTAAATTTTTCATCATTTGGATTTTTGATGAAGAAGTTATGGGCACTTGAAGTTGGACTTTTTTGCCTTTTAATGCATTTGGTCAAAAAAGACCTATAATGTCTTGCATTATCACATGTATTTCCTTTGAGATTTTGAAATTTTGTTCAACATAACATTTGAAGTAGACATAGTAATCTTTCCAATTCATTTGATCCCACCTCAAAATCATAAAAAATGAATGAGTTATGTTCTTGGGAAGTTGACCCAAAATTAGGGTTTCAGTCAAAATGACCTATAATGTCTTGGAATGGAAGATGGTCTTCCAAGCTTCAAATAAATTTTTGATGAACATGAAAGTTGTTCATATTGTCCTTAAGAACATTTTTTCTTTTAGAACCATCTCCATCTGACCAACACATAAAACGTTAGGTCTCAGTGCATTTCAAAATAGTCAAATGAATTGACTGATCAACTTCTTAAGTCCACAACCCATATCTTGATGAATTGATGATTGAGGATGCTCAAATAAGTTCAAATATGCATGAAGTGAAGAGTTAAATAACTTCCCTTGATTGTATTTGACCATGGGCTGAGGTTGCTTCATGAGCAAGGCATTGTGGTGCACAGATGAATTAGGGTTTCTCTAGGGAACAAACCTCAAATCCTTTGACTTGCTTTGATCAAAAATGATGAATTGAGATACCAGGGAGGCATATTTGATGGATGAGAGCTTTGGGAACCATTACCATGCTTGCTTTTATCTTCTCTTGGCCCTGTCATTGCATCAAGGTCCTCCTAGAAGCTTTTGACCTTGTGATTGCTCAAGCTACAAACAAGAGATGTTAGTGACATATTTTTGTGCTTTTGGTTAGTAAATAAAATGAGAAAAGTAATGATATACAATTCAAGCATGCTTGGTGATCTCAAACCTACTCACAAAGAGGTCCCACCCAAAGGCAAGGGGAACCAAGATGCTTATGATCCTTGAGGCTATGCAAATGCAATGTTATGATGCCATGAGGGATCTTAGGGACAAAATTAGGGTCTTACAATGACGTGGTCGCTGCTACGTTGTTTGGATGGAAATGGAGGAGTTTGCGGTCGGGGACAGAAATACACGGCGGTGGAGTTTTCGAATGTGGATAAGTGGAGATTGCATTAAAGGTGACCGAAAAGTGTGTAGCAGTGGTGTTTTTGTGAGTTGATTTTCACGTTTGGATATGGAAAGGATCAAACCGTTTTATTTTAATGAAAAAAGAGAGAACTCCTAAAGATAGTGTTGTGTGTTCGTCCTTTCTCTGCCGAAAAAATGAGGAAAGAAACAAAATCTTCGTGCTGAAAGAGAGAGAGGTCCTTTATTCCTCTTGGTGAGACTTCCTTTTCCTATGGTCTCATCCCCAAAATGTCCTAGGATTTGAATCCAATAACCATCCCAATAGTATGGTGCCACGTAGAGTCATAAAATGGGGACTCCAATGCTCCTCCTCTTGATTTTTCGATGGTGGCTTATGATTGGCTAGTTCAAAATGAGAGAGTAACAACCTCTTCCTTCAATGTTAGCTATCAAGTGGGCTTTCTCATCTTTCTCTTACTTTGAACTTAAAACAAAATTGATAAATAATAAAAATTAAAATTGAACAAATCCTAAATTTTATCTAAAACTCAATTAAATCTAATTAACCCTTTATTATTATCTTGAGAGTTAGAAACATCTTTGGTAACTAAAAGAGAAAGAAATTAACTACTTTTTTAAAAAAAGTTTAAAGTAAACAATCAAATAGTTCTAACAAAAAAGGTATTATTTAGATTAAAGAAAGAATTAAAAATGAATAAAAGTCGGACGCAAAAGTGCTCGAAAAATTAAAACGATCGTTCTAAAATGCTCAGCGCGAAATAAACGACTCGGAAACATACAGGTTTTTGTCAAATTTGAAAATGGAAAACGCCCGGTTAAAATGCTCAGACGAATCAAAATGTGTCCGAAAAAATACCCGAAAAATAAATCGAGCACACCAGATTAAACTACATGAAAGGTAGGTTAACAAAACTGATGTCTGCAAGCTTGATTTTAAAAAATTTCTCCCACTGATTTGACGCACCTCTGTCAATTAATTCAACTAGTTTGCCTGTAGATCTGAAAAATTATTTCGACTGATATTCTAGGCACTATGCGGTATAGAATGCATGTTATGCTATGTAGAAATGCGATAGCTACAGTGAATGTGTTGAAATGGTGAATCAGGGTCAAAATCGGGGTGTGACAGTTGCCCCTATTTAAGTATTTCCAACCAGAGAATATGAAGTAGGACACTCTTCATATGATCAGAGTGGGGGATAATTAAATATTAATAAGACCCGGATTTTGATCCTGAAATACAAATGATATGAGATGTTATGGTATGAATACGCATGGATGCGAGACTCTTTTTGGTTTTCATATGTTAGGGAAATAATGAATCCTAACATGAGACATTATGCAAGACAGACAAAAATGTGGGGAATGATGAACACCAAGGTACTGGTGGCCCACTTGTAATAGACAAAATGAGGGTAGTAACTTGTTGCAGATAACAATACTGCCGGAGAATCAAACACACACTAGGGAAAACTCAAAGTGAAAGTTGACAAACGACACTTAGAATACAAGAAAATTTCATCTGCAAGTTCACACACGACCTGACGACAACTTGAATATTTTAAGAAAGTTCCAATAACAGGTTCAAACATGACCCGACAACTCTGGAGGTGTTTTTAAAGAAACTTTTAGCACCAAGTTCATACATGACCTAATAATGTTGGGGGATATCAAAGAGTTTCGACATCAGGTTCAAACATGACCTAACAACATTAGAAAATTCACAGGGAGTATATCAACAGGTTCATACATGACCTGATGACAACTTGAATATTTTTAACAAATCGAAGATTTCTCAATAAAAAATCATCCGATCAAAAATTCTAAAAATTACTGTCAACGAAAGAGTCAAAATAACAACTTTCTAGGAAGCACCAGGGCCAACAGCGTAAAAAAAACTCTCTGTAGGTGCCAACCATAGTTGGACTTAGATCGTAAGCACAAGTTACAACCAACTTCAAACAGATTGGTGCCAGTTACAACTGGACTTCAAGGGTGTTGGTGACAACCAGACTCAAGATACCAATTACAATAGGGTTTTTAAACAAAATGCTAGTTACAACTAGAATTGAAAGGATACCAGTGACAACTGGATTTTAAAATTTGAGCACCAGTTACAACTGGACTTATCAGGTAAATGCCAATAACAATTGGACTTGTAAACAAATGTTGGTTACAACCCGACTTAAAGGTACCAATTACAATTGGACTTTAACATAGTGTCAGTTACAACTGGGCTTGCGATATCAATTATAATTGGATTTGAGATAAGATGCTGGTGACAACCAGACTTTTAAATAGATACCAGTTACAACTGGATCTTAACATAATTCTAATTACAACTGGACTCAAGATACCAATTACAATTGGATTTAAAAGTTAAATGCTAGTTACAACTGGACTGGAGAGATAACGCCAATAACAATTGGACTTGCAAGCAATGTTGGTTACAACCAGACTTTAAAGAGGTACCAGTTACAACCAGATTTGGAAACAGGATGCCAGTTACAACTGGACTTGAAAAAAGATGTTGGTGACAACCAGACTTAACAAACAATGCCAGTAACAACTGGACTTAGAGGTCGAGTGATAAAAATCAACAACAAGACATGAGATCATGCAAATGAGCATGAAGTACTTCGGGCTATGCATGACTTGATTTCGCTTATATGCATGATATATGAATGATCATGATATGCCAATGCTGACACTATGCAGACTGGAAATTTATAGAAGGTTTTATTGGAGGTACTGAATCCCCAACACCAATAACTCAACCAAAGAAGTGATGATAGATGCGTCAAAGGGGGATCTATCAAGCTGAATAGTTACAACTGGCCCAGTAATCCTTTCGGAGAATGATGAATTGTGCTCCCTGGAGATATACGTTGGTTATCCAGAAGAAGTCTTGCAACTTGAGACTTGCGGGGAAAGACAAAATATTTCCTTTTAATATTTCCACATGTCAAAGCAAAAATGGTGTTTCTCAATATGTTGGAAAATTATTTTTTAAGTTCAAAAATTCATTATTAACAAATAAATGACATTTTGCAAAACAAAGAAAATCAGATAAAAACAACAAATGATAGAAATTGATAAGAAAACTTGTATTTATTCAAGAATGGTAGCACACAAATGGTGTAGCTCCATGGAACGTTACAAATTTGAAATTGGCAACAGGGAAAAGGTTTACATTGAATCACAATGACTACTACTATCCCTAATAACAATGACTCCTCAAAACCTCGCTTCTGAAGGGAGTTGCTGGATTGATCCTCCACCTCTGGCTCTTCTATGTTGATCAGTGACAACTGATGTAGTCTATGCCTTATGTCCCTAATTTTTTCCTGGATCGCCCTTTCGGGTTTTCAATCCACCGGGAAGCTTTAGGCTCTATAGCACCAATCATATTGATGCCCCATATTGAGAAAGGCAAAGGCGATGTCAAACCATTCAGTAGTGTTGGTGGTACATGCACTTTGTCAGCATAAATCTGACATTTATGACACTTTCTAGCATAGTTGAAACAATCAGACTCCATGGTCAACCAGTAATAACCAGCTCATATAATCTTCTTGGCCATGGCATGTCCGTTAGCATGAGTTCCAAAAGATCCTTCATGAATCTCCTTGGTTAACATATATGCTTCGTGTCTATCCACGCATCTGAGCAGAACCATGCCATGGTTTCTCTTGTAAAGCACATCATTTCTCAAAAAGAATTTGGATGATAACCTCCTTATAGTTTTCTTATCCAATAATGTAACATATTTTGGATACTCTTGACTTAGTAGATAGCACTTGATGTCATGAAACCATGGTTTACCATCAGTTTCTTCTTCAATCAGTTGACAGTAGACAGGCTCATCTCTTCGCTCTATTCGAATAACCGGAGCTTCATTACCGAACCTGACTTGGTACATTGATGCCAATGTTGCTAGAGCGTCATCCACTTGATTTTCTACTCTTGGGATGTGATGGAAAGTGATATCGTCAAAGTATTCAATCAGTTTTACAACATGAGCACGATATGGGATCAACTTCGCATCACGGGTCTCCAATTCACCTTTGACTCAACATGAAAGTTGTTTGGAATATCATTTAGAGTAAATTTTCTCTTGGAATCATTTTCATATGGTGAAACTTGTAGGAGAAAGGGTCTAGGGAGACCCAATTTTGATCAGATGAATTCACCTGGTCAACCACCATCAACCAACTTGCTAACCTTCAATTCTCTTGACTTTATAGGATCATGGTAGATCATATATGTATTAGATAATGAAATTTGAAGTGTCCCTTGAGAAAATTGATCAATTGGTGAGATAGCTTGTTGGAGAAGTTACTCAAGATACCCAGTCAAACTAGGGTTTCCAAGGCAAATCACCCCCAAACTCTTGAAGAATACTTGATCAATATCGTATGTAAAGATCCTTGGGACTCATATATGATGCTTTGAGACATTGAGGATCAACCTTTTATTGTGCTTCTAGCCATGAGGGTCTTAAACCCTAGATATGAACTTGATGGATCAATGATGATCATGCCCTACCTACAAAAGAGTTAGGTAAATACGAAGACATATTTTTGGTATTTTGGTTAGTAAAATGATAATATACAAGTATGATACAATCACATGGTACTTGGTGATCTCTCCCCAAACAAACCCAATGAAAAAGGGGTAAGGAGATGTCAAGGTGTGATCCCAATGCTAATGCATATGATGAGATAGCATGAGGGATCTTAGGGTCAAAATTGGGGTCTTACAGCTGCCCATATTTAAGGACATTCTAACTAAGGAAGCGAAGGTTAAAATCTTTGTATCGACTCAGTAGAATGGGCTTAAATAATAACATATAGAAACAAATTTTGGTCCCTAAGAGACCTCATGATGCATATGATATGAATATAGAAGCAAATTCTCCGTGTGGAAATGTTGCCACAAAGGAAAAGAAATCAGAGAGACCAAAGGTCCGCAGGAGGATAATGCATTCCATAAGGAAAACTCACTAGGGAGACAGAGACTCTAGGGGGAAAAAGGGTATGCGTAGGCCAGGCTACGACTTAAAACTGCTGGGAGACCGGAGGAATTCCATAAAAATGGAAAGACTCAGTCAGGGAAACAAAATGTTTGCAGGGGAAACGAGTAGATTAGGATAAAACTGACGTACTTGAATCATGCAGGAAAACGATTTCACTGAGGAAATACGCACTCAACTCAACTAGGGAAGAAATAAACTTCAACACAGAAGGAGCAGAAATCTATTATCCACTACCTGTTACTGGGTAAGGAGATAATAAAATTCTGACAGAGAGGACACCCGTCATCGGTTAGGATGAACATATCAAGGATGACTCGCTAGGAACCGCCAGGAGGGAGTATTCATTACCGGTTACTGGGTAAGAATAACCTTGCTGGGGAAAACTGTAGAAAATAGGATTTACAACTATCGGTTACTGGGCAAAATACCAAAGATGAGAATATCAGTCACTGGTTAGGGTGAACATATCAAGGATAGACTCAAAGGAAACAAAATCCATCATCGGTTAGGATGAACATATCAAGGATAGACTTGCCTGGGGATGTCAAGGAGGATATCTGTCATTGGTTAAGATGGACATATCAAGGATAAACCAACTGAGCAAAAAATAGGAATTACATCTATCGAATACTGGATAGGAGACCAACAAAGAGAAAATCTGTCATCGGTTAGGATGAACATATCAAGGATAGACTCTGTTGAGGAGCAAAAATAGGAATTGCATCTATCAATTACTGGATAGAATACCGCACGAGAGAGTATATACTCCATCACTGGTTAAAGTGAACATATCAAGGATAAACTCTACAAGGGGAAAGTAGGATTTACAACTACCGGTTACTGGGTAGAAGACCACAAAGAGAAGGAAACATGTCATCGGCTAGGATGAACATATCAAGGATTAACTCTCAGGGGAATAAAATAGGGATTACCACTACCTTTTTACTGGGTAGAATACCACAGGATGAGAGTATCCGTCATCGGTTAGGATGAACATATCAAGGATAAACTCAAACGGGGAAAGAAAGATATATGTCACCGGTTAGGATGAACATATCAAGGATATACTTCCAGAAAAATGAATCCACTAGGGACTCTACTGATGGGGAAAACAGGGGTACTTTTACCGGGGATTGGGCAAGAAGTAACAAACTGCAAACTAAGAAGAATATTATCAGTTACTCGGTAATAAACTCTTAGGAGACTTAGAGCATCTATCTAGGCAAGAGCTAGAAAGAAACAATCAATCAAGACTCAACCCAATGAGGATATAACTCAATGGGAGTGATTCCATCCAGATAATCAACTGGGGAGGAAACTAAAACAATGCTCATCCACGAGGAAATAACTCAATGGGGAAAGGAGAAAGGTTAAAGTCTTTCTGCTTAAGGGGCCGACACTCTATAATTGAAGGAGGACATACGCCAAATTTGTATGGGGATAAAGCACCGCCATAACAGAGAACGAGAATCTCAACCCATGAATCAACAAATATGATGATACAATTATGCAATTATGAAATTATATGAGTGTATATGTATATGTATATATGATGATTATGCTGACAAAATGATCGCAAAGGATACAAAGGTGTCGCAAAATTTGAATCATTGGTTCAATCCTCGGTCAATCCACAAAAGAGGGCGACAACTGCCGGAGAACAGAGAGATCCCAAAAGCTCAACCCTAATTGGGGAAGGAGGAGATCTGCTGAGGAAAGGAAACATTATCGAATCGGAAGGGAATTTTAGTTCAAAACCATATCAAATGGGAGACAATCGTGCAGAGGATAAACACAAATAGCTGCTCAGAAACCATGACGAAACTCTGACTGGGAGCGAGTCGGATAGCGACTGTTGGAGGAAATAACACAATCTGATGAGGAAACCAACCTCTCTCTGCTGGAGATTAACAAACATCAACTCTGTTGAGGACTACACAAACTCCGTTGGGGAACGTCCACAAGATCTGTTGGGGATAAA
Source organism: Lathyrus oleraceus (assembly GCF_024323335.1). Lineage (NCBI taxonomy): Eukaryota > Viridiplantae > Streptophyta > Magnoliopsida > Fabales > Fabaceae > Lathyrus > Lathyrus oleraceus. The sequence goes on from NC_066583.1 coordinate 344,363,190, forward strand.
ACACTCTGCAGGGGAATTGAATCAACTAACTTGGCTAGGGATAACTGAGAGTTAACTGCTTGGGGGGACCATCGATGTTCCACACTTAGGACTTGCTGTTTTCGAAATACTGTTGATATTTCTTTTTAATTGCTTTAAAATTTTTGTTTTTATATGTTTAAGAAAATGATTTTAATTTAAAAATTTAATTTCACAAATGATCATAATAAAATTTATAACTATTTGGCTGAAGTAAATAAGAGTGGAAACAATTGGATAAAAGCTCAACATTATTTAATAGGATGGTAGTCTGTAAATGACAAGACCCCATTGATCCTTACAAAGTTGAAAATGGTAATTTACATGGAAAAGGGTTACATTGAATACAATTGACCACTAATCCTTCTACCAACTCTTGATATCCACTGTGCTTTTGGCCGCTACTAGGGATGATGAACTGATGTCAACCCTCGTGCTCAACAAAGTTTCTCCATGACTGGAAGATCAGCAAAATGCAGTTACTTGCCATAATCCCTAATTTTTGCATAAGTTGTCCCAGGGTGGGGTACTCAACTTATCAGGAAAATCCTTTCTATTTTATGTCTCTAATTTTTGCCTGGATTGCCCTTTCAGGTTTTCAACTTAGCGAGTTGTTCTTTTCTCTTTTTTAGGCGAAGTATTTCTTGACTGCATCTGCGTTCACAGGATGAGTGAACTCTTCACCATCCATAGTTGTAAGAATCAAAGCACCGCCTGAAAAGGCTCTCTTAATAACATATGGGCCTTCATAATTAGGAGTCCATTTGCCCCTAGAATCTGGTTTAAAAGATAGAATCTTCTTAAGCACAAGGTCACCTTCTCTGAACACACGAGGTCTGACCTTCTTGTCAAAAGCTTTCTTCATTCTTTGCTGATATAACAGACCATGACATATGGCAGTCAATCTCTTCTCTTCAATCAAATTCAACTGATCATACCTGGTATGGCACCATTCAGCCTCAGTCAACTTGGCTTCCATGAGCACACACAACGAAGGAATCTCAACCTCTATGGGGAGCACTGCTTCCATACCATAAACAAGAGAGAAAAGGGTTGCCCCTGTTGAAGTGCGGATGGATGTACGATACCCATGCAAAGAAAATGGGAGTATCTCATGCCAATCCTTATACGTGACAACCATCTTCTGAATAATCTTCTTGATGTTCTTATTCGCAGCTTCAACAACCCCATTCATCTTGGGTCTGTAGGGAGAAGAATTATGATATGCGATCTTGAAGTCTTTACAAAGAGCTTCCACCATATTATTATCCAAGTTTGATCCATTATCAGTAATAATCTTAGCACACCATAACGACATATGATTTGATTCTTGATAAACCTTACAACAACTTGTTTGGTTACATTCGCATACGATGTCGCTTCAACCCATTTTGTGAAGTAATCAGTTGCCACCAAAATGAAACGATGTCCGTTCGAAGCTTTGGGCTCAATCATGCCAATCATATCAGTTCCCCACATGGAGAAGGGCCATGGGGAAGAAATAAAATTCAATAGTGTCGGAGGAACATGAATCTTATCCGTGTAAATTTGACACTTGTGGCATTTCTTCACAAACTTGCAGCAGTCAGATTTCATTGTCAGCCAATAGTAACCTGCTATTACCATCTTCTTTGCCATTGCATGTCCATTGGAATGAGTACCAACAGAACCTTCATGGACTTCAATCATCAACAAGTCTGCTTCGTGTCTATCCACGCATCTGAGCAGAACCATATCGAAGTTTCTCTTGTACAGTATATCACCATTCATGTAGAAGTTGCCGGCTAATCTTCTCAAAGTCTTCTTATCTTCTCAAAGTCTTCTTATCTTTCAAAGATGCCCCAGATGGGTAAATCTGACTTTGGAGGAAACACTTGATGTCGTAATACCACGGCTTCTCGTCTTTGACCTCTTCAACAGCAAACACATGAGCTGGCCTATCAAGATGCATCACAGTCAAATTCGGAACTTCATTCTAATACTTTACTACAATCATTGACGCTAACGTTGCAAGAGCATCTGCCATCCGGTTTTCATCTCGAGGGATATGATGAAACTCAACTTTTGTAAAGAAAGTTGAAATCCTCCTCGCATATTCTCTATATGGTATCAAACCGGGTTGATTCATCTCCCATTCACCTTTGATTTGATTTACAACCAAAGCTGAATCTCTGAAGACATCCAAGTACTTGATTCTGAGATCAATGGCCTCTTCAAGCCCCATAATACAAGCTTCATATTTTGCCATATTGTTTGTACACTTGAAAGTCAATCTAGTTGTAAATGGAAAATGCGTGCCTTGAGGAGTAATAATCACTGCCCCAATGCCATTTCCATATTGATTAACAGCTCCATCAAATACCATGCCCCAACGGGAACCATGTTCTGGCCCTTCTTCAAGAAATGGTTCATCACAATCTTTCATTTTCAAGTACAAAATCTCTTCATCAGGAAAATCATACTGCACTGACTGGTAATCATCAATCGGTTGGTGAGCCAAGTGGTCAGCCAAGATACTACCTTTGATCGCTTTTTGAGATCGGTATTCAATATCATACTCTGATAACAACATCTGCCAATGGGAAATCCTCCCAGTTAAAGTAGACTTCTCAAATATATACTTGATTGGATCCATTTTGGATATCAACCAAGTGGTATGATTCAACATATATTGACGCAGACGCTTAGCAGCCCAAGCCAATGCGCAACAAGTCTTCTCAAGCATAGAATACCGAGTGTCACAGTCGGTCAACTTCTTGGTGAGGTAGTAAATTGCAAATTCTTTCTTCCCAATCTCATCTTGCTGACCTATAACACAACCCATACTATCTTCAAGCACAGTCAAATACATAATCAATGGTCTTCCTTCAACAGGCGGAGACAAAATTGGAGGTTCAAGCAGATATTCTTTGATACTGTCAAAAGCTTTCTGGAAATCTTCGGTCCAATCACAAGACTGATATTTCTGAAGAAGCTTGAATATAGGCGCACATGTGGCAGTCATGTGTGAAATGAATCTGGAAATCTAATTCAAGCGACCGAGAAAACCTCTAACTTGCTTCTCAGTTTTGGGCGCAGGCATCTCTTGTATTGCTTTGACCTTGGCAGGATCAACCTCAATACCCTTCTCGCTAACAATAAAGCCCAACAACTTACCAGAACGAACGCCAAAAGTACAATTATTGGGATTCAAGCGGAGTTAATACTTCCTCAAACACTGGAATAGCTTGAACAAATGCTCAACATGTTCCTCTTCATCAATTGATTTAGCAATCATGTCATCGACATAAACTTCAATCACTTTATGCATCATTTCATGAAAAAGAGTAGCCATTGCTCTCTGGTAAGTTGCACAAACACTCTTCAAACCGAAAGGCATCACTCTATAACAGAATGTTCCCCAAGGTGTAATGAATGTAGTCTTCTCCATATCTTCGGGTGCCATCTTGATCTGATTATATCCGGAAAATCCATCCATAAACGAAAATACTTTGAACTTAACAGTATTGTCTACCAAAATATCAATGTGTGGCAGGGGGAAATCATCTTTCAGACTGACTTTGTTCAAATCTCTATAATCAACGCACATGCGGACTTTTCCATCTTTCTTCGGCACGGGTACAATATTGGCCACCCATTGCGGATACTCAGCGGTCACAAGGAAACCGGCGTCAATCTTCTTCTGCAATTCTTCTTTGATCTTTACTGCCATATCAGGATGCGTTCTTCTCAACTTCTGCTTGACCGGAGGGCATTCTGGCTTCAACGGCAATCTATGCTCCACAGTCTCAGAATCCAAACCAGGCATGTCTTGATAGGACCAAGCAAACACATATGAATACTCTCGAAGAAGATCAATCAACCCCTTCTTAACATCTATACACAGTCGAGACCCAATCTTGACTTCCTTCACATCATCCTCGGAACCCAAGTTGACTAAATCAATCTGCTCTTCGAAAGGCGGAATGGTCTTTTCATCATGCTCAAGAAGAAGAGACAATCCATCACTCACTTCTTCATCACTTTCCTCCTCGGCCTCAAACACAGGGAATTCAAAATTGGATCATTGTATTCAATGGGGTTAGAAACCAACCTGCATAATGATTTGATATTTTGATTTTAGAAAAGTAAATTTGTGACCAAATGTTATGCAAATGGACAGTTATATTGTTTATTTATGCTTTTTGTGATTACCATTTTCAGAATAAAGCAAAAAGTAAAACAAAACATCATAGATGTGGATGAATAGAATTAATTTTATTAATGATCAATTTGAAAATGCCCAAACAATGTTCACTTCTCCCTTAGGCATAGGAGAAGGATTTTTAAACATATAAAAGCAATTACTTAGATCGATGCAAAATAAAAGGAATGTCAACAGCAGTCCAATTGTTGCAAGCCTTTCCATGCGTCACAAAATTGGTGAAGTCTTCCTCTTCGTCATCCTCTAGCACAGCAGCTAAGTGTTGTTCATTGCCATGAATGAACCCTCCTCTACGGAAGCTAAGTTACATATCCTCAAATCTAGCAGTTGATGACCCTTGTTGAAAGCCCAGACCGGTTCTACCTTTGTTGTCGGAGACCTCTACCATGTGCCCTAATTGATCAACATTGCCTTCCTCAACAATCTTCCTTGCATCTTTCAATGAGTACATAGGTGCCCCAACTCTCTTTTCAGCAGCAATTAATAAGTCTTGGAACGGGGTTCCAACCTCACCCTCAGCTTCAACGTAAGAGAAAGATGACAGGTGGCTAACCAAAAATGCCTTTTCCCCGCCAACGATAACAAGCTTCCCATTCTTCACAAATCTGAGCTTTTGATGCAACGTGGAGGTAACAGCTCCCGCCTCAGGGATCCATGGCCTTCCCAACAGACAACTGTAGGTCGGGTGGATATCCATTACTTGGAAAGTAATCTGAAAATCACTCGGACCTATCTTCAAGGGAAGATCCACTTCACCTATCACTGTTTTGTGTGAACCGTCAAAAGCTTTGACGATTACACCACTATACCTCATAGACGCTCCTTGATATGACAACTTTGACAATGTTGACTTTGGTAGCATATTCAAAGAAGATCTGATGTCAACTAGCACATTTGACAAAGCGTCATCTTTGCAGTTCATAGAGATATGCAAAGACAGATTATGATTCCTACCCTCTGTCGCATCCGCGAAAAACAACCGGCGGGCTAAAACAAAACAACACAGAGCCGCCACCGTGCGTTATTTATCCCAAAAGAGGGAAAGGAAATGCTCGAAGTAAACCTGGGAAAAGCATGGTCTCGCGACCAAAGAGAATGGGATCGGGAGTCGGTTATGCGAAGGGAAGGTATTAGCACCCCTACGCATCCGTCGTACTCGACGGGATCCACGCTCAAAAGATAGGTTAAGGTTGCTAAAACAAACATCACACACACACTGAGAACCACACAGGTGGGAGAAGGGGGAAGAGGGCTCGCTAGGATATCGCATCTTATGCCTACGTATCTCGTCTGGAACGAGAATCAGAGCTGCCGTAGTTCGGCTCACGCACGCCGAAACAAAACACACACAAACACAGGCAAACCTGGAACCCGAATGCCAATCGCTGGACTTACATCGACTTCCGAACCAAACGAACACAATCAGGATACGGACAGCCAATCGCTGGTCTTACATCCATATCCTGACACACAAGAGAATTAACAAGCAAACACACACAAAAAGGAAAAAAAGTGCCCGGAGAAACCTCGCACGGTCTCCTGCCTACGTACCTCATCTGGTATGAGGATCAGGGCGACGTAGTTCCCCTGAACGAGAAAGAAATTCTAACCAGATACAAAGGGAGACACACTACTAGGGAGCTGTACTCGAGCCTAGGTGTTATCATGCATCATTGCCCTATGTTATGGTTTCTATCCTAACTTGCTCAACAGCAAGCTAATCCTAACCAGGAAAAAGCAAAACACACATGCTCCATCAAAATAAAGCAAACATTCACATAGCACACACTATATCCAGTCAAGTGGGCTCAAACAAAAGGGTGGACCGCCGAGGCAAGTCAACTGTACAGGGTAGTGTTCGCTCTTAACCCTGACATTGAGAGTCAGGGTGAAGCAGATGAAAGGTGAGTGAAGATTAGACTTCACAGCTCTTATCCCTGGCCAGGGAGAGCTTCAGACAAAGGAGTGTGGGTTTAGAATGTGGGAACCCTTCTACACTCAAGACTCTGACTCGACTGTACAAATGTACAAGATCTTGAGTTAATGTCCCAATGCATCAACACAGTGGTGTGAGCAGAGGGACGACTCAACAGAATAGCGGGAGATAGATTGCATATCTCTCTTATCCGCCAATTGCCTTAATCAAGGTCTTTTCCTGCTTGGGGACAAAGTTAAACAAGCACAAACATCGCCTCTTAAGGAGGACTTCAGACAGTTGCCTGGCCAAGTAACAGGCCAGGTCTTCCAGACTACATGGAGACAAGAGAGTCTACCTCAACTGGTTTATACAACCAAGCAACAGCAAGCAAGTTCTTAAAGAACTGTTAGCAACTAATGTACCTGAAATCAATCAAGTATCATCAGTATACCAGACAAACCAACAGTAAACAGCAAAAGTCAATCTGAACAGTCAAACACAAGTTAATGCACACAAGTGCAAGCCATGAGCTCAAACTCAAGCATCAAACCCTACAACACAAAGTCAATGTTAATCATAAACAATTCACAAGTCAACTTAATTAACTTGAAGCAATCTCCTTAAACCATTTGCATCTCAACCTGAAAATCCAAACCAAACATGAGAAACAAGACCACTAGGCCAAGCCTAGCGTCCAAAGGAGATGAAAAAATCAAAACAGCAAGTGAAAATTATCCAAAATCACAATTAAACAAATTAGAAACAAATTCAATTGGTCCCATGCTCATATCCATCACCATTATCAGTTCATGCACAAAAAGGTATCACACATGCAATTTGCAACTTCAAAAGACCAAACAGAATGATCAACATCAAATCCATACCAAAACAATTCAATTAATTCCACAAAAATTCAAGTCTAAACAGAACATATCCAATGAATAGCATATCAAATTTCAGCTCATTTGGATCAAGGTAAGTAGGTCAATGAAAATCAAGAAGTTCAGACAATTTCAAGCAAGCCAACACAAGTCATCAAAACAATCATCAACTTCCAATAATCATAAAACAGTGACAATACATGATAAATGAATGGGATCAAAACCACAATGACCTATAATGTGTCTACAATTCTCATACCAAATTTCACACTCATCCAATCAATAACCAGAATTTCACAAATCAAATGGTAACATGTGTCACAAAAAATCACAAAATGACCAAACAGAGGAGAAAATTCCAATCAATTAGGAAATGCCATCAATAAATCCAGAAATATTCACACGTGTTCTCAACATCCATATACTCAATCATGCAAAAAATTGGCTCAATCCAACATCCCTAAGCACATCAAATAAAATCATGAAGTTCAGCAAGCTTGGTGTGACACAAATTGTCACACCTCCAATCAAAAATTCATATCTCATCAACCAAGTATCCAAAAATTACAAACTCTACATCAAAATCACCATCAAAAAGTCCAGAACATGCACAAAAAATTTCATGAATTTATTTGGAAGCATCATCATTTTATGAATGATATGGCAAGACATGTACAAATGTGACACATTCAATCAATCCCTAAGCACTTTAATTTTCCACATGTGCACAAAAATCACAAAAATCACCATTAAAATCTACACATCATAAGGAGCATGGTGAAAAAAACCTCACAAAATTTGGACCAGAAATGAGTGATTTGTGAATTTTTTAAGTTCATGTATGAAAGTGAAATGGAAAATGAAAAAGAAATTGAAATAATGAAGTAATTAAATGAACAATGGCAAAAACGTAATTACGCTTCAGTAAACACAAAACGACGTCGCCTTCATTTATGTGTTGGCGCGTTTTCATTGGGCAAGGCTTGGCGGCAAACAGAATTTAAACAAAGGCAAAGGATTACACGGATCAAACGCCCTATTCATCATGTTCTTCACCAAGAACATTTCAGAATTTTCCAGAAATGATGAAGAACGAATCTCAACCAAATGCTACAAACTCTATATCAAAAGAACCGTCTCAACTAGCACATCACGAATATGTAATTGATTTCTCCTAATTCTCAACACGCAGGGCAAATCGAATGAAAAAAGAATGCACATCAAAACTTCAAACTCAGATTTCTTTCTCTACACTTAACCAAATCACAAACTACAAACAGCATGTGGATCTATATTGAACGATCTACAAAAGCCATATCATAGTTCATGCAATTAAAGAATTCGAGGATTTACCTCTTGGAGATGGCAGATGCGAATCTTTGAGTTTTTGTGCGAAAGAAGGTGAAACAGATGAGGATCCAAGCTATGGAAGTTGAATGGAGTACAGGTCTTAGCTCAAAACAACACCAGATCGAAGAATCAAGAAATTGCCATGATTGAGCTTGCTTTCAACAGTCCAATTATCCAATGCTTTTACCTTGAATTTGCAAAACAGTTCACCAACCAGTCTTGTGGAGTGTAGATCCAAGAAGATTCAACGAAATTGATGAAGATTTGTGATGAAATTGATGAAAAATGTGTGATGAAGTTTTGTGAATTTTGAGAGAATTGGAGGGAAAAACAGTTATGATTCTTGAAGAATGTGATCTCCTTAGCATTTTCTGTTACAGTTAAGGCTTTATACCACTGCTTAATCAACTTCTTAATCCAAATTAGCAAATTGAGTTGGATTAGTGAAAATGAGTTTCTTAATGAAATGTCCAAAAAGTCCTTTTCCAAATTTGGCCAATGCAACAGTACATGACAGTTCCCACAAGTTCTATTTGGCATTTGGAGTGTATTAGAAAAGGCCTTGTGTGCAAAATCCTTGTATTTCACAAAGTCACTTATTTTCCCACCAATTTTCAAAGTGATCACTTGAAAAATGACCTTTTGCCATGCTTATTTTTGATGAATTTTGACCATGCATCATGAAAGTACATGTGAAATGGGGTTTGCTCAAAGAAAGATCATCCATTTTGGCCATTCCATGTGAAAGTTATGCCACTTTGAATTTAGGCATTTTTGGAAAATGATTTGATCATATCTTGCCAACCATACATGAGAAATTCAAGTTCTTGGACTTTTTGGAAAGGTGAGAGCAAGATCTACAACTTTCATGTTGAACAAAATTTCATTTGAAGCATTTTTGGACATGTAAATTTGTGGTGAAAAACTTTCCATTTTTGGAAACTTTCATTACAAGTCACTTTCCATTTTTGGAAACTTTCCATCTGATTTTATTTTCTTCATTCTTGATGTTTGAAATGCCAAATGAAACTTGTTTCAACATGAATGAAATATATCCAACCCTCTCCCACCTCCAAATCCATCAGTTCAAGCACAGTTGACCACAGTTGACTTTTTTGATTGATAGATGAATTTGGCTATGCACTGATCAAGTTGAGCCTCAAACTCCTGATGAAATGGCTCAATGATGAAACCCTAGCTTCCATAAGCTCAATACAATCATGAAATGATCCCCATATCCATTATAGACCCCATCTCCTTGCCATGCCCTGATTGGCCCAATGCAGATGATTAGACTGATTAGGGTTGACCAGTGGTCAAAACCCTAATCTCAAGGTATCTGATCAATCTCTTGAACCTCTTGGATGATATCAAGACCATGATGATGATGATGTATCACTTCAACCAAGATGAAGATCAATCTCCCTTGAGAAACAAAACCCTAATTTGAACCACCACCCTCAGATAGTTAGTGATCAGTCCAATGAAACCCTAGCTTGCATCATGACCTCTTATCTTCTGACCAAGACTTAGGAGGATGACTTGCACAATGTTGCCACATGATATGCACATATGCAATGCCTAATGACCTAAGAAATGCAATGTAATATGTTAAACTAGTCCCAAGAGAGGAGGGCAAATTTTGAGGTGTTACAGCTGCCCCTATTCAATCCACTGTGAACCTGTCGATATGAATAGCCTCGGCTTTCAGATGATCAGGATGAAGAGTGATTGAATACCAAGAACAGACGAACAATTTGCACTCCGATGGGAAAATAATTAACAATGCCTGTCAGAATCGGCAAAGAACAATCTTGAAAGAAAAACCCGTCTGGTACGGAGAAAGTCGGCCTGATCACCGAAACAGCAACGTCGACCTGGATACCAAAATAAATGGTAACACAGGGATAGCCATGGCCTGAACACCACACATCCGCTGGGGATTATTATTACTTCTCTTTATGCTTTTCTTGAACCCCGAAATTTTCTAATCTTTGCGCAAATGATCCCAGATCACTGCATTTGAACCCCAACATCTTGTTTGCCAAAATAATGAACCCCATTCTCCATTTGGACCCCAGTCGCCTGACGATAACTTGTGATCGCCATTGTGAACCCCGCTCTCCATAAAACACTTTGTGTCTCCCCTTCTCCATTTGAACCCCAATCTCCAGAAAATGCCTCAACATCTCCCTTTCTCCGTTTGAACCCCGTTCTCCGCTTTCTTGTGATAATTCCGCCGGCAATGTCGGAAATAACACCAAAACACCACTCCGATGGCGACATGTCAGAGGGTACACCCTCGACCAGACATTAACCAATGACCGGGAAGAAACTCGACGTTTACTGGACATCGAATCAATGATGTTGACTGGACATCAAACAAGGATGTTTACAGGACATCAAACAAGGATGTTTACAGGACATCGAACAATGATGTTTACTGGACATTGAACAAGGATGTTTACAGGACATCGAACAAGGATGTTTACAGGACATCAAACAAGGATGTTTACAGGACATCGAACAAGGATGTTTACAGGACATCGAACAAGGATGTTTACAGGACATCAAACAAGGATGTTTACAGGACATCGAACAAGGATGTTTACAGGACATCGAACAAGGATGTTTACAGGACATCGAACAAGGATGTTTACTGGACACCAAACAAGGATGTTTACAGGACATCGAACAAGGATGTTTACAGGACATCGAACAAGGATGTTTACAGGACATCGAACAAGGATGTTTACAGGACATCGAACAATGATGTTTTACAGGACATCAAACAATGATGTTTACTGGACATCGAACAATGATGTTTTACAGGACATCAAACAAGGCTCGACCAGACAGAGATCGACACGACACTTACTGGTATCGCAGGGATGACATCTCCATATGTCCTCACCAGGTAAACGCTTGCCGGGGAATAACTGGGAAATACTGGTGCTCCAAAATCCCGATGCTGAACTCCTCAGAGTAACATTTTCCAACTTCTGTCGAAACCAAATCTCAAGCGGTATCCACGGCTTGAATCGCGCTGATCGCGTAACATTTCCATCTTTGTCCGACGGAAAAGTCTCCTCCAGTATCGCACTACTGGGGTACATTGATCTGACGTCACGATGCTAAACACCTCAGAGTATCAACTTCACTGACCGGCAAAACCCATTCTTGGATGGTAACCATGGCTTGAGTCGCGCTGATCGCGTAACCTTTCCATCTCTGTCCGACGGAAAAGTTTCCTTCAGTATCGCACTACTGGAAAAGTATTGTTGATAAAAACACGGTGCCACACTCCTCGGAGCAACACCTTCACCCTCAGGCAACCACCTCTCAAACGATGACCACGGTCTGAGACTAGCTCATGCTTGCAATAATGATGCATGATCGATTTTTCTGCGTAATGCTCCATAATTATGGAAATGCTACGCGATTTATTATATGCAGTATGCTATGCTTATTCTACATGATGAATGCATAAAAAAGTATCCCCCTCAAGGGACTCTTCTGGGGAGCTCGAGACACTCTGTTGAGGAACTCGCCAATACTCCGATCTCCACCCTGTTGGGGAATAGCACTGTTGCTGGGGAAAGGCAACCCTTGCTGGGGATAACCTCCATCGCACCCGATCCGCTCGAGGAATTGCTGGGGATAGAACCACCAATGCACTCTGTGGGGATACAACAGTCTTTGACTTGCTGGGGATATCAATCCCGACTCTGCTTGAGACACTACCGCACACAGATACTTCCGCTGGGGAAATTGTCACCTTCAGGCCTGGCGACTGGGAAAGCATTGATCTGACACCTGTTGGGGATAACCATCCTGACCCTGCTGGGGAAACCACAGACCTTGAATCTGCTGGGGGGTTTGTCCTCACGACTCTGCTTGGGGATATGCATCCCGACTCGTCTGGACCTTTTCTGCTCCATCATCTTGTATTCCAAACCGCTCCGTACTCGACAAAGATCGAACTCCTGGGACCTATACAGATTTCTCAATTTTCCGACTTTGAAGAGTCTTCTTGATGAATTCCAAGGATCGTCGTACGTCCTTGCCGTCTCCCTGTCGTTCCTTCATTCGTTCGTCCCTGACTGGACTCCATGGGGATTTGTTTTGTCAACAGCTTCCACATCACAACCTGCAAGTGAGTGAAAATACCTAACAGTTCCTGCAAAAGAGATCGTTAGATAAAACCGTGCCCCAGGCGTGTCAAGATTTCAACACTTGGGTTACTCAACCTTCCGAATAAGATTTCAAGTTTTCAATCTTATAAGCATGCATTGGAAGGGACCTGTATGTCTAAAAATGCAAAGTTCTTTATCACAAACAACTGGATGTTTTTGCAATCAAAGCGGTAATGAAAAACAAAAACAAAATTATTTGACTGAATATGCATTTTATTGATTGAAAAAGTGTGGCTCATGAATGAGCAATACAAAGGAAGCAATTCCTGAAAAGAGGTAATTGCTTACAAAAGGAAAAATCTATCCTAATGGCAATGGGAAACCCGTGATCTCATCGAGTTCCAACTCGGTTACACCCCATATGTCTTCAGACTCTCCGTGCTTTCTGCCTTCTGAACAAGACAATTCCAACTGATCCCTACCGGGTATTATCCATGTGCCCTAACCAAAGCAAACGATCATGCCAGACGCAGTTGTTCGTTTTAATCCCTCTTTTGCCTGGACCGCCCTTTCGGGTTTTCAGTCCACCGGGATACCCCTTTTTGCCCAAGTCGCCTTTTCAGGTCTTCGACTTGCCGGGTGTACAGTTTTTTTCTCTTTTTTATCCCTAATTTTTGCCCGAACCTTTTCTTTCTGTTTTTTGGTTCGCCGGGATGCCCATTTTTGCCTGGACTATTTTGTTCTTTTCGTCCAGCGGGTCAATTTATACGAAGTATTTTTTAACTGCGTCTGCATTCACAAGGGATGGAAAATCCTCGCCACTCATGGTCATCAGCAACAAGGCTCTGTCGGAGAAAACCTTCTTGACCACGAATGGACCTTCATAATTCGGTGTCCATTTGCCCCCTTCGATCGTTTTGAGGAGGAAGGATCCTTTTCAGCACCATATCACCCACGTGATACGCCCGAGGTCGTACCTTTTTGTCAAAAGCACGCTTCATCCGTTGCTGGTATAACTGCCCATGATAGATGGCTGCCAGCCTCTTTTCTTCAATCAGGCTTAACTCTTCATACCGGGTCCTTATCCACTCAGCCTCTTGCAATTTCACGTCCATCAGGACTCTCAAAGAGGGAATCTGAACCTCAACCGGTAACACCGCTTCCATTCCATATACCTGAGTGAGAAAGGCGTTGCCCCCGTAGATGCACGCACCGAAGTACGGTACCCAGTATACCAACTTCGTACTCAGCCACCATCGTTGGTGCATTCACATGTTATCCGGGCAACAAAAGGAATGTGAGATCCTTTTCGGCATAACCAAAGCAGCACTAGCTCATTCACATCAACCCCATCAGACATCAGAATCCGTTCGGATTCAGGGTCAGGCCCCTCCTCCGGGATCGGTTACTCTCAATCTTTCGATTAGAGTACCTCGAGATGTCCTCATCAGGGAACTCAAACTTCCTCGATTGATAATCCTCAACAGGTTGCTGGGCGAGGTAATCAAACAATACACTCCCCTTTATTGCTTTCTGAGAGGTATACTGAATATCGTATTCAATCAAAATCATTGGCCCTTTCGCAACCCGTCCGGTTATTGTTGGCTCTTCAAAAATCTACCTGATCAGATCCCTCTCGAAATCCACAAAGTGGTATGAACCAGCATATACTGTCTCAGTCGGCGAGCAGCCTATGCCAAAGTACATCAAGTTTTCTCGATCAGTGAATGTATTGTTTCACAGTCGGCAAACTTTTTGCTAAGGTAAATTGCATGCTCTTTTCGACAAGACTCGTCATGCTGCCCCATTACACCTCATAGACCCCTCGAGGGCCGTCAAATACCAGATTACCAATTGCTCCTTGAATCAGAGGTTCCTGCAACTTACTCTTTCATTTTTCAATGCCCCTTGGCAATCATTATTTCACCTGACCGTTTGATCTCTTTTTTTTTCAACAGCTTGAGTATAGGTTCACACGTTGTTGTTAGATGAGATGTGAACCATGACATGTAGCTCAATCTACCTAAGAAACCACGAACCTCTTTTTCTGTTCTCGGTTCAGACACTTCTCTTATTTTTCTTTTTTTTTTTCTTTTTTTTAAGCAGGATCAACCTCGATTCCTTTCTTCACTTACAATGAACCCCCAGCAGCTTACCGGCCTGCACTCTGATAGTGCATTTATTTGAATTCAACCTCAGTTTGAATTGTCTCAACTGGTCCAACAACTTGGTGACGGTCTGCCAGATGCCCCTCTTCTTTTTGGGACTTTGCTATCATGTCATCAACATAGCATTCAATTTCATGATGAATCCTATCATGAAATAAAGTCACCATGGCTCTCTGATACAGGCACTGGCGTTCTGCTTCTCCAGAGGACAGTCTTCTCTCCATGGTAGCTTGTGCACAACGACATTGGTACTTGACCCTGGCATATCCTGACACGACCAGGCGAAGGTATCCACATGCTCTTTCAACAGTGCTACCATTCGGCTCTCGACTCGCCTCCAAAGCGGCCCCAATTTTTATTTCCTTTCTGACCTCGGCGGCACTTGGAATAACAATCTCAACTCGCTTCACGTGCGGCTGAATCACCTTCTCCTCTTGTCTCAACAACCTGGCTAATTCCAGCAGATCACAATCTTCTTCGTCTTCTTCTTCGGCATGATAGATCGGATTGTCGACGTCATATGAGGTGTAACCAAATTGTTATCAATGAGATCCGGAGAATTACTTTTCGAAGTCGGAACGAGACAAAACACCAGGAAAGAAAATGAAAACAAACATTGCCATTTTTATTTGTTTTTAAACTGCAAAAATAAATGAAAAACAGGGAACACCGCTTTTAATTGAAAAACATCCATTTATTTATGATGCAAAATGTTGCAAAATGAAACATGAGGTGGCCCTTACAATGAACCATTACGTGTCGGGCAACACATATGGCTTTCATGCAAATAAAAACTGAAAAACAAGAAATATTACTCTTCCGGATGAGTGACAGTGATGATCTGTTTAGCCTTCCAGTTCCCTGGTACGCACGATTTTATCCACGACTCCAGCTCGCGGTCACTGTCAGTTTCTTCACCTACTGCACAGGCGTGATCTGAATCTAGCATTCCAGCACTGATGAATGCGAACAGCGGACAACGTCCTCTATTTTGCTCAGACGAATCTTGGCCTTCCTGATAGCCAATCCCAAACATATCCGCCTTTACCATAATGCCTATGATCTTTCCCCAGCCTGGGATCCCTCCATTTCTCACCACTTCCACTGCCTGTTTGTAGGAAGAAATGGACGGCTTTTTCTCTTTCTCAGCAATAATGGCATTTTTCCCCTTGACGGTTTCAACTGCCAAACTGGGTACTTTACATCTTACATCGTCCATTTCTACTTTCATCATTCTCTGGATCGTTTCCCCAATCACTACACACCCTTTCGTGGCGACGGCCGCACAACAATTATCAACACGAGGGACTGCTCCACCTTTCATCAGATGTTTTGGGACCACAGACATTGGAGCCTCTGTCATCACATTCACCCCCATAGGGCCATGCATCGGCATGAGATTAGCATTCTCCTTTGGAAACGGTGCAAAGTTGATTGCCTTAGAATCCACCAAGTCTTGGACCACATGCTTAAAAGCTTTGCAATCCTCAATGTGATGTCCGGGTGCCCCAGCATGGAACTTACATCTGACATTCTCATCATAACTAGCAACCCTCTGATCCGGTTTCCCTGGAACCAATATCCTCGGTTGCACCAACCCAAGATCTTTCAACCTTTTAAACAGAGAGGCGTAAGTCACAGGCGGCCTATTGAAATGACGGTTTGTCGTCCTTCTTCTCACTTGGCCCCCAGCTCTTTGTGTCCTCTGTTGAGGTGACTGTTGTCGCTGTGGTGCAGGTGAATCACCAACAGGAATGGTTACGGCGGCAGCATAAGGGTGGTAACGATCCTTACCGCATTCTCTTTTAGTCAGCACACCACCTGATTCAACCTTCTTCTTGAAATGACCACTGTCAGGGGTCTTCTTTGCTACGGACAACGGAGCCTTTCCCTGAACTCTCTCCGCTAGCAGCCATTTCTCAATCTTCTCCACCTTTTCAGCAATTACCTTCTGCCCCAAGGCGATCCCCTGCACGACTTTGAACAACTCCCCCATCATCTCTTTCAGCTCGAGAATGTCGGCGTTTGGTGGATCCATCAGTTCGGATTTGCTGAGTCTAGCAGGGTATCTGGGCGGAAAAGATGTGCGCACCGGTTAGCTACTGACACCTACAAAACAGCAAACAGGTTAATATGCATGAATGCAACGTCTATCCATACGAGGGAGCTTCTATCTTTTGATCCTGGTTTCATTGAGACGGATAAAAAATCGACAATAATATTTTGACATCCGGATGTCTCTCAACCAGATTCTTAATCAGTAATACTCCCCATATGGCTAGGCATAGGTTTGATGCAGATGAATGCAAAATGAGAATGATGCAGATGTATGAATGCAATGCATTGTGCCATCCTCCAAGTCATCTGATCATCTGTTGCTCTGAAGCCTGATCTCTGAACTGATCACAACCATCTGAAGGAATATGTAACCACAAATCCAACTCAAGGGTTCCGAAATAAACGGACTGAAAGGTACATCACCATCATCATCAGACAAACTCTGAGCAGATAACCACAACAAACTCTGAATCGGCCCGGGGAATCCTGAAATAAACGGATCCCCACTGATAAATAACACGGACAGCACTCCGGCGTCTCGGCAATAAGTGTCCATAAATCCGACTTATAAATATGACTCTGATCAACGGAACCAAAAGTCACCATCAAAGTCACCAACTGAACACGCATCTGTAAGAATCACCCTCCCCTCACAGGTGAATTCTAATCAGGTCGTCCTAAGGCGGATAATAGTCTCGACAATCGGGCAAAGATACTCAATGGGTTTGCCCTTTCGGGTGTGCCATTGTAGCTCTCCTGAGATCGTCTAAACCAAAGATCCGGGAATGATCGGTCACCGAAGTCAATAGTTCAAAAGAGGTGACTCAACCAAAGTGGAATACTCCACCAAGGAAGAGCTCTCAGATGAACCTCGTCCGGCTTGTGGTATGTCACATTGCCAAGCACATGTTGACCTAACATGAAAGAGGCAACATGAGACCACACTAATCCTAGGTGTATACTCGGGCCTGGGTTTTAGCCCCACTCAGAACACCCACCCCAAAACAGAGGAACCACCTGCACAGAGGACGACAACATGATAGTATGATGCATGCAAATATTTATGCAAATATATACACAGTCAGAATAATAAATGCAATAAATAAAGCGGCACAAGCAACCTAAACTATCCTAGAACGCTAGGAGAGACTCGCTTAGGGAAGATGGACCAGCACAGGTCAACATCTTGTGAGTCCCCAGCAGAGTCGCCAGCTGTCGCATCCGCGAAAAACAACCGGCGGGCTAAAACAAAACAACACAGAGCCGCCACCGTGCGTTATTTATCCCAAAAGAGGGAAAGGAAACGCTCGAAGTAAACCTGGGAAAAGCATGGTCTCGCGACCAAAGAGAATGGGATCGGGAGTCGGTTATGCGAAGGGAAGGTATTAGCACCCCTACGCATCCGTCGTACTCGACGGGATCCACGCTCAAAAGATAGGTTAAGGTTGCTAAAACAAACATCACACACACACTGAGAACCACACAGGTGGGAGAAGGGGGAAGAGGGCTCGCTAGGATATCGCATCTTATGCCTACGTATCTCGTCTGGAACGAGAATCAGAGCTGCCGTAGTTCGGCTCACGCACGCCGAAACAAAACACACACAAACACAGGCAAACCTGGAACCCGAATGCCAATCGCTGGACTTACATCGGCTTCCGAACCAAACGAACACAATCAGGATACGGACAGCCAATCGCTGGTCTTACATCCATATCCTGACACACAAGAGAATTAACAAGCAAACACACACAAAAAGGAAAAAAAGTGCCCGGAGAAACCTCGCACGGTCTCCTGCCTACGTACCTCATCTGGTATGAGGATCAGGGCGACGTAGTTCCCCTGAACGGGAAAGAAATTCTAACCAGATACAAAGGGAGACACACTACTAGGGAGCTGTACTCGAGCCTAGGTGTTATCATGCATCATTGCCCTATGTTATGGTTTCTATCCTAACTTGCTCAACAGCAAGCTAATCCTAACCAGGAAAAAGCAAAACACACATGCTCCATCAAAATAAAGCAAACATTCACATAGCACACACTATATCCAGTCAAGTGGGCTCAAACAAAAGGGTGGACCGCCGAGGCAAGTCAACTGTACAGGGTAGTGTTCGCTCTTAACCCTGACATTGAGAGTCAGGGTGAAGCAGATGAAAGGTGAGTGAAGATTAGACTTCACAGCTCTTATCCCTGGCCAGGGAGAGCTTCAGACAAAGGAGTGTGGGTTTAGAATGTGGGAACCCTTCTACACTCAAGACTCTGACTCGACTGTACAAATGTACAAGATCTTGAGTTAATGTCCCAATGCATCAACACAGTGGTGTGAGCAGAGGGACGACTCAACAGAATAGCGGGAGATAGATTGCATATCTCTCTTATCCGCCAATTGCCTTAATCAAGGTCTTTTCCTGCTTGGGGACAAAGTTAAACAAGCACAAACATCGCCTCTTAAGGAGGACTTCAGACAGTTGCCTGGCCAAGTAACAGGCCAGGTCTTCCAGACTACATGGAGACAAGAGAGTCTACCTCAACTGGTTTATACAACCAAGCAACAGCAAGCAAGTTCTTAAAGAACTGTTAGCAACTAATGTACCTGAAATCAATCAAGTATCATCAGTATACCAGACAAACCAACAGTAAACAGCAAAAGTCAATCTGAACAGTCAAACACAAGTTAATGCACACAAGTGCAAGCCATGAGCTCAAACTCAAGCATCAAACCCTACAACACAAAGTCAATGTTAATCATAAACAATTCACAAGTCAACTTAATTAACTTGAAGCAATCTCCTTAAACCATTTGCATCTCAACCTGAAAATCCAAACCAAACATGAGAAACAAGACCACTAGGCCAAGCCTAGCGTCCAAAGGAGATGAAAAAATCAAAACAGCAAGTGAAAATTATCCAAAATCACAATTAAACAAATTAGAAACAAATGCAATTGGTCCCATGCTCATATCCATCACCATTATCAGTTCATGCACAAAAAGGTATCACACATGCAATTTGCAACTTCAAAAGACCAAACAGAATGATCAACATCAAATCCATACCAAAACAATTCAATTAATTCCACAAAAATTCAAGTCTAAACAGAACATATCCAATGAATAGCATATCAAATTTCAGCTCATTTGGATCAAGGGAAGTAGGTCAATGAAAATCAAGAAGTTCAGACAATTTCAAGCAAGCCAACACAAGTCATCAAAACAATCATCAACTTCCAATAATCATAAAACAGTGACAATACATGATAAATGAATGGGATCAAAACCACAATGACCTATAATGTGTCTACAATTCTCATACCAAATTTCACACTCATCCAATCAATAACCAGAATTTCACAAATCAAATGGTAACATGTGTCACAAAAAATCACAAAATGACCAAACAGAGGAGAAAATTCCAATCAATTAGGAAATGCCATCAATAAATCCAGAAATATTCACACGTGTTCTCAACATCCATATACTCAATCATGCAAAAAATTGGCTCAATCCAACATCCCTAAGCACATCAAATAAAATCATGAAGTTCAGCAAGCTTGGTGTGACACAAATTGTCACACCTCCAATAAAAAATTCATATCTCATCAACCAAGTATCCAAAAATTACAAACTCTACATCAAAATCACCATCAAAAAGTCCAGAACATGCACAAAAAATTTCATGAATTTATTTGGAAGCATCATCATTTTATGAATGATATGGCAAGACATGTACAAATGTGACACATTCAATCAATCCCTAAGCACTTTAATTTTCCACATGTGCACAAAAATCACAAAAATCACCATTAAAATCTACACATCATAAGGAGCATGGTGAAAAAAACCTCACAAAATTTGGACCAGAAATGAGTGATTTGTGAATTTTTTAAGTTCATGTATGAAAGTGAAATGGAAAATGAAAAAGAAATTGAAATAATGAAGTAATTAAATGAACAATGGCAAAAACGTAATTACGCTTCAGTAAACACAAAACGACGTCGCCTTCATTTATGTGTTGGCGCGTTTTCATTGGGCAAGGCTTGGCGGCAAACAGAATTTAAACAAAGGCAAAGGATTACACGGATCAAACGCCCTATTCATCATGTTCTTCACCAAGAACATTTCAGAATTTTCCAGAAATGATGAAGAACGAATCTCAACCAAATGCTACAAACTCTATATCAAAAGAACCGTCTCAACTAGCACATCACGAGTATGTAATTGATTTCTCCTAATTCTCAACACGCAGGGCAAATCGAATGAAAAAAGAATGCACATCAAAACTTCAAACTCAGATTTCTTTCTCTACACTTAACCAAATCACAAACTACAAACAGCATGTGGATCTATATTGAACGATCTACAAAAGCCATATCATAGTTCATGCAATTAAAGAATTCGAGGATTTACCTCTTGGAGATGGCAGATGCGAATCTTTGAGTTTTTGTGCGAAAGAAGGTGAAACAGATGAGGATCCAAGCTATGGAAGTTGAATGGAGTACAGGTCTTAGCTCAAAACAACACCAGATCGAAGAATCAAGAAATTGCCATGATTGAGCTTGCTTTCAACAGTCCAATTATCCAATGCTTTTACCTTGAATTTGCAAAACAGTTCACCAACCAGTCTTGTGGAGTGTAGATCCAAGAAGATTCAACGAAATTGATGAAGATTTGTGATGAAATTGATGAAAAATGTGTGATGAAGTTTTGTGAATTTTGAGAGAATTGGAGGGAAAAACAGTTATGATTCTTGAAGAATGTGATCTCCTTAGCATTTTCTGTTACAGTTAAGGCTTTATACCACTGCTTAATCAACTTCTTAATCCAAATTAGCAAATTGAGTTGGATTAGTGAAAATGAGTTTCTTAATGAAATGTCCAAAAAGTCCTTTTCCAAATTTGGCCAATGCAACAGTACATGACAGTTCCCACAAGTTCTATTTGGCATTTGGAGTGTATTAGAAAAGGCCTTGTGTGCAAAATCCTTGTATTTCACAAAGTCACTTATTTTCCCACCAATTTTCAAAGTGATCACTTGAAAAATGACCTTTTGCCATGCTTATTTTTGATGAATTTTGACCATGCATCATGAAAGTACATGTGAAATGGGGTTTGCTCAAAGAAAGATCATCCATTTTGGCCATTCCATGTGAAAGTTATGCCACTTTGAATTTAGGCATTTTTGGAAAATGATTTGATCATATCTTGCCAACCATACATGAGAAATTCAAGTTCTTGGACTTTTTGGAAAGGTGAGAGCAAGATCTACAACTTTCATGTTGAACAAAATTTCATTTGAAGCATTTTTGGACATGTAAATTTGTGGTGAAAAACTTTCCATTTTTGGAAACTTTCATTACAAGTCACTTTCCATTTTTGGAAACTTTCCATCTGATTTTATTTTCTTCATTCTTGATGTTTGAAATGCCAAATGAAACTTGTTTCAACATGAATGAAATATATCCAACCCTCTCCCACCTCCAAATCCATCAGTTCAAGCACAGTTGACCACAGTTGACTTTTTTGATTGATAGATGAATTTGGCTATGCACTGATCAAGTTGAGCCTCAAACTCCTGATGAAATGGCTCAATGATGAAACCCTAGCTTCCATAAGCTCAATACAATCATGAAATGATCCCCATATCCATTATAGACCCCATCTCCTTGCCATGCCCTGATTGGCCCAATGTAGATGATTAGACTGATTAGGGTTGACCAGTGGTCAAAACCCTAATCTCAAGGTATCTGATCAATCTCTTGAACCTCTTGGATGATATCAAGACCATGATGATGATGATGTATCACTTCAACCAAGATGAAGATCAATCTCCCTTGAGAAACAAAACCCTAATTTGAACCACCACCCTCAGATAGTTAGTGATCAGTCCAATGAAACCCTAGCTTGCATCATGACCTCTTATCTTCTGACCAAGACTTAGGAGGATGACTTGCACAATGTTGCCACATGATATGCACATATGCAATGCCTAATGACCTAAGAAATGCAATGTAATATGTTAAACTAGTCCCAAGAGAGGAGGGCAAATTTTGAGGTGTTACAGCTGCCCCTATTCAATCCACTGTGAACCTGTCGATATGAATAGCCTCGGCTTTCAGATGATCAGGATGAAGAGTGATTGAATACCAAGAACAGACGAACAATTTGCACTCCGATGGGAAAATAATTAACAATGCCTGTCAGAATCGGCAAAGAACAATCTTGAAAGAAAAACCCGTCTGGTACGGAGAAAGTCGGCCTGATCACCGAAACAGCAACGTCGACCTGGATACCAAAATAAATGGTAACACAGGGATAGCCATGGCCTGAACACCACACATCCGCTGGGGATTATTATTACTTCTCTTTATGCTTTTCTTGAACCCCGAAATTTTCTAATCTTTGCGCAAATGATCCCAGATCACTGCATTTGAACCCCAACATCTTGTTTGCCAAAATAATGAACCCCATTCTCCATTTGGACCCCAGTCGCCTGACGATAACTTGTGATCGCCATTGTGAACCCCGCTCTCCATAAAACACTTTGTGTCTCCCCTTCTCCATTTGAACCCCAATCTCCAGAAAATGCCTCAACATCTCCCTTTCTCCGTTTGAACCCCGTTCTCCGCTTTCTTGTGATAATTCCGCCGGCAATGTCGGAAATAACACCAAAACACCACTCCGATGGCGACATGTCAGAGGGTACACCCTCGACCAGACATTAACCAATGACCGGGAAGAAACTCGACGTTTACTGGACATCGAATCAATGATGTTGACTGGACATCAAACAAGGATGTTTACAGGACATCAAACAAGGATGTTTACAGGACATCGAACAATGATGTTTACTGGACATCGAACAAGGATGTTTACAGGACATCGAACAAGGATGTTTACAGGACATCAAACAAGGATGTTTACAGGACATCGAACAAGGATGTTTACAGGACATCGAACAAGGATGTTTACAGGACATCAAACAAGGATGTTTACAGGACATCGAACAAGGATGTTTACAGGACATCGAACAAGGATGTTTACAGGACATCGAACAAGGATGTTTACTGGACACCAAACAAGGATGTTTACAGGACATCGAACAAGGATGTTTACAGGACATCGAACAAGGATGTTTACAGGACATCGAACAAGGATGTTTACAGGACATCGAACAATGATGTTTTACAGGACATCAAACAATGATGTTTACTGGACATCGAACAATGATGTTTTACAGGACATCAAACAAGGCTCGACCAGACAGAGATCGACACGACACTTACTGGTATCGCAGGGATGACATCTCCATATGTCCTCACCAGGTAAACGCTTGCCGGGGAATAACTGGGAAATACTGGTGCTCCAAAATCCCGATGCTGAACTCCTCAGAGTAACATTTTCCAACTTCTGTCGAAACCAAATCTCAAGCGGTATCCACGGCTTGAATCGCGCTGATCGCGTAACATTTCCATCTCTGTCCGACGGAAAAGTCTCCTCCAGTATCGCACTACTGGGGTACATTGATCTGACGTCACGATGCTAAACACCTCAGAGTATCAACTTCACTGACCGGCAAAACCCATTCTTGGATGGTAACCATGGCTTGAGTCGCGCTGATCGCGTAACCTTTCCATCTCTGTCCGACGGAAAAGTTTCCTTCAGTATCGCACTACTGGAAAAGTATTGTTGATAAAAACACGGTGCCACACTCCTCGGAGCAACACCTTCACCCTCAGGCAACCACCTCTCAAACGATGACCACGGTCTGAGACTAGCTCATGCTTGCAATAATGATGCATGATCGATTTTTCTGCGTAATGCTCCATAATTATGGAAATGCTACGCGATTTATTATATGCAGTATGCTATGCTTATTCTACATGATGAATGCATAAAAAAGTATCCCCCTCAAGGGACTCTTCTGGGGAGCTCGAGACACTCTGCTGAGGAACTCGCCAATACTCCGATCTCCACCCTGTTGGGGAATAGCACTGTTGCTGGGGAAAGGCAACCCTTGCTGGGGATAACCTCCATCGCACCCGATCCGCTCGAGGAATTGCTGGGGATAGAACCACCAATGCACTCTGTGGGGATACAACAGTCTTTGACTTGCTGGGGATATCAATCCCGACTCTGCTTGAGACACTACCGCACACAGATACTTCCGCTGGGGAAATTGTCACCTTCAGGCCTGGCGACTGGGAAAGCATTGATCTGACACCTGTTGGGGATAACCATCCTGACCCTGCTGGGGAAACCACAGACCTTGAATCTGCTGGGGGGTTTGTCCTCACGACTCTGCTTGGGGATATGCATCCCGACTCGTCTGGACCTTTTCTGCTCCATCATCTTGTATTCCAAACCGCTCCGTACTCGACAAAGATCGAACTCCTGGGACCTATACAGATTTCTCAATTTTCCGACTTTGAAGAGTCTTCTTGATGAATTCCAAGGATCGTCGTACGTCCTTGCCGTCTCCCCGTCGTTCCTTCATTCGTTCGTCCCTGACTGGACTCCATGGGGATTTGTTTTGTCAACAGCTTCCACATCACAACCTGCAAGTGAGTGAAAATACCTAACAGTTCCTGCAAAAGAGATCGTTAGATAAAACCGTGCCCCAGGCGTGTCAAGATTTCAACACTTGGGTTACTCAACCTTCCGAATAAGATTTCAAGTTTTCAATCTTATAAGCATGCATTGGAAGGGACCTGTATGTCTAAAAATGCAAAGTTCTTTATCACAAACAACTGGATGTTTTTGCAATCAAAGCGGTAATGAAAAACAAAAACAAAATTATTTGACTGAATATGCATTTTATTGATTGAAAAAGTGTGGCTCATGAATGAGCAATACAAAGGAAGCAATTCCTGAAAAGAGGTAATTGCTTACAAAAGGAAAAATCTATCCTAATGGCAATGGGAAACCCGTGATCTCATCGAGTTCCAACTCGGTTACACCCCATATGTCTTCAGACTCTCCGTGCTTTCTGCCTTCTGAACAAGACAATTCCAACTGATCCCTACCGGGTATTATCCATGTGCTCTAACCAAAGCAAACGATCATGCCAGACGCAGTTGTTCGTTTTAATCCCTCTTTTGCCTGGACCGCCCTTTCGGGTTTTCAGTCCACCGGGATACCCCATTTTGCCCAAGTCGCCTTTTCAGGTCTTCGACTTGCCGGGTGTACAGTTTTTTTCTCTTTTTTATCCCTAATTTTTGCCCGAACCTTTTCTTTCTGTTTTTGGTTCGCCGGGATGCCCATTTTTGCCTGGACTATTTTGTTCTTTTCGTCCAGCGGGTCAATTTATACGAAGTATTTTTTAACTGCGTCTGCATTCACAGGGGATGGAAAATCCTCGCCACTCATGGTCATCAGCAACAAGGCTCTGTCGGAGAAAACCTTCTTGACCACGAATGGACCTTCATAATTCGGTGTCCATTTGCCCCCTTCGATCGTTTTGAGGAGGAAGGATCCTTTTCAGCACCATATCACCCACGTGATACGCCCGAGGTCGTACCTTTTTGTCAAAAGCACGCTTCATCCGTTGCTGGTATAACTGCCCATGATAGATGGCTGCCAGCCTCTTTTCTTCAATCAGGCTTAACTCTTCATACCGGGTCCTTATCCACTCAGCCTCTTGCAATTTCACGTCCATCAGGACTCTCAAAGAGGGAATCTGAACCTCAACCGGTAACACCGCTTCCATTCCATATACCTGAGTGAGAAAGGCGTTGCCCCCGTAGATGCACGCACCGAAGTACGGTACCCAGTATACCAACTTCGTACTCAGCCACCATCGTTGGTGCATTCACATGTTATCCGGGCAACAAAAGGAATGTGAGATCCTTTTCGGCATAACCAAAGCAGCACTAGCTCATTCACATCAACCCCATCAGACATCAGAATCCGTTCGGATTCAGGGTCAGGCCCCTCCTCCGGGATCGGTTACTCTCAATCTTTCGATTAGAGTACCTCGAGATGTCCTCATCAGGGAACTCAAACTTCCTCGATTGATAATCCTCAACAGGTTGCTGGGCGAGGTAATCAAACAATACACTCCCCTTTATTGCTTTCTGAGAGGTATACTGAATATCGTATTCAATCAAAATCATTGGCCCTTTCGCAACCCGTCCGGTTATTGTTGGCTCTTCAAAAATCTACCTGATCAGATCCCTCTCGAAATCCACAAAGTGGTATGAACCAGCATATACTGTCTCAGTCGGCGAGCAGCCTATGCCAAAGTACATCAAGTTTTCTCGATCAGTGAATGTATTGTTTCACAGTCGGCAAACTTTTTGCTAAGGTAAATTGCATGCTCTTTTCGACAAGACTCGTCATGCTGCCCCATTACACCTCATAGACCCCTCGAGGGCCGTCAAATACCAGATTACCAATTGCTCCTTGAATCAGAGGTTCCTGCAACTTACTCTTTCATTTTTCAATGCCCATTGGCAATCATTATTTCACCTGACCGTTTGATCTCTTTTTTTTTCAACAGCTTGAGTATAGGTTCACACGTTGTTGTTAGATGAGATGTGAACCATGACATGTAGCTCAATCTACCTAAGAAACCACGAACCTCTTTTTCTGTTCTCGGTTCAGACACTTCTCTTATTTTTCTTTTTTTTTTTTCTTTTTTTTTTAAGCAGGATCAACCTCGATTCCTTTCTTCACTTACAATGAACCCCCAGCAGCTTACCGGCCTGCACTCTGATAGTGCACTTATTTGAATTCAACCTCAGTTTGAATTGTCTCAACTGGTCCAACAACTTGGTGACGGTCTGCCAGATGCCCCTCTTCTTTTTGGGACTTTGCTATCATGTCATCAACATAGCATTCAATTTCATGATGAATCCTATCATGAAATAAAGTCACCATGGCTCTCTGATACAGGCACTGGCGTTCTGCTTCTCCAGAGGACAGTCTTCTCTCCATGGTAGCTTGTGCACAACGACATTGGTACTTGACCCTGGCATATCCTGACACGACCAGGCGAAGGTATCCACATGCTCTTTCAACAGTGCTACCATTCGGCTCTCGACTCGCCTCCAAAGCGGCCCCAATTTTTATTTCCTTTCTGACCTCGGCGGCACTTGGAATAACAATCTCAACTCGCTTCACGTGCGGCTGAATCACCTTCTCCTCTTGTCTCAACAACCTGGCTAATTCCAGCAGATCACAATCTTCTTCGTCTTCTTCTTCGGCATGATAGATCGGATTGTCGACGTCATATGAGGTGTAACCAAATTGTTATCAATGAGATCCGGAGAATTACTTTTCGAAGTCGGAACGAGACAAAACACCAGGAAAGAAAATGAAAACAAACATTGCCATTTTTATTTGTTTTTAAACTGCAAAAATAAATGAAAAACAGGGAACACCGCTTTTAATTGAAAAACATCCATTTATTTATGATGCAAAATGTTGCAAAATGAAACATGAGGTGGCCCTTACAATGAACCATTACGTGTCGGGCAACACATATGGCTTTCATGCAAATAAAAACTGAAAAACAAGAAATATTACTCTTCCGGATGAGTGACAGTGATGATCTGTTTAGCCTTCCAGTTCCCTGGTACGCACGATTTTATCCACGACTCCAGCTCGCGGTCACTGTCAGTTTCTTCACCTACTGCACAGGCGTGATCTGAATCTAGCATTCCAGCACTGATGAATGCGAACAGCGGACAACGTCCTCTATTTTGCTCAGACGAATCTTGGCCTTCCTGATAGCCAATCCCAAACATATCCGCCTTTACCATAATGCCTATGATCTTTCCCCAGCCTGGGATCCCTCCATTTCTCACCACTTCCACTGCCTGTTTGTAGGAAGAAATGGACGGCTTTTTCTCTTTCTCAGCAATAATGGCATTTTTCCCCTTGACGGTTTCAACTGCCAAACTGGGTACTTTACATCTTACATCGTCCATTTCTACTTTCATCATTCTCTGGATCGTTTCCCCAATCACTACACACCCTTTCGTGGCGACGGCCGCACAACAATTATCAACACGAGGGACTGCTCCACCTTTCATCAGATGTTTTGGGACCACAGACATTGGAGCCTCTGTCATCACATTCACCCCCATAGGGCCATGCATCGGCATGAGATTAGCATTCTCCTTTGGAAACGGTGCAAAGTTGATTGCCTTAGAATCCACCAAGTCTTGGACCACATGCTTAAAAGCTTTGCAATCCTCAATGTGATGTCCGGGTGCCCCAGCATGGAACTTACATCTGACATTCTCATCATAACTAGCAACCCTCTGATCCGGTTTCCCTGGAACCAATATCCTCGGTTGCACCAACCCAAGATCTTTCAACCTTTTAAACAGAGAGGCGTAAGTCACAGGCGGCCTATTGAAATG
Organism: Lathyrus oleraceus; assembly: GCF_024323335.1. Taxonomy (NCBI): domain Eukaryota; kingdom Viridiplantae; phylum Streptophyta; class Magnoliopsida; order Fabales; family Fabaceae; genus Lathyrus; species Lathyrus oleraceus. The sequence goes on from NC_066583.1 coordinate 344,392,290, forward strand.
ACGGTTTGTCGTCCTTCTTCTCACTTGGCCCCCAGCTCTTTGTGTCCTCTGTTGAGGTGACTGTTGTCGCTGTGGTGCAGGTGAATCACCAACAGGAATGGTTACGGCGGCAGCATAAGGGTGGTAACGATCCTTACCGCATTCTCTTTTAGTCAGCACACCACCTGATTCAACCTTCTTCTTGAAATGACCACTGTCAGGGGTCTTCTTTGCTACGGACAACGGAGCCTTTCCCTGAACTCTCTCCGCTAGCAGCCATTTCTCAATCTTCTCCATCTTTTCAGCAATTACCTTCTGCCCCAAGGCGATCCCCTGCACGACTTTGAACAACTCCCCCATCATCTCTTTCAGCTCGAGAATGTCGGCGTTGGGTGGATCCATCAGTTCGGATTTGCTGAGTCTAGCAGGGTATCTGGGCGGAAAAGATGTGCGCACCGGTTAGCTACTGACACCTACAAAACAGCAAACAGGTTAATATGCATGAATGCAACGTCTATCCATACGAGGGAGCTTCTATCTTTTGATCCTGGTTTCATTGAGACGGATAAAAAATCGACAATAATATTTTGACATCCGGATGTCTCTCAACCAGATTCTTAATCAGTAATACTCCCCATATGGCTAGGCATAGGTTTGATGCAGATGAATGCAAAATGAGAATGATGCAGATGTATGAATGCAATGCATTGTGCCATCCTCCAAGTCATCTGATCATCTGTTGCTCTGAAGCCTGATCTCTGAACTGATCACAACCATCTGAAGGAATATGTAACCACAAATCCAACTCAAGGGTTCCGAAATAAACGGACTGAAAGGTACATCACCATCATCATCAGACAAACTCTGAGCAGATAACCACAACAAACTCTGAATCGGCCCGGGGAATCCTGAAATAAACGGATCCCCACTGATAAATAACACGGACAGCACTCCGGCGTCTCGGCAATAAGTGGTCATAAATCCGACTTATAAATATGACTCTGATCAACGGAACCAAAAGTCACCATCAAAGTCACCAACTGAACACGCATCTGTAAGAATCACCCTCCCCTCACAGGTGAATTCTAATCAGGTCGTCCTAAGGCGGATAATAGTCTCGACAATCGGGCAAAGATACTCAATGGGTTTGCCCTTTCGGGTGTGCCATTGTAGCTCTCCTGAGATCGTCTAAACGAAAGATCCGGGAATGATCGGTCACCGAAGTCAATAGTTCAAAAGAGGTGACTCAACCAAAGTGGAATACTCCACCAAGGAAGAGCTCTCAGATGAACCTCGTCCGGCTTGTGGTATGTCACATTGCCAAGCACATGTTGACCTAACATGAAAGAGGCAACATGAGACCACACTAATCCTAGGTGTATACTCGGGCCTGGGTTTTAGCCCCACTCAGAACACCCACCCCAAAACAGAGGAACCACCTGCACAGAGGACGACAACATGATAGTATGATGCATGCAAATATTTATCCAAATATATACACAGTCAGAATAATAAATGCAATAAATAAAGCGGCATAAGCAACCTAAACTATCCTAGAACTCTAGGAGAGACTCGCTTAGGGAAGATGGACCAGCACAGGTCAACATCTTGTGAGTCCCCAGCAGAGTCGCCAGCTGTCGCATCCGCGAAAAACAACCGGCGGGCTAAAACAAAACAACACAGAGCCGCCACCGTGCGTTATTTATCCCAAAAGAGGGAAAGGAAACGCTCGAAGTAAACCTGGGAAAAGCATGGTCTCGCGACCAAAGAGAATGGGATCGGGAGTCGGTTATGCGAAGGGAAGGTATTAGCACCCCTACGCATCCGTCGTACTCGACGGGATCCACGCTCAAAAGATAGGTTAAGGTTGCTAAAACAAACATCACACACACTGAGAACCACACAGGTGGGAGAAGGGGGAAGAGGGCTCGCTAGGATATCGCATCCTATGCCTACGTATCTCGTCTGGAACGAGAATCAGAGCTGCCGTAGTTCGGCTCACGCACGCCGAAACAAAACACACACAAACACAGGCAAACCTGGAACCCGAATGCCAATCGCTGGACTTACATCGGCTTCCGAACCAAACGAACACAATCAGGATACGGACAGCCAATCGCTGGTCTTACATCCATATCCTGACACACAAGAGAATTAACAAGCAAACACACACAAAAAGGAAAAAAAGTGCCCGGAGAAACCTCGCACGGTCTCCTGCCTACGTACCTCATCTGGTATGAGGATCAGGGCGACGTAGTTCCCCTGAACGGGAAAGAAATTCTAACCAGATACAAAGGGAGACACACTACTAGGGAGCTGTACTCGAGCCTAGGTGTTATCATGCATCATTGCCCTATGTTATGGTTTCTATCCTAACTTGCTCAACAGCAAGCTAATCCTAACCAGGAAAAAGCAAAACACACATGCTCCATCAAAATAAAGCAAACATTCACATAGCACACACTATATCCAGTCAAGTGGGCTCAAACAAAAGGGTGGACCGCCGAGGCAAGTCAACTGTACAGGGTAGTGTTCGCTCTTAACCCTGACATTGAGAGTCAGGGTGAAGCAGATGAAAGGTGAGTGAAGATTAGACTTCACAGCTCTTATCCCTGGCCAGGGAGAGCTTCAGACAAAGGAGTGTGGGTTTAGAATGTGGGAACCCTTCTACACTCAAGACTCTGACTCGACTGTACAAATGTACAAGATCTTGAGTTAATGTCCCAATGCATCAACACAGTGGTGTGAGCAGAGGGACGACTCAACAGAATAGCGGGAGATAGATTGCATATCTCTCTTATCCGCCAATTGCCTTAATCAAGGTCTTTTCCTGCTTGGGGACAAAGTTAAACAAGCACAAACATCGCCTCTTAAGGAGGACTTCAGACAGTTGCCTGGCCAAGTAACAGGCCAGGTCTTCCAGACTACATGGAGACAAGAGAGTCTACCTCAACTGGTTTATACAACCAAGCAACAGCAAGCAAGTTCTTAAAGAACTGTTAGCAACTAATGTACCTGAAATCAATCAAGTATCATCAGTATACCAGACAAACCAACAGTAAACAGCAAAAGTCAATCTGAACAGTCAAACACAAGTTAATGCACACAAGTGCAAGCCATGAGCTCAAACTCAAGCATCAAACCCTACAACACAAAGTCAATGTTAATCATAAACAATTCACAAGTCAACTTAATTAACTTGAAGCAATCTCCTTAAACCATTTGCATCTCAACCTGAAAATCCAAACCAAACATGAGAAACAAGACCACTAGGCCAAGCCTAGCGTCCAAAGGAGATGAAAAAATCAAAACAGCAAGTGAAAATTATCCAAAATCACAATTAAACAAATTAGAAACAAATGCAATTGGTCCCATGCTCATATCCATCACCATTATCAGTTCATGCACAAAAAGGTATCACACATGCAATTTGCAACTTCAAAAGACCAAACAGAATGATCAATATCAAATCCATACCAAAACAATTCAATTAATTCCACAAAAATTCAAGTCTAAACAGAACATATCCAATGAATAGCATATCAAATTTCAGCTCATTTGGATCAAGGGAAGTAGGTCAATGAAAATCAAGAAGTTCAGACAATTTCAAGCAAGCCAACACAAGTCATCAAAACAATCATCAACTTCCAATAATCATAAAACAGTGACAATACATGATAAATGAATGGGATCAAAACCACAATGACCTATAATGTGTCTACAATTCTCATACCAAATTTCACACTCATCCAATCAATAACCAGAATTTCACAAATCAAATGGTAACATGTGTCACAAAAAATCACAGAATGACCAAACTGAGGAGAAAATTCCAATCAATTAGGAAATGCCATCAATAAATCCAGAAAAATTCACACGTGTTCTCAATATCCATATACTCAATCATGCAAAAAATTGGCTCAATCCAACATCCCTAAGCATATCAAATAAAATCATGAAGTTCAGCAAGCTTGGTGTGACACAAATTGTCACACCTCCAATCAAAAATTCATATCTCATCAACCAAGTATCCAAAAATTACAAACTCTACATCAAAATCACCATCAAAAAGTCCAGAACATGCACAAAAAGTTTCATGAATTTATTTGGAAGCATCATCATTTTATGAATGATATGGCAAGACATGTACAAATGTGACACATTCAATCAATCCCTAAGCACTTTGATTTTCCACATGTGCACAAAAATCACAAAAATCACCATTAAAATCTACACATCATAAGGAGCATGGTGAAAAAAACCTCACAAAATTTGGACCAGAAATGAGTGATTTGTGAATTTTTTAAGTTCATGTATGAAAGTGAAATGGAAAATGAAAAAGAAATTGAAATAATGAAGTAATTAAATGAACAATGGCAAAAACGTAATTACGCTTCAGTAAACACAAAACGACGTCGCCTTCATTTATGTGTTGGCGCGTTTTCATTGGGCAAGGCTTGGCGGCAAACAGAATTTAAACAAAGGCAAAGGATTACACGGATCAAACGCCCTATTCATCATGTTCTTCACCAAGAACATTTCAGAATTTTCCAGAAATGATGAAGAACGAATCTCAACCAAATGCTACAAACTCTATATCAAAAGAACCGTCTCAACTAGCACATCACGAATATGTAATTGATTTCTCCTAATTCTCAACACGCAGGGCAAATCGAATGAAAAAAGAATGCACATCAAAACTTCAAACTCAGATTTCTTTCTCTACACTTAACCAAATCACAAACTACAAACAGCATGTAGATCTATATTGAACGATCTACAAAAGCCATATCATAGTTCATGCAATTAAAGAATTCGAGGATTTACCTCTTGGAGATGGCAGATGCGAATCTTTGAGTTTTTGTGCGAAAGAAGGTGAAACAGATGAGGATCCAAGCTATGGAAGTTGAATGGAGTACAGGTCTTAGCTCAAAACAACACCAGATCGAAGAATCAAGAAATTGCCATGATTGAGCTTGCTTTCAACAGTCCAATTATCCAATGCTTTTACCTTGAATTTGCAAAACAGTTCACCAACCAGTCTTGTGGAGTGTAGATCCAAGAAGATTCAACGAAATTGATGAAGATTTGTGATGAAATTGATGAAAAATGTGTGATGAAGTTTTGTGAATTTTGAGAGAATTGGAGGGAAAAACAGTTATGATTCTTGAAGAATGTGATCTCCTTAGCATTTTCTGTTACAATTAAGGCTTTATACCACTGCTTAATCAACTTCTTAATCCAAATTAGCAAATTGAGTTGGATTAGTGAAAATGAGTTTCTTAATGAAATGTCCAAAAAGTCCTTTTCCAAATTTGGCCAATGCAACAGTACATGACAGTTCCCACAAGTTCTATTTGGCATTTGGAGTGTATTAGAAAAGGCCTTGTGTGCAAAATCCTTGTATTTCACAAAGTCACTTATTTTCCCACCAATTTTCAAAGTGATCACTTGAAAAATGACCTTTTGCCATGCTTATTTTTGATGAATTTTGACCATGCATCATGAAAGTACATGTGAAATGGGGTTTGCTCAAAGAAAGATCATCCATTTTGGCCATTCCATGTGAAAGTTATGCCACTTTGAATTTAGGCATTTTTGGAAAATGATTTGATCATATCTTGCCAACCATACATGAGAAATTCAAGTTCTTGGACTTTTTGGAAAGGTGAGAGCAAGATCTACAACTTTCATGTTGAACAAAATTTCATTTGAAGCATTTTTGGACATGTAAATTTGTGGTGAAAAACTTTCCATTTTTGGAAACTTTCATTACAAGTCACTTTCCATTTTTGGAAACTTTCCATCTGATTTTATTTTCTTCATTCTTGATGTTTGAAATGCCAAATGAAACTTGTTTCAACATGAATGAAATATATCCAACCCTCTCCCACCTCCAAATCCATCAGTTCAAGCACAGTTGACCACAGTTGACTTTTTTGATTGATAGATGAATTTGGCTATGCACTGATCAAGTTGAGCCTCAAACTCCTGATGAAATGGCTCAATGATGAAACCCTAGCTTCCATAAGCTCAATACAATCATGAAATGATCCCCATATCCATTATAGACCCCATCTCCTTGCCATGCCCTGATTGGCCCAATGCAGATGATTAGACTGATTAGGGTTGACCAGTGGTCAAAACCCTAATCTCAAGGTATCTGATCAATCTCTTGAACCTCTTGGATGATATCAAGACCATGATGATGATGATGTATCACTTCAACCAAGATGAAGATCAATCTCCCTTGAGAAACAAAACCCTAATTTGAACCACCACCCTCAGATAGTTAGTGATCAGTCCAATGAAACCCTAGCTTGCATCATGACCTCTTATCTTCTGACCAAGACTTAGGAGGATGACTTGCACAATGTTGCCACATGATATGCACATATGCAATGCCTAATGACCTAAGAAATGCAATGTAATATGTTAAACTAGTCCCAAGAGAGGAGGCCAAATTTTGAGGTATTACAGCTGCCCCTATTCAATCCACTGTGAACCTGTCGATATGAATAGCCTCGGCTTTCAGATGATCAGGATGAAGAGTGATTGAATACCAAGAACAGACGAACAATTTGCACTCCGATGGGAAAATAATTAACAATGCCTGTCAGAATCGGCAAAGAACAATCTTGAAAGAAAAACCCGTCTGGTACGGAGAAAGTCGGCCTGATCACCGAAACAGCAACGTCGACCTGGATACCAAAATAAATGGTAACACAGGGATAGCCATGGCCTGAACACCACACATCCGCTGGGGATTATTATTACTTCTCTTTATGCTTTTCTTGAACCCCGAAATTTTCTAATCTTTGCGCAAATGATCCCAGATCACTGCATTTGAACCCCAACATCTTGTTTGCCAAAATAATGAACCCCATTCTCCATTTGGACCCCAGTCGCCTGACGATAACTTGTGATCGCCATTGTGAACCCCGCTCTCCAGAAAACACTTTGTGTCTCCCCTTCTCCATTTGAACCCCAATCTCCAGAAAATGCCTCAACATCTCCCTTTCTCCGTTTGAACCCCGTTCTCCGCTTTCTTGTGATAATTCCGCCGGCAATGTCAGAAATAACACCAAAACACCACTCCGATGGCGACATGTCAGAGGGTACACCCTCGACCAGACATTAACCAATGACCGGGAAGAAACTCGACGTTTACTGGACATCGAATCAATGATGTTGACTGGACATCAAACAAGGATGTTTACAGGACATCAAACAAGGATGTTTACAGGACATCGAACAATGATGTTTACTGGACATCGAACAAGGATGTTTACAGGACATCGAACAAGGATGTTTACAGGACATCAAACAAGGATGTTTACAGGACATCGAACAAGGATGTTTACAGGACATCGAACAAGGATGTTTACAGGACATCAAACAAGGATGTTTACAGGACATCGAACAAGGATGTTTACAGGACATCGAACAAGGATGTTTACAGGACATCGAACAAGGATGTTTACTGGACACCAAACAAGGATGTTTACAGGACATCGAACAAGGATGTTTACAGGACATCGAACAAGGATGTTTACAGGACATCGAACAAGGATGTTTACAGGACATCGAACAATGATGTTTTACAGGACATCAAACAATGATGTTTACTGGACATCGAACAATGATGTTTTACAGGACATCAAACAAGGCTCGACCAGACAGAGATCGACACGACACTTACTGGTATCGCAGGGATGACATCTCCATATGTCCTCACCAGGTAAACGCTTGCCGGGGAATAACTGGGAAATACTGGTGCTCCAAAATCCCGATGCTGAACTCCTCAGAGTAACATTTTCCAACTTCTGTCGAAACCAAATCTCAAGCGGTATCCACGGCTTGAATCGCGCTGATCGCGTAACATTTCCATCTCTGTCCGACGGAAAAGTCTCCTCCAGTATCGCACTACTGGGGTACATTGATCTGACGTCACGATGCTAAACACCTCAGAGTATCAACTTCACTGACCGGCAAAACCCATTCTTGGATGGTAACCATGGCTTGAGTCGCGCTGATCGCGTAACCTTTCCATCTCTGTCCGACGGAAAAGTTTCCTTCAGTATCGCACTACTGGAAAAGTATTGTTGATAAAAACACGGTGCCACACTCCTCGGAGCAACACCTTCACCCTCAGGCAACCACCTCTCAAACGATGACCACGGTCTGAGACTAGCTCATGCTTGCAATAATGATGCATGATCGATTTTTCTGCGTAATGCTCCATAATTATGGAAATGCTACGCGATTTATTATATGCAGTATGCTATGCTTATTCTACATGATGAATGCATAAAAAAGTATCCCCCTCAAGGGACTCTTCTGGGGAGCTCGAGACACTCTGCTGAGGAACTCGCCAATACTCCGATCTCCACCCTGTTGGGGAATAGCACTGTTGCTGGGGAAAGGCAACCCTTGCTGGGGATAACCTCCATCGCACCCGATCCGCTCGAGGAATTGCTGGGGATAGAACCACCAATGCACTCTGTGGGGATACAACAGTCTTTGACTTGCTGGGGATATCAATCCCGACTCTGCTTGAGACACTACCGCACACAGATACTTCCGCTGGGGAAATTGTCACCTTCAGGCCTGGCGACTGGGAAAGCATTGATCTGACACCTGTTGGGGATAACCATCCTGACCCTGCTGGGGAAACCACAGACCTTGAATCTGCTGGGGGGTTTGTCCTCACGACTCTGCTTGGGGATATGCATCCCGACTCGTCTGGACCTTTTCTGCTCCATCATCTTGTATTCCAAACCGCTCCGTACTCGACAAAGATCGAACTCCTGGGACCTATACAGATTTCTCAATTTTCCGACTTTGAAGAATCTTCTTGATGAATTCTAAGGATCGTCGTACGTCCTTGCCGTCTCCCCGTCGTTCCTTCATTCGTTCGTCCCTGACTGGACTCCATGGGGATTTGTTTTGTCAACAGCTTCCACATCACAACCTGCAAGTGAGTGAAAATACCTAACAGTTCCTGCAAAAGAGATCGTTAGATAAAACCGTGCCCCAGGCGTGTCAAGATTTCAACACTTGGGTTACTCAACCTTCCGAATAAGATTTCAAGTTTTCAATCTTATAAGCATGCATTGGAAGGGACCTGTATGTCTAAAAATGCAAAGTTCTTTATCACAAACAACTGGATGTTTTTGCAATCAAAGCGGTAATGAAAAACAAAAACAAAATTATTTGACTGAATATGCATTTTATTGATTGAAAAAGTGTGGCTCATGAATGAGCAATACAAAGGAAGCAATTCCTGAAAAGAGGTAATTGCTTACAAAAGGAAAAATCTATCCTAATGGCAATGGGAAACCCGTGATCTCATCGAGTTCCAACTCGGTTACACCCCATATGTCTTCAGACTCTCCGTGCTTTCTGCCTTCTGAACAAGACAATTCCAACTGATCCCTACCGGGTATTATCCATGTGCTCTAACCAAAGCAAACGATCATGCCAGACGCAGTTGTTCGTTTTAATCCCTCTTTTGCCTGGACCACCCTTTCGGGTTTTCAGTCCACCGGGATACCCCTTTTTGCCCAAGTCGCCTTTTCAGGTCTTCGACTTGCTGGGTGTACAAATGTGACACATTCAATCAATCCCTAAGCACTTTAATTTTCCACATGTGCACAAAAATCACAAAAATCACCATTAAAATCTACACATCATAAGGAGCATGGTGAAAAAAACCTCACAAAATTTGGACCAGAAATGAGTGATTTGTGAATTTTTTAAGTTCATGTATGAAAGTGAAATGGAAAATGAAAAAGAAATTGAAATAATGAAGTAATTAAATGAACAATGGCAAAAACGTAATTACGCTTCAGTAAACACAAAACGACGTCGCCTTCATTTATGTGTTGGCGCGTTTTCATTGGGCAAGGCTTGGCGGCAAACAGAATTTAAACAAAGGCAAAGGATTACACGGATCAAACGCCCTATTCATCATGTTCTTCACCAAGAACATTTCAGAATTTTCCAGAAATGATGAAGAACGAATCTCAACCAAATGCTACAAACTCTATATCAAAAGAACCGTCTCAACTAGCACATCACGAGTATGTAATTGATTTCTCCTAATTCTCAACACGCAGGGCAAATCGAATGAAAAAAGAATGCACATCAAAACTTCAAACTCAGATTTCTTTCTCTACACTTAACCAAATCACAAACTACAAACAGCATGTGGATCTATATTGAACGATCTACAAAAGCCATATCATAGTTCATGCAATTAAAGAATTCGAGGATTTACCTCTTGGAGATGGCAGATGCGAATCTTTGAGTTTTTGTGCGAAAGAAGGTGAAACAGATGAGGATCCAAGCTATGGAAGTTGAATGGAGTACAGGTCTTAGCTCAAAACAACACCAGATCGAAGAATCAAGAAATTGCCATGATTGAGCTTGCTTTCAACAGTCCAATTATCCAATGCTTTTACCTTGAATTTGCAAAACAGTTCACCAACCAGTCTTGTGGAGTGTAGATCCAAGAAGATTCAACGAAATTGATGAAGATTTGTGATGAAATTGATGAAAAATGTGTGATGAAGTTTTGTGAATTTTGAGAGAATTGGAGGGAAAAACAGTTATGATTCTTGAAGAATGTGATCTCCTTAGCATTTTCTGTTACAATTAAGGCTTTATACCACTGCTTAATCAACTTCTTAATCCAAATTAGCAAATTGAGTTGGATTAGTGAAAATGAGTTTCTTAATGAAATGTCCAAAAAGTCCTTTTCCAAATTTGGCCAATGCAACAGTACATGACAGTTCCCACAAGTTCTATTTGGCATTTGGAGTGTATTAGAAAAGGCCTTGTGTGCAAAATCCTTGTATTTCACAAAGTCACTTATTTTCCCACCAATTTTCAAAGTGATCACTTGAAAAATGACCTTTTGCCATGCTTATTTTTGATGAATTTTGACCATGCATCATGAAAGTACATGTGAAATGGGGTTTGCTCAAAGAAAGATCATCCATTTTGGCCATTCCATGTGAAAGTTATGCCACTTTGAATTTAGGCATTTTTGGAAAATGATTTGATCATATCTTGCCAACCATACATGAGAAATTCAAGTTCTTGGACTTTTTGGAAAGGTGAGAGCAAGATCTACAACTTTCATGTTGAACAAAATTTCATTTGAAGCATTTTTGGACATGTAAATTTGTGGTGAAAAACTTTCCATTTTTGGAAACTTTCATTACAAGTCACTTTCCATTTTTGGAAACTTTCCATCTGATTTTATTTTCTTCATTCTTGATGTTTGAAATGCCAAATGAAACTTGTTTCAACATGAATGAAATATATCCAACCCTCTCCCACCTCCAAATCCATCAGTTCAAGCACAGTTGACCACAGTTGACTTTTTTGATTGATAGATGAATTTGGCTATGCACTGATCAAGTTGAGCCTCAAACTCCTGATGAAATGGCTCAATGATGAAACCCTAGCTTCCATAAGCTCAATACAATCATGAAATGATCCCCATATCCATTATAGACCCCATCTCCTTGCCATGCCCTGATTGGCCCAATGCAGATGATTAGACTGATTAGGGTTGACCAGTGGTCAAAACCCTAATCTCAAGGTATCTGATCAATCTCTTGAACCTCTTGGATGATATCAAGACCATGATGATGATGATGTATCACTTCAACCAAGATGAAGATCAATCTCCCTTGAGAAACAAAACCCTAATTTGAACCACCACCCTCAGATAGTTAGTGATCAGTCCAATGAAACCCTAGCTTGCATCATGACCTCTTATCTTCTGACCAAGACTTAGGAGGATGACTTGCACAATGTTGCCACATGATATGCACATATGCAATGCCTAATGACCTAAGAAATGCAATGTAATATGTTAAACTAGTCCCAAGAGAGGAGGCCAAATTTTGAGGTGTTACACCCTCCTCATGGAGTTCTTCATCACAGAAGCTGAGATTATTGCAGGAAGTGATGTTAGCTACTATATGATCAAACTGATCCACCGTAACATCATGTTCCATAAATGCTTGTTCCAGAACTCTTTGTAATGCTTCTCTGTGCGCTTCTGAATTCATAAGCAGAGACAATACTTAAATCTTTGAGGGGGTTTGGAGCAGCTGCTCCACCATATTAAACTCGCTCTTCTTTATCAGACGAAGTACCTCATCATCATTAGCCTTCAAATTGATGGATTCACCAGACTAACACTTTGAAGTATTAACCGGATCTACATCAGGCACTTCCACTTTCTTACTGACAATTGATTCTTCCTTATCTTTTGGGAACACCGGCCCAAACACTCGACCACTACGGGTCACCTTAGTAACATCAGCAATGCTCACTACAGAGTTGCTCATAGGCAATGGAACCTCTTGACCATCTTTCAACATTGTCGCATTGTACTGATACATAACAACTTTATCAGATGAATACGGGACGGGACCTGCTAAACGTATGACCAATGGAGATACCGATCTCTTGCTGATGTTGTTACTGTTACTGTTGTCGTACTGAATGACTACTCTTTCCAGATTCTTGAAAACGGGCACTAAGGACATCGTCATCTATATGACGAGATTGAACAATTTGGATCATGCCTTCATCCATCAACCGTTGGATGTCCCTTTTCACTACCATACAACCTCTTGGGTTAACACTGCAGATAATATAACCATCATGGTCATGCTCACAATCGCTTACCATACAAATGTCCTTATGCATCGCCACTAAGGACCTCTGAATGAAACGAACATCAAACACTTTAAACTCTTTGGGACAACCATCCACCATGTTAACTAATGAATTCCCATGAGCGGGCAGTGAATTTGCTTTCACGTTCGGCGCACGGTCCTCGAAGGATACCATTCCACTCTTTACCAGCTTCTGAACTTCGTACTTGAGCAGATAGCAGTTCTCAATGTCATGTCCGGGTGCCCCTTGATGAAAAGCACAACGGAGTTCAGGTTTGTACCACCATGGAAGTGGTTTTGGAATTTGTGGCGGGTTTCTTGGTTGGAGTAGGTTCTTGAGAACCAAAGACGGATACAGTTCTGTATAAGTCATATGAATCGTTGAAAGGAGGGGTGATCTGGGCAGCCAACTCTCTCCATCTCTATGCATATTCTTTGAATGTCTCATTATCCTTCTGAGACATAGACCTCAACTGGTCTCTATCCGGCTCCATATCCATATTTTACTTATACTGTTTGATAAAAGCTCCTCCCAAATCGTTGAAAGTGTGAATGCTTGCACTGTCCAACCCCATATAGCATCTGAGCGCAACACCGGTCAGGTTGTCTTGGAAGTAGTGGATCAACAACTGATCATTGTCAGTTTGGGTAGACATCTTTCGGGCATACATCACCAAATGACTGAGCGGACATGTGTTCCCTCTGTATTTTTCAAAGTCAGGCACTTTGAATTTCACCAGAATCTTCATATTCGGCACCAGACATAACTCAGCAGCACTTTTCCCAAACAGGTCCTTACCTCTCAACGTCTTCAATTCCTTACGCAACTCAAGAAATTGATCCTTCATTTCGTCCATTTTATCATAAACATTCGGGGCCTCAAATGGCTCGGAATGATAAATGGCGTCCTCCACCCGAGGTAAGGTGTGTACAACGGGAGGTGGCACAGACATGATCGGGCTAGATGCCGGCATGGAAGTGAAAGTAGGCGCAGAGCCTTCAGGCATGAAGTTCGGCGGCATTCCCCACGGGAATCCGGCAGGCATAGCAGGCGCGAAATGAGCGGTAGCAGTAGGCATGGTAGAGGTAGCCACCTCTGAAATAACAGTCCTTTGAGGAGGAGGAGTTGCAGGTGTTAGAGAAGACTGGCTCTAAGCAACTAACACCGACTCCATCATGGCAGTAAGTCGAGCGATCTCGTCCTTCAAATCCTTATTCTCTTGCTTAATATGTTCCATGATTCTCAAATGATTGGCGCGAGTGTTGTACCGATGAGTCAACTTGGCTGAAGCACAGAAGAAACACCAATGAGACATCTGGCGAAAGAGAAACCTGCTTATGCAAATGATGCATGAGATGCAATGCTTGTTTATTTATTTTTATTTTTCAAGGAACTTACTATATCATTTGCAAATATCTATATTTAACAACAATTGCAACAATTTGACATGACCAAAAATCTCTTTTTATTTATATAATTTGAAGGATTAAACTGAGTACAATTTCAGAAACCAAATAAAAATACAAGAGAAAAGGAGATCCTAAGGATCCCTAACAACATTGTCAGAAGATCTGGCTGTAGACACGTACTTCCTCCGAATGCGTCGAATCTCGGTCTCAAAAGAAGCCTTCATCTGAGTCTTCTCGAGGACTAGCTGATCAACAATCTTCTTCCAAGCAACGGAAGGCTGAGGCATGCTAGAGGAAGATGAAACCTCAGGCTCTCTCTGTCTCTTTGTCACTCGGTCTTCAAGTAGCTCAATAAGTGCATCTTTGTCCTTAGACTCCAGCTGCAACTCTTCATGCTTCTTACTCAAAGCACAGAAACGCTCTTCCCACATATCCTTCTCTTGCTTCATCTTGGTGAGTGCGTCTTCCAACTCCTCTACATCTTGGTTGGGGAGAGTTAATGGCTCAACCAAAACCATAGACATAGGTCTCTCGCAAGGATAAGGCATCTTCAACTCCAAAGCTCTCTTCTTCACCCAAAGAGTGTAAGCTTCCAAAGCTACACAATTGCACGGACCAAGCTCGGATCTTCCTTTCCTATTCACATTATGCCAAGCATGTACAATCTTCTGCTTCAAATGTTGGGGATTTTTACCCTCTTTATAGAAAAGACCTTCTAACAATATGTTATTAGGTTTGTCTCTCAAGGGGAGCCCAAGATGACGACAAGCCAAAGTAGGGTTGTAGTTAATTCCTCCTTATGTACCAATGAGGGGCACATTAGAGAATTCACCACAACCATCAATAATCTCCAAACTGCTCAAAGAAGGATCAGACCAAACTATATCATCAATAGTGAGAGACATAAGCCTCTGAGACCACCGTAGACATTGCTTGTTCTCCACAAAAGCAGATGTCTGAGGCAAGTGCGAAATAAACCACTTATACAGAAGAGGAATGCAACAAACAATAGTTCCACCACCTTTAGAATTCCTTAAATGCCAAGAGAAGTACATATCACCCAACAAAGTAGGCACATGATTCTCAATCAAGAAAAGTCTAATGGCATCAACATCAACAAAACTGTCAATGTTAGGGAACAAAGCTAATCCATAAATAAGCAACACAAAGATAGCTTCAAAAACGTCCACGCTACCGGCTTGAGCAAAAGAAGTAGCTTCCTTGATGAGGAAATCAGATGGCAACCCAAATAATCCTCCTTTCTTCGCCCAATGAGCCTTTATCTTAGATTTCTTCAAATGAAGAGCTTTGGAAATAAGATTAGATCTGGGAATCTCCTCCAATCCACTAAAAGGCACTCTACTAGAGATGGGTACCCTCAAGAGATGAGAATACTCCTCCAAGGTAGGCACGAGCTGATAATCTGGGAAAGTGAAGCAACAGTAGAGAGGATCATAGAACTACACTAGCACACTCAGAAGTCTTTTTACCACATCAGCAGACAAGATATACAAAAGCTTCCCATGGCGTTGTTTGAAGTCCAAGGGATCTAATACAAAAGATGCTAGCTTCCTTAAATCTTTCAAGTCGGGACATCTGAAATTGTACTTCTTAGTGTTCCTTCGCCCACAATCCATGGTCTGAAAATAT
The DNA here is from genome assembly GCF_024323335.1 of Lathyrus oleraceus. Taxonomy (NCBI): domain Eukaryota; kingdom Viridiplantae; phylum Streptophyta; class Magnoliopsida; order Fabales; family Fabaceae; genus Lathyrus; species Lathyrus oleraceus. Next base: position 344,408,033 of record NC_066583.1, read on the forward strand.
TTGCAAATAATACCTCAGTTCCTTGAAATTTTTGTGTGATGAATGTTATGATGTGCATGAATGCAACAATCACAAATAAGGGATCACACACAAGGCAAACAAAGGTCAAGTGATGAATCAAGTAATTATCAAGATCAATCATCCATTTTGGTGGATTATGGTTTACACCTTATCAACATCCAAGTTCTATTGATATTGACAAGACTTGATTGGATCAACCAAGAATCAAGGGTTTGTTGTGAATCACGAGCATGGAGTCTGGGTAAGAACCATCCCAAAGGAGTGAACTAAGGATAAAACTTGTAGATCATTTTCTAAAAAGTTCCCAGAGTCTTAATTCCATCTATCAGATATTACATGTTAAGATGATTGACTCATCGACCCATAATATTCTCAAGAGAAACTCGTTTGAGTGTAGTATCGCGTAACAACTGTTATCAAGTCTACACTTGAGCAGTCTCCGCACTACGTCCTAAATAGGCCAAGAGGGGGTAAATGTTCTATGGTCCTCAGCTTCTCAGACCCAAATTAGAGATAGTAATGCCTAACCATAAATACTTGTGTGACATTTCTAAATCCAAAAGGGTCTCCAGTGAGCAGATGGATCTCAAGCCAACTTGTTAAGGACTACTCCACACAAGTCGAACATGACTATATCATCCTCCTATCTTAATTGCACTTAAGTTCAGGTTAGAACTTATCTCACCACTCAGAGATCACCAAGCACAACAAGCAAATTATATCATACATACAAATATACATACAACAAATATACAATTATATACACACAAAAAGTAGGCTAAACCCATTGGAGACTACTCCCCAGCAGAGTCGCCACTTAATTTCTATAGCGGTAAATTCATGATCATCAAGCTATGGACAAGCTAGACGTCAATAAAACCAGATTCGCCACCGCGCTTTTATTGTTTTTAAGGGAAAAGGGGAAGTACGAACAAAACCCAAAAGTAAGAAGTTTTCAAATCAAAACTAATAAAATGTCAGAGATTACAGGTAAGGGGGTTGGTTACACAGAGGGAAGTTGTTAGCACCCAAAGTGTCTTAGGTACTCCTAGGGAGCCCTTTCTTGTGTGCATATGTATTTTGTACAAATTGATGTATACAAATAAATAGAATGGAGGGATGAGAAAAGAATTCATTAATTATATTTTTGTGTTTGACAAGACCTTCGGACTTGTGCCTACGTACCAACATGATTGGGTTGTCGTCGTCGTTGGAACTCTTATTCAAGGAGTTTTAATCCCATGCCTCTCGAGGTTGTTTTTACTAAGTCTCTGGCTAGTGGCTTAGTAAATGGATTGGCCAAATTATAGCTTGTTCATATATAGGTGAGTGAAATGATTCCATCCTTAATCATTTTCCTCACAAACGAATGTCTAAGTCCTATGTGTCTAGACTTTCCATTGTATACTTCGCTAAATGCTCTTGCTAAAGTGGCTTGGATATCGCAATGTATCATCACCTTTGAGACATTGTCTTTAGCCAATGGAACTTCCAACAGAAGATCCCTCAACCATTCTGCTTCTTGACCAGCGGAAGCAAGAGCCACAAACTCTGATTCCATGGTCGAAAGAGTAATGCTTGTTTGTTTCTTGCTCTTCCAAGAAATTGCTCCTCCAGCTAGTGTAAATATCCATCCAGTTGTAAATTTATGATCTCCAATGTTAGATATCCAACCCGCATCAGTATATCCTTCTAGTACAGCAAGGAACCTACCATAATGAAGGCCAAGGTTTTTGGTTTTCAGTAGATAGCCAAAAATCCTCGTGATTGCCTTCCAGTGTTCATTACTTGGATTACTAGTAAATATACTCATTTTACTAAATGCAAATGAAATATCAGTCCTGATACATTGCATTAAGTACATAAGACACCCTATTGCACTTGCATATTCCAATTGATCTACTTCTCTTCCATTGTTCTTTTGAAGTTTGACGACATGATCAAATAGAGTGGTTACTTCCTTAAATTTTAGGTGTTTGAACTCATCAAGCATTTTCTCAATATAGTGTGTTTGACTAAGATCATAACCCTCACTATTTCACTTAACTTTGATCCCTAGAATTGTGTCAACAAGTCCAAGATCTTTCATTTTGAAAGTGGAAGTTAGAAACCTCTTTGTCTCTAGAATTCCATTCAAATCGTTGCTAATTATTAGCACGTCATCAACATAGAGGCAAAGAAATATCACAGTGGTTTTGCACACTTTTGTGTATAAATACTTGTCACAAGAATTAGGAATAAATCCATTTGAAAGTATCATGGAAACAAATTTTTGATGCCATTCTTTTGGTGCTTGTTTTAAGCCATATAAGGATTTGACAAGCTTACACACCTTTAGTTCATTTCCAGGAAGCACGTAGCCTTCTGGTTGTTCCATGTAGATTTCCTCATCAAGATATCCATTTAGGAATGTTATTTTAACATCCATCTGATGAACTATAAGATCATTTAAAGAGGCTAAGGCAAACAACAATCTAATTATGGTTGTCCTTGCTACTGGTGCATATGTGTCAAAATAATATATACCTTCCTTTTGTCTAAATCCTTTTGCCACTAATCTGGCCTTATAAGTGTTTAAGGTACCATCACTATGATATTTCTTTTTAAACACCCACTTGCATCCAATGGGCCTTGATCCCTTTGGTAAGTCAACAATTTCCCAAGTATGGTTTGAAACAATTGAATCCATTTCATCTTGGACAACGTCCTTCCAAAAGGAGGAGTCCCTTGAAGTTATTGTTTCCTTGTAAGTTTTAGGATCATCTCCTAATTTAAGAATGGCCGAAATACTTTGTATGAAATTCTTGCAATTTGCTTCAACTAGATAAAAGGAAATAAATTGAGGATCTATTTCGTATGGTGCTAGATTTTTTATTTTCCTGACTCTTCTATTTATCCTTGGCTCGGGTTGTAACTCAATGATTTGAGAGGTGCCTTCAGGTTGTATTTCTACAATATGAGAGGAATCTTTTCCACAATATTCATTAGTTGCAGCTGACCCTGATTCTTTATCCTTGGTGATAAGATTTTCAAAGAATTCTACATCTCGGGATTCTATAATTACATTAGTCTCTAAATTTAAGAGTCTATATGCTTTACTATTTTGTGCATATCCTACAAAAGCACATCTTATCCCTCGAGGACCCAACTTGGTTCTTTTAGGATCCATGTTTTTGTAGTAAGCCACCACCCCCCCCCCCCCACACACACACATACACTTTAAAGTAACCGATATTTGGTGCTCTTCCTTTCCATGCCTCATATGGAGAAATACCAGTTTTCTTTAAAGGAATTCTATTAATTATATGGCAAGCGGATAATAAGGCCTCACCCCATAAATTGAGGGGTAATTCAGAATGCATCAACATGGCATTCATCATCTCTTGATATGTTCGATTCTTTCTTTCGGCCATGCCATTTTGTTGCGGTGTGCGAGGTGCCTAACATTCATGTATTATGCTATGTTCTTCATAAAATGCATCGAATTCAGTAGAAAAGTATTCACCTCCCCTATCACTCATAAGGACTTTAATACTTTTACTTAATTGATTTTCCACTTCTGCTTTATAAATCTTAAAGGCATTAAAAGTATTATCTTTACGCTTTAAGAGATATACATGTGTGTATCTAGAAGAATCGTCGATGAATGTAATAAAATATCTATTTTCCCCATGGCTCGCATAAATCTGAGTGTACAAGATCAAGTAGATTTGTATTTCTTTCAACACTTTTGAAAGGTTTCTTAATTATCTTTGATTTGACAAATAATTCACATTTTTTGAAATCATTTATATTACATGAAATCAATCCAGATTTAATTAGTCTTTTCATAGAACTAATATCGGAATGTGCTAGTCTATTATGCCATAGAGAAACAGATTCAAGCATGTAAGCGGAAGTAGAAATTTCATTAATAATATTGTCGGCAGTACATAGTTTGATCATTCCTTCAACGGAATATCATTTTCCAACAAATACACCATTACGGGTCAATATAAGTTTACCCAATTCATAAACAGATTTAATGCTCGGTTTTCCCAATAAGTCCCCACTAGCAAGATTCATATTCATGTCCGGAACATGAAGCACATTGATGAATGTGACTTTCTTTCCTGAGGTGAAGTTGAGTTCGACCGATCCGGTTCCAAAAACTTTATATCGTACTTCATTTCCCATCTACACTTCTTGTCTATCATTTGTCTTAGAATAGGTTTTGAAAGCAGCCTTGTCATAAGAGTTGTGCGCCGTAGCGCATGTATCATACCACCAACCTTGAACTTTGCCTTTGATTGCCATAATTTCGCTTACTTTAGAAATCATGTCATCATTTGCATGAATTGCATTGATCTCGTTTTTTGACTTGTTGGGCCTGCAATATCATAGTGTCCAGGTTTTCCACAAACAAAACATTCGTTTTTCGGACCCTTATGACCGCCAACATCCTTGAACTTATTATGTTCCTTTTTTGGTCCAAGATGACTCTTTATGCCATCATGTTTCTTCTTTCCTTTGGTGGTCACGACATTGGCTTTAGAAAGACCCGTAGATTCTGATTTCTCCCCCTCCTTCGATTCCTCCTCGATTCGAAGATATTTCTGGACTTTCTCCAAAGAGAAGTCCTCAGAATTGTGCAACAATTTCTTTTTGTAGCCTTTCCACGAAAGTGGCAATTTTGCAATGATTGCACCCACTTGAAAGGTCTCAGAGATGTCTATTTTCACCGTTTTTATTTTATTCACGAGGACTTGCAACTCATGCACTTGGGGAAGAATGGGCTTGCAGTCTATAAATTTAAAATCAAAATATTTAGAAATTAAAAACTTCTTCGTACCTTCCTCTTCAGCCTTAAACTTGAATTCAAGCGTTTTCTAGATTTTTGTTGCAGATGGATTATTTGTATAGAGGCCATAGAGACGATTAGACAATGTATTCAGAATATGTCCACGACATAACAGTTCGTCCTCCTTACATTTCTTGCGTTCTTTCTTGACTTCTTTAGATTCATTTTCTGATGGTTCAGGAATTGGTGCTAAGTCAGGATCTAAGACATAGTGAACCTTCAGAGGAGTCAGTAGGAATGCCATCTTGTCTTGCCATCTGTAGCGGGGTATTCGTTACCATTAGACATATTGACTAAATCCAAGGTAAACCATACAAGTCGAGTCGCCACCGCACTTCTATTTATCCAAAGGAATGGTTAGAAAGCGAACAAAAACCTAGAAGTTTTATCGAATCAAAAACTAGTAAAAATGTCAGAGATCTGGGTAAGGGGGTTGGTTATGCAATGGGAAGGTTTTAAGCACCCAAAACATCCTAGGTACTCCTAGGGAGCCCTTTTCTCAAGTGTTGTTCTAGTCTAAAGGGTGTAGGTATATCTAAAGTACTATTTGCTAAAAGGAAGGTTAAAAGAAAATGACTCGCAAGGATGTCGCATCCACTGCCTACGTATCTCATCTGAGTATGAGAATCAGAGTCTTCGTAGCTCGGCTACCTATGGTTTAAAGATAAGTGTGCTCGATAAGACGTCGCGTCTTATGCCTACGTATCTCATCTGGAATGAGAATCAGAGCAAAACGTAGTTCGGCTAACTACGGGAACAAGGGTATCGATTGCAACTAGGGCAAGGGAAAGGGACGGTCTCGATCGCAACGAGGGCGAGATAAAAGAAACGCAACAAGGGCGAAAGCAAGCAAGGATTAGTTGTTAGTCGTCAGTCAAACTCGGCAAGACATCGCGTCTCGTGCCTACGTATCTCATCTGAACATGAGAATCAAAGTTGTCGTGGTTCGGCTAACTAGGGGTTAAGGATTTCCATCTGAACATGGACTTACAAAAGAGGACACCAATTGTGTCAAAGGAGGGTGGGAAGTGTGTTCAACGTCCTAGCAGTAGGTGTCGCAGCTCGCTGAATCGAGTCTTAGGCAGTTACCTCTTTGCAATAGAACGGACTGACATGCCATAAGATCGGAGACGCACGGAAGGTCAAAAAGTGGGGAAGCTCTGCTCTAGAGTTGTCATGCAATATGGACCTATGTGTTAGGATTTACAAAGGGGAACATCTACCTAATGTTAGCATGCAAAGAATAGGGGAATTCTACCTATGTTATCATACAAAGGGTTCTACCTAATGGGTGCTACCTAAACGGAACAAGAGTCGACGGATGGAGCGCGAAGAGGAGTTACGGATAAGGGTAGATGGCGATGCCGGAGGCAATCGACTTACAGGTAGATGGCGATGCCTGAGGCAATCGACTTACAAAATGATGGATGAATGCGTGTTAGTTCTGTTAAGTTTTGAAAATGATTACTCGACGTTGGATCGAGCTTTTGATCTTATTTTGAAATGGTTATCGGATGTTCGTTTTAATTCTTGTATTAACAGGTGACTATAGAAATAAAGAAATAAATATTATACATTTTATGGGAGAGGGGTACATTTGTTATGAATGGGGATTGTTCATGGCAAACAAACAATAAGAATATATGCCTCATACATCATACAAGTAGGCAACAGTTATCAATCAGATCGGATAAATAAAAAATATATAATCAAATCAAAGAATCAAATAGTGGAGCATTTAAACAATGCATGGGAGTATGAACATGTTAAATAATCAAGCAATAGAAAGCATGAATGAGAGAAACAAGTATAAAAGATAACAGATGAATCAAACTGGTGAAAATATGCACACGAAGGGTCCACTGAATAATTTAATCAGGAAATGAGGTAAGGACCAGATAAAATCAAGGTGAAAGGCCTCTAATACATGGCATGTGAGATGAACGAGGGAGGATCAAAATATCTCTTCAATTTCCATAAGCAATCCCTAAGTCAAACATCGATCATAAAGAAGTCAATTGAAAATTCAAGTCAACTTAAAAAATAACAAATAAATAGCAAATTAATCAAGAAAATCATGAAAAATTAAACTAAATAAGGTGGGGCCAGGACATCATCATCCCCCAAAAAGATTTTAAAAATAATGAAAATTGGCACGTGAATTAATTAAAACAAAACATAGGTCAAACCAAAAGTCAATTAATAAGACTAGGTTAAAAATAAATCAAGAATAAATAGTAAATTAATCAATAAAATTATGAAAAATTAAACTAAATAAGGTGGAGTCAGGAAATCATCATCCCCCAAAAATATTTTAAAAATAATGAAAATTGGTACTTGAATTAATTAAAATAAAACATAGGTCAAACCAAAAGTCAATTAATAAGACTAGGTTAGAAATAAATCAAGAATAAATAGTAAATTAATCAATAAAATTATAAAAAATTAAAATAAATAAAGTGGGGTCAGGAAATCATCATCCCCCAAAAATATTTTAAAAATAATGAAAATTGGTACATGAATTAATTAAAATAAACAAAAGTCAAATTAAAAGTCAACCAACCAAACTAGGTCAAAAATAAATCCAAAATAAATTGAAAATGTGAAATAAATTCCAAGAAAAGGTCAGGTTGACCATGAGACAGTGGTCAACCTTCATCCCAAAAATCAAATTCTAACAATAATTTTAAGTCATAAAAATAAAATCAATAAAAAAAAGTGTGTTAAAATGGACCATTTAGAATAAATAATTAAAATAAAATATTAATATTAAAAAAATACAAAAATAAAAATTATATAAAATTAAATAAAACGTTAAGAAAAGTGAAAAATATTTTTGGGTAATTTTATAGACGAAGAAAATATTTTAAATAAGAAAAAGAAATATGAAGATGGAAGGATTAATGGTGATGAGCATGGTAAGCAAGCGTAGATATATCAAAACATGGCCATGGAAGAGATGATTACCTAATGGAAAATAGAAGTGGAATAGAATCTGATATGTGATGAAGCTTTTTCTCCTTTCCACGAAATTCCAATGCTCCTTCAGGGTTAGGGTTTCAGCTTCTTAAATAGGGTGGATTAGGTGTTCTCATGGGCTTTTTAATAAGTGATTTATCCATAAGAATAAAAGTGTGAAGTGAGGTGTAAAATGTTGTTATTTTGAGCCAAACTTAAGTGAATGGATGTCCAATGCATGGCCAAAATAGGTAAAAAAAAACATGACTGGTTTGTGTAGCATACTCAGAAAATCTGATTGGGCCAGCCAGGCCCAAAATCTGCCTAGAAAATCAAGTCATGGTGCCCACTTTAAATGAATGTATCTCTCAAACCATGGATCCAAATGAGATGATTCAAAAAGGATATGAAAGAGGACATGGCAAGGTACAATTATTGTGAAGAAATTATTTTCAAATAAAGCCTTGAAGTGCAAGAAAACTGGCCAAGAAGTCTTGACAAATTTTGAAGATTTTGGACTTAGAAATTTTTCTAAGTGTCCTAAAAAAATGTCTCACTTTGACCAAGCATAACTTTCTCAATTCTAATCCAAATGGATCAAACTTTATATCTATAGAAATCTTGGAACAAGAGGAACAACTTTCATGTTGGAGAAACTTTCAAATGGAGCTTTTAACTTGATGAAAATTGGGCTTAAAGTGAGTGCAACGATCATGAAAACTTGCCATAAATGGAAAGTCAACCATTTCCAAATTAAGTAACTTTTCCAATTCCTGATTAAAGGATGAATCCATGATCCAACCTTGATCAAATTTCACATATAGGCTCCCTTAGGCATGGATTTTGAGATTCCACTCTCAAAATGTCAGGAGTTGACTTTTCTGGCCCCACAGTTGACCTTTCCCAAACTGTCTGATTCCTGATTCCATTGATCAATTGAAGCACTTCTAGCTCAAATAAAGAGCTGATTTTTTTTATATAGACCCTTGTGGACATATGGAGGGCCATGGAAAATAGTTTCACCCAAAGAATCAGAAATAAACTGATTTTATACCAAACCCTAGTTTTAGGGCAAAATGATCAGGTACTGATTGCACTGATTGCCAATGGATCTTTCTGAGATACTTGTGAATCTTCCTAGGCCAAGATGCCTCTCTAATCATGACATGGATGAGCTCCTCTAATTCCAACCAAACATTGCCTGTTGCAGGTAGCCATGAAACCCTAATTTCTAATTAAATCCAGATGAACACTCTAATAGCTTTGAATCCTTCACTGATGAACTGAGGGCCATAATAAGATACCTGGACCTCCCTGAGACCCTTGAGACTTGTATACTTAGAAAATGAAGTCCAATTCTCAATCTTGCTTTGTGTGGGCTCCTTCTGTTAAGGAGTGATCAATCAAAACCTGATCTCCATGTCATTAATGCAGTATGCAATGAGTATGACCTAATATGATGCTAATGAAGTGTAAAACATAATCCCATGCTTCCAGGAAAAATGAAGGGTAAATTTTGGGGTATTACACCATCTGGTGTAGTTGGTTCCATCAAAGTGATTCAACTTGACAAGATCCTGATTCATAACCTTGATGGTTGAAACTGCAGCATCGGAAGCTATTGTGTAAATACTTTTAAGATTGTTAGAAATTCCGAGAAGATTAAATGGATTCAGGTTGAATCATGAAAAAAATCACTTTCCTTAAAAGTATTTCAAGCACTCTCTTTGATGTCTTAGAGTTGGAAAGCAAGAATACCCAGGATAATTCAGCCTTTTGATTTAGTCTACATAAGACAGGTGAAGAACTCGAATGCAAGGAAGTGTGTCTGGAATATTTAAGAGGATGTGCAAATTTTGAGTGAGTCATTTTCGAATTCAGAATCATGTATTTATAGGTCATGCATGTGTTGTTTCCTAAGTTTGCATCTCTTGATGAAATAACACCTTTTCACCATATGTTACAATGGTTCACATATGATCATACAATGTACCACTTTATGAAGTGTTGTATATTTTGAATTCGAAATTCAAACTTAAGCAAGTGCTCAAGTGCCGCCTACAAGCGCCACTAGCACCTCTACGCTCACGCCCTCAGACCTGGTCCCGGAGTCGGTGTCGCTGGTGGCTACACCGGCGAGGGGTTGTTCGGATGTGACATGTGGCATAATGTTTGGGACCACCACATATGTCCATGTGGAACCTTATCCTCTTTGACTCATTTGGTGAGTTTAATGTTTCAATGTCTTAATAAATGCTTTTAATGTTAGCGCCACTTTCTATGTGGGACTATTTGCAATGCATTTATTGCCATTAACTTAAAAGCTCAATTTTGTCATATTGGAACATACACATGACAATTATTGTTTATAATTTCCAACCGGTTTAAGAAAAAAATTGAAAATACAACTCTTTTATTAAATTAAATTAAATTAATTAATCATTAATTTTTTTTAATCATCATAAAAACATAACTTTTCTTCATATGCAAGAATCATTAGTCGAATTTTTAACCATTTGTTTACGATGCTCAAATTCCTAACCAACCACTTGGATCAGTTCATTTTTAAATATTTTTTTCACATGACATTCACACAACTATTTTTTCCCTCATGCATTTGACATTGAATATAATTATTTTTTAGTCATTTTTTATTATGATAACAAAAGGAACAAGGAGTTTAGAAAAGTGTATGTAAGAGGAAGGTGTGTGGATTTCTCTCCTGAAATCATAAATAGGTTTTTGGGCAGAAGTGAAGAAAAACAAGCTGAAGTGGAAGTTTCTAACAATGTCATTTGCAGAGAGATTACTGCTAAACAAGTGAAGGAATGGCCAAGGAAAGGGAAGTTGTCAGCAAGTTACTTGAGTGTGAAGTATGCAGTACTTCACAGAATTGGAGCTGCTAATTGGGTGCCAACTAATCACACTTCCAAAATTGCTACTAGATTGGGTAAATTAATTTGTATTGTAGGGACCAAGAAAGAATTTCACATTGGATCCTATGTCTTTGATCAAACAATGAAGCATGCCCCTTCCTTTGTTGTGAAGATGCTAATAACTTTTCCCTCATTAATTTGTGGTGTTATACTGAGTCAACACCCAAGTATTTTTCTCAGTTATGATAGTGTCTGCAAAAGAGATCCCCCTCTGTCATTATATTATAGGCTTTTTACTAGGAAACATGTTCCAGATATTGTCATGACATATGGTCAGAAACCTTTCAGGTCTACTACTAGAGCAGGAATCCTTGCTGACCTAAAAGATACCTACAAAACCTTGGATGAAACCATCAAAGTTTGTATTGAGAGGAAGAGTAGCCTTGAGATCCTGATCAAGGCCTTATCTGAAGAAGAAGAAAATTTGAAAGGTGATGAAACAAGTGAAGAAGATGCTAATGGAAAAGGGATTGATGCAAGTGATGATAAAGAGACAACCAACAATGATGAGGAGTACAGTTTTCTGGTTCTTGTGTGTTTTGTTTGTGCTTCAAGTTGTTTCTTGCAGGTTATGCCCTGAATATTTATGCACTTTAAAGTGATCTTGGTCTATAACTTAACTTTTGCTTACTCTGCTACATCTAAAGATTGGTTGTATTTGTCAACTTTTTGGCTAAAAAGGGAGAGTAATTTTGTGATAGATAACTTGTTAGCCATACCATGACTCTTGCCCCTTGATGTGGAGTACTTATGGAGGGGGAGTAGCTCTTGCCCATGTTCTGCTACTCATGGGAGCATTTTCTTTTCAAGACTATGGTGATAGGCTAGTTTCGTGTGGGTTGCCTATTTTATTAAAGTCAGATCAAATGTCTTGACATCCTGACTAAGAGAATTTACTTTTCTCTTAAGCAAGTTCTTCGTGTGAGAGTCTACTTCTCTCAGATATGAGGTTATGTTCTTTTTTGTTGCACCTGCCTCTGTTGTTTTTAAAAGATCATTTCTTTTGTATGTTGGTTTTATTGTTAAGATCTTTACCATCTTTCCAGTTGGTCTATGCAAAGGTTGTTTTTGCCAAAATTTGTCAAAGGGGGAGATTTTTAAGTCTGGTGTGTAGTAATTGGCTGCATTTTGGAAAAAACATGTTTTCTTGCAAGATGTTGGACAAGATGTCTTGAGATGTTGGTTCAACATTGGACCATGCCCTATTTCAATGTGTAGAACTATTTGTTTCTATTTTGTGAGATATCTGAAGATCCCCTGAAGATTTATTTCACGAAATATGTGGGTCTAGAAACGTGTTTTCTAAAAAGCAAAAGACTGTTTTGCTTTGCCTTGTTTTCGAAGTAAAGATGTCAAAACATTTTAGGAAACATTTGATATGATTGGAATCAAATTTGTAGAAGATTGAATAAAGTCCATGGATCTGCTTTCAATCAAGCCTAGAGACCATATCTTTCTATTGCTATTTATAAATTATTTCTAAACCTAAGAAGGCATTGAAGCAACGTTGAATATTATTTGTGTTAGGGTTTAGTTGTATTTGCTTTTTGTGAGCCATTTGAGTATCTCTTAGATACTAGGATTATACTTGTTTTATTAAGTTATAATTATCAATCCCTCATGAGCTTTTAAGCAATAGTGAATTATGTTTTTTGATATTAGTTGTTGTCACGGTTGTGTTATCGAAGGGAAGTGGGAGGGGTCTCATATCTAGGAGAGTCTTAGATAGAAACTTCCATGGGTAGAGATTAGGTGAGAAGTTTGTAAAACCCGAGGTTATTTATAACTTCTAACTAATTCTATGATAGTGGATTTTCTTCTTGGCTTAGTATCCCCTAGATGTATGTGACGTAGCACCGAACTGGGTTAATAACTATTTGTGTTATTTTATTAAGTGTTGCTTACTAAAATCTTGATATTGTTTTTAGTGTGACAATGTACTGACCCTGGTGTCGTGACACCGTGTACGACATCCGGGATCTGCATACAAGAACTTCACCAGAGTTAACCCTTAATACTTCTGTTGATGAGCTAATGGTTCTCAGTGAAATGATAGTGGACTTTGAAAATCTTAAGGAAAATGGGTTTGATTTCTTTGAGACTTTGGATTTTCAAGGATGGAACTCTTTCTTCGAAAGATTAAAGGGTCCAGTTTACCCAGTGCTTGTAAAGATATTTTGGGTGCATGTTACTACTGAGAAGGAAACAATAACTTCCTATGTTATGAACAAGAATATCGTAATCACTGAAAATTCCATTGTTGATTTAATCTCTCACAATGGTAAGGGGAAAAGGGTCCATAGTGTCAAAAAACTAATGCTAGAAGAGAAGCAAAATAACATTTGTCATCTTCAAGGATGGAACTAATCTTGATGATGTTAAAGGTCCTAGCGAGGATTTTACAAACAACCTAAGAGTTTGGTTCAAGATCATTATGGGTTGTATCCATGATAAACAAAGTACAAATAGTTCTGACTATGTTAACACTCGTCATAAGTATATCCTGTTCTTTCTGGAGAAGGGTCTCAAGCTTGAACTCCCTTCTATTTTGTTCAAATTTCTAAGGGATTCTATCAGAGAATCCAGAACTGTAAGTTCGTCAAAGAAAGGCAAAGGAAAGTTCATTCCCAATGGACGCATGATTTAAGACATTCTGGTCGAGAATGGGTTAGTGGATGACCTTCTTATGAGTGGAGTTACTGATGAACTGGTCAAAGACTGCGATAAAGTCTTATGGAGCAAGAATTTGAAGAGTATGGGTTTGATCTCCAAGATTTCTAAGCCAGAACATTTTCCAGCAAAGAAAGAAATTCATGGCATTAGAATCACTACGCCAAATAAGGGAAAAGAGGGCGCTTATTTTGGCCTATAACAGCGCTTTTAAGCGCCCTCTAATCTGGCGCTGGCATAGGTAAAGACAGCGCTTTGTTCTCCTGGAGAAAGCGCTGTCTAAAGTGGCCACATTATAGTGCGCTTTAAGAAAAAAGCGCCCTCTGGAGTGGTCCATAAAGGGACACCTTAGAGGGCGCTTTCTGGAAAAAGCGCCCTCTAAAGTTGTCAGTATAAAGTGTTTAGAGGGCGCTTTCTGGAAAAAGCGCCCTCTAAAGTTGTCAATGTAAAGTGTTTAGAGGGCGCTTTCAGGAAGAAGCGCCCTCTAAAGTTGTCATTGTAAAGTGTTTAGAGGGCGCTTTCAGGAAAAAGTGCCCTCTAAAGTTGTCAATGTAAAGTGTTTAGAGGGCGCTTTCAGGAAAAAGCGCCCTCTAAAGTTGTCAATGTAAAGTGTTTAGAGGGCGCTTTCTGGACAAAGCGCCCTCTAAAGTGTTAGTTATTTTAAAAAAATTTGTTTGAAAAACAGTGGATATATATTTAATTGGTAACCTGTTCGCATGCTGCAAAAGTGTAAAATTCATATTGATTTCATCCTTTAATCCAATGTTATACACCATTAATCCATTGATATATACAACATGAATCCATTTATATACAACATTAATCCTCCATATATACAACATTAATATATGATTCTTTGATCAACAATATACAACAACATATTCTCAAAGTACTACAATTAAGAGAATAAAACATAGCAACCAACACCCAGTGACCACTGTATCCAAAAGCTGTCTAGTAGTTCTAACCAATACTAAACAAAAACGCCCATCCACCCATGGTGGCAAACATGTTCTGTATATCCAAAAGCTATCTAGTAGTTCTATCGCACATCCATACAAAATAAGGCTCAACCAAAACAACAGATGGCAGCATAAGTAGTCCCCTGCAAAAAGAACACGTCCAAATGCAAATAACACAGAACTGTCAAAAGGCGATTGAGCAACAAATAGTAAACAATGGCATAAAGTTAAATGACATAGCTAATATTACCTGAATTCCTGCATGGCTGTTAAGGTAAAAATCAAATTCCCTAGGGTGACAAATGCTGGTGTCTACCACGGTTCCTTTGACAATTTAGAACAACAAAATCAGCAAAAAGTGATAAATTCAAATGATAATATATACCAGCTGCGTTGAGAAATATATTGAAAAAACCTGGCATAATATTTCCACTTCTATCGGTCTCTTTGGGGTTGACAGGAAAGAGACGGGTGTGATGTCTCTTTTGGACCACTACAAAAGTAACTTTAGGTAGATACACATCCTCTATTGAGACACAAGCCTGATGAAAAAAAAATAAAAATTAAATGCATAGAATTTAGTGGTGTATTTTATGAACGACAAAGTAACAAGAAATCAACTTTGAGAAGTCCTAAATTCTGCCTACAATACAGGGCTGCAAAGTTGATGCAACAAAAAACATATAACAATATATGGTAAGTACCTGTATCTCCAACCATATTTTTTCTTTGCCAACCTTCAAGTCCGGACTTCTCCAATTATCACATGTAATCGGAATATGTTGTCGAACAAGGAAACCAATGTAACTTGCCAACATTGAACCCTTATCTTTTGAAGATAGAATTGATATATGTTTAGATGGACATGTTCCATTGTCGTAGAGGGATACTTTCAAATATCCAGCATCATCATCTACGCGAATGAGGCTTGACGACAATAGAGCATCTCCATCTAAACAAATATCCAGCATCATCATTTTACCTATAAAAAAGAAAATAATTAAAATCAGATGACAAATGTAAAAACAATTAAAATCATAAAAGTCATTTTACCTGTAATAAAGAAAACAATTAAAATCATTTGACCTGTACCTTTTTCACTAAGTTCTCTTTCTTTTCTTGGTTGGAATATGTTCTACATGTCTCTTAACAACACGGACGGTTGGATTGATCCAAATACCCTCATTATGATCATTTCTAATATATGAATCATTTGATATAATATTCTCATCTTGATCATTTCTGGTAAACGATTCAATCTCAACATCAATATCACCTTGATCTCCAGTGTTTTCATCAATTACTTTGTTGGAAAAAAGAACTATAGACCATTTCGTACTTTTCGGATCATTGACATAGAACACTTGTCTAGCTTGAGAGGCTAGAATAAAAGACTCATCTTTGTATCCCACCCTATTAAGATCCACTTGCAAAAATCCTGACTTATCCATTCGAATGCCATTATTATTTTCAACCCACTTGCAACCAAATATAGGAATCTGAAACTTCTCATAATCAAACACCCAAATGCGCTCGATAACACCAAAATACGACAGATTTGCAAATTTGGGGTTTAAGTCCTTCACACTTGATATGTGCATTGCTTCAGCTACCACGGTGACACCACTATTCTGCATAGTACTTTTATCATCTTGTTCTTTGGTATAAAATATGTATCCATTAATCGCGTATGCGCTATAAGAAAAAACATGGAAACTTGGACCATATGCTAAGCATCTCAACCTTTCTGTTATTGAAGCGGGATCTGAATAATACTTTGAATAAATATGATCCTTAAACCAAGGTATAAAACATCGATTGTGCTCTCGTACTATCCAATTTTCATTTCTATTGGGATTTAAACCTCGGAGAACATCCTTGTGAATTTCAACATACGGCTCAACCTCATTCTCATTGTGCAGAACATACAAATGCACTTGATCCCGTTCGACCCTTGATACTGCCACGATTTTATTTCCAATTAGATTTTTTCCTTCTTTCTTTTCGACAAGCTGAGACTTGGGGAGTCCGATTGACTGAACATTAGACAAATATTCAGTACAAAACTCAATCGCTTCTTCAACAATGTATCTTTCAACCATACAACCTTCTGGTCGACTTCGGTTCTTCACGTACCCTTTTAATATTTTCATATAACGTTCAACAGGGTACATCCATCTCATATAAGCTGGTCCACACAATTGTGTCTCTTTTACAAGATGAACAACTAGATGTACCATTATGTCAAAAAATGATGGAGGAAAAAACATTTCAAGCTCACACAAAGTAATAACGATTTCTTTTTGCAACATTGGTAAGATCGCAGGATTGATCACCTTACTGCAAATTGACTTGAAGAAAGAACACAACTTAGTTATAGAGCTTCTTACTTTTTCTGGAAGAATAGAACGTATACCTATTGGGAGAAAATGTTCCATTATAACATGGCAATCATGGGTCTTTAAACTCTTTAACTTGAGGTCTTTCATAGACACAAGTCTTCTAATATCTGAAGAGTACCCTTCTGGAACTTTAACTTCACTTAGAAACTTACACAATGTTTTTTTCTCCTTTCTAGATAGAGTATAAGCAGCAGGCGGTAGATATGTTCGTTTTCCTTTCTTCAAGGGTCCTAATTCAGTTCTTATTCCCATCGCTATCAAGTCCTTTCTTGCCTTAAGGCCATCCTTAGACTTTCCTTGTATATTGAGTAACGTGCCAATAACACTTTCAAATACATTTTTTTCAATATGCATAACATCAAGAAAATGTCTCACATACAAGGACTTCCAATACCGCAATTCAAAAAAAACTGACCTCTTCTTCCACCCACTTTTGACAAGTGTGTGGGCAAAAGGCTTGCCAAACTGAGTATCCAAATCTTTCACCTTTTCAAAAATTTGATCACCCGTCAATATAGGTGGAGCTCTGCCTTGTTCTGTCTCTCCATTGAACGCCTTTCTCCATCCACGGTAGTGATGATTTGAATTTAAGAATCTCTGATGACCGAGAAAGACATTCTTCTGACCAAACTCCAAGCGCTTCCAATCTGTTTTATCTTCACAAACAGGACACGCACATTGACCTTTTATGCTATACCCTGATAGATTTCCGTATGCTGGAAAATCATTAATTGTGCCAAACAACATCGCCCTCAAGTTGAAACTTTCTTTCCTATATCCATCATAAACCTCCACACCGGTCTCCCACAAAATCTTTAAATCTTCGATTAAGGGCTTCAAGTACACGTCTATGTCATTCCCTGGTTGTTTAGGTCCAGAAATCAACATAGACAACATCATGTACTTACGCTTCATACATAGCCATGGAGGTAGGTTATAAATCATAATAATCACAGGCCATGTACTGTGTGAGATACTCTGGATACCGTGTGGGTTCATTCCATCAGTAGATAATGCCAAGCGAAGGTTTCTTGATTCTTCTCCAAATTCAGGATAATCATTATCAATTTTCAACCACTGTGGTGAATCTGCTGGATGTCGATACTTTCCATCTATAATTCTTTCATCTGCATGCCAGGTCAAGTGTCTTGAATCGGTTTCACTACGAAACATGCGTCTAAATCTCGGAATAACAGGAAAATACCACAAGACCTTTGCTGGAGACAACTTGTTCTTATATCGCGAGACACCGCATTTAGGACACTCATTTAACGATGCATACTCATTTCGAAACAAAACGCAATCGTTTGGACATGCATGTATCTTATCATAGCTCATGCCAATAGAGCACAACATCTTTTTGGTCTCATATGTTCGATTGGGAAGAACATTATCCTCAGGAAGCATATCTTTCAAAAGGGCTAATAACTCTGTGAAACTTTTATCCGACCACCCATTGCCCGCCTTTAAGTTGTACAACTTTAATACCGCAGACAATCTTGTGAATTTAGTGCAACCATCATACAAAGGTTTCTCTGCATCACTTACCAACCTCTCAAACATTTCGGGACAATCCTTAAGATCTCCTTCAAGTGCTTCTGCAATCTCTTCAACTCGATCACAATCGTATGTATCTGCGCCACTATAGTTTGAGGCATAGGTCGTACTATCCCCCGGTTCAACATTCTCGTTACTTTTCTCACCATGCAAATTCCAACATGTATAACTTCGATCAATTCCATGCCTCATTAGATGCGATGTCAACTGAACTGCGTCAACCCGTTTCCCATAACAACAACCCAAGCAAGGACATATCATTCTACTGGGGTCTTCGGCGTGCGCAACGGCAAACTTAACGAATTCTGATACCCCATTCTCGTACTCTCTCGACAATCGATTGGAAGACATCCATGTATTATCCATTACTAATTAGAATAAATAAAAAACAATTTCAGAAGAGTTCAAACACATTTGGACCTAGGTTTCTAATGATACTGGTGTTGACACAAAATCAGATGTTCATAGGTCGTATAACCCATTGCATCCGCAATCATGGTCACTAAAAACCAACCGTCAATTTCCTAGTGCATCCGCTATCATGGTCGAAACAAACATAGAAGGAGGAAACGCGCAGTAATAAGGTAAAACAGAAATTGGGCAAAGCTAAAACAAAGCAATAACATAAAACAATAATTGGGAAAAGCGTGTACCTTTGATTGGTAGAAGGAGGAAACGCGCATGTAGATCTAACAGAGGTGGAAGGAAAACGCCTCAGAACCCTAACGTGAAAAAGAACGCTAATAACAGATAGTGAAATAACAAAACGCGCAGTATGTTATAATTTTAATGTTTACTAAAGGGGACATTAGAGGGCGCTTGTGGAAAAAAAGCGCCCTCTAAAGGGGGCCTAAGAGGGCGCTTATGAAAGCGCTCTCTAAGGCTTTCCAGAAGCGCTTTATAAACTGGAAATGTACATGGACTTAGAGAGCGCTTTTTCAAAAGCGCCCTCTAAGGGTAACCTTAGAGGGCGCTTTCACAAAAGCGCCCTCTATTGTTGTCCCTCCATTTTTTTTTTGCTTCACTTTAGAGGGCGCTTTGTTACCAAAGCGCCCTCTAAAGGGGGCCTAAGAGGGCGCTTCTAAAAGCGCTCTCTAAGGCTTTCCAAAAGCGCTTTATAAACTGGAAATGCACATGGACTTATAGAGCGCTTTTTTAAAAGCGCCCTCTAAGGGTAACCTTAGAGGGCGCTTTCTAAAAAGCGCCCTGTATTGTTGTCCCTCTATCTCCTCCTTATTTTTTCGCTTCACCTTAGAGGGCGTTTTATTACAAAAGCGCCCTCTAAAGTGCGCTGTCTATTCCAGTTGTTCGCTCCTTATTTTTTCTCTTCACTTTAGAGTGCGCTTTTGTAATAAAGCGCCCTCTAAGGGGCGCTGTCTATTCCAGTTTTTGGCGTAGTGAATCCTATTGGAAAACTATCCCATCTTCACCAAGATTGATCCTCCGGAAGTCGTGGCGTAATACATAGAAAGTTGACTCAAGGATAACATTGATCCTTTGGTAGATCCTTTCAATCTACCTGAAAACTATCCAGATGTTCGTGGCCAACATTCTAAGAGAAACAGAAAAGGAAAAGACGTTGAGGAAGAGACTTCTACACCAAAAAAGAAGAAGAAAGATGCATGGTTTCTGGACGAAGAAGAAATGCCTATAAGTGAGCGCCAAAGGAAAATGCTTCTAAGGGACACTTTGGGTGTTGCCCAACAATCAACCAAAACTCCAAGTGAAACTACTTCTGGTAAGTCTTCTATAACTAAAAGTATTGTTGTTTGTGATTCTGTAATTTCTGAAGGTGTCTTACAAACACATCCCTCTCCATATCCATCTCAAAACATTCATATCTCATAACCAATATCCATAAATATCACCATTCCACAAACAGTTACAGAAACTTCTGAACCTCTATTATTTTATCAACACAAACTAGGGCACACTATTGTTTTACAAAGCCATCCATCAACTCTACCTTCATCCATTTCTAATCCACCTATTTATGCTCCCCATACCAAAAATCTAAATATAACAACACCCAGAAGATCTCCTTTCAGAGATTATGGTAACTCAGTGTCTGAAGGTGCTCCTGAAGGTATGTTTAACTTTGAACATGAACCTGAAGTATCTAACTCTGAAAGATACGAGGAAACTCTCTCTTTTACTCCATATGTTTATGGTCCAGATCCTCATCCAATCATAAATGATGTTTCTGTCAAAAACCCTAGCCAACCTAAACCAAAACAACTAAATGTTGGTAAGATTCTGAGGAAATTCGAATTAGACTCAAGAAGCTATCTTCATGCTGCTATGAGGACTAATTATTTATCAGTTAATCCAACAGAGAATGATGTTACTTGGGAAGCTTTCAGATGTTGGATGAACTCCAAGATCTCCAAGCTGAAGAACTTTGGGTATAAAGCCTCTAAAAGAAACTCCAATTTTGGGTTTGTACCCCTTATGGAACTCTGGAAGTTACGACATGCTCCACTGTGTATTCCTGCTTCGGAGGTTAAGGAAGTTGCTATGGAAGATTCTGGTTATCCAGAATTTGTCATGGAAGATGTTGTTGCTCACCCAGATGCTTCTGAAGAACAACAAATTGTTGTTTATGAAAATCAACAGTCTGCTAAAACCTCTTCTTGGGTGGTTTTTGAAGTGCTTCTGAAGACCATAGTTGATATGCAAGCTAAGAGTGCTCTTGCCAAAGAACGTTTTGACAGGCAGGAGATTATATTTTAGTTTATTCTGTCTAGACTTCCGCCTAATCCACCACAGAATCCTTAGCCTTTTTCAAAATATTTTTTCACTTTTTGTGTTTTTATTTTGTTTAAGTGTTTTTGAATTTCTGTCTTTGTAACATGATTGTACTTTTTCTGCCTTCTGGCACATTTCAATAAAATCAAGTTTGTTTCTTTCCATTGTTTTTTGTCTATGTTTTTTTGATTGATGACAAAGGGGGAGAAACATATTTAGGGGGAGAAACGTAATTGATTTTGATATACCTATATTCGTGAATCAGAACCCAAACATTTTTTTAATGTTTCTACTAACAACTACTTCGAAGAATAGTTTGTTAATTGTATTGCAGGAATACGTTCAAACATCATAAGCTCTTTGTCATACGGTGAACTGGACTTTTTGTGTTTTTTATCGCAATGTCGCGGTTAGCAAGAGTCGCCACCGACTTTTCTTTTATCCAATAAGGAAAGGTGGAAAAGAACAGGAAAGACCTTAATTTAGATTTTGGGTTCGGGAGGTACATTATACAAAGGGAAGGTGTTAGCACCCTTTGTATCCATGGTTATCCATGGGCTCTTAATTGCTCGATCACTTATATTATTTTTGTCTAAAAAAGTGTTTGTGAATTGTTTGGAAAATTGTTTTGAAAAGAGAATTTAACTTTGTAATGATTCTTGTATGAATGTATACAAAGTGATTATCTCGTTTAGTTTTGAAAATTGTTTAGAAAAATATAACTCGGTAATGATCCTAGTATGAATGTATACCAAGTGGTGATTTTCTGAAGGTATTTTGAAAGGTGTGAGGTGTGAAAAAATGTTTTAGGTTGTGAGCCAGCAATTAAGAGTTATACCGACCCAAGGTCTTTATGAGTATTTCCTATCCTTATGAGGGTAAAACTGTCCTTATTATTGAGAAATAAGTAGTTTTATCCTTTGGATGTAAAAGGGTCATCGTAGGGTCATCGATAGGTCATTGAAGGCAACAGTTACGAGGATACCTTAGCATTCGAAGGGACTATCATCTTTTAACCGTAGGCAACATCGGAGGGTCATCGAGGGACAAAGTTGTATATTCGAAGGCAACATCCGAGGGACTATAATTTATTTTATGATGATTTAACCGAAGGGTCTTTGCTAAGGGTATCCCCACGTTCGCGGGACATGACCGTAATATCGTAATCGTAAGGCAACAAAGAGAGGTCCAAGATCACTTATTCAAAGGCAAAGTTTTACAATTAATTATATAATTAGGATGAAACTCCACATTAAAATTATTAAAAATAATATATTAAAAAATTAATACATTAGAAATTAATACATTAAAAATTAATTTAGGGTGAAACTCCACAAGGGTATCCCACAAATAAAGTGGAATACCTAGCCAATAACCTTTTCCTGGGATATGTGAACCTTTACGAAACTCAAAAAAAGAAACATGTCAGAACACCAAATCAGGGTGCAATCGAAGATTACACCGGAGAAATATCACAACAATAAATAGGATAGGATGAATAATGCATGGCTATGATAAAAACATAAAAAAAAACAGACTAGAAGAATCAGGTACTGTCTCGTTCGCCTCTGCCTCGCCTAGCGAAGGCCACGGATTTTGAATTTGAAAACAGCCCCATGTTAGGAACTTTGAATTTTATGGCATTTTATCACAGGAATAACATGGTCAAACATTCAGGGTATTCAGGCGTATTTAGATTCCCATACGAAAGCAAATTATATATCAACATTTAATCATGATACATTATATATGTAGATATGGCCAATTGAAAGTATAAACAATAGAGATACGCAAACCTGTTTGCCAATTCAAGGTTGAAGGGATTGACCACTTGTAGTATCGGAATAAGTTAGGCAGCGGGAATTGGACGGCGATGGCTTCGGTGCAGATGGGCTGCCTTCAGGGTTTCTTTACTCTGAATTCTCCGGGTAGGCAGGGTTCCTATGCCAAAGTTTCTATCCGTCCTTCTCTGTTCTCTCTCTTTCTTTTTCCTCAAGGTTTTGTTCCAAGGAAACCTCAGAGTGTTTTGCTTCTCTTCCTTCTTTCTCTAGTGAATCTCCCAGTGTAAACTCCAAGTCTCCTTTCCTCTACTGAAACTTCAGTATTTATAGACTGATTTCGTGGGTAATGGGCTTGGAATGAGGGAGACCCAAGTCCAAAATAATTTGTTATATTTTATTTATTTATTTTAATTATTTAATTAATTAATTAATTAATTAATTAATTAAAAAAAATTCTTTTTTTTTTTTTTTTTTTTTATTACTGAAGTGCTGGTATTTATAGTGATAATGGTGACCTAATGGGCTCAGAATGAAGCCCGAAATTTTTGTTGTCTGTCAGCTTCGCTAGGCGAGCGCGTAGCGAACAGGCCAGTTTGGGCCATTTTCTGGATTGGGCCATCCGTGAGCTGGGCCTTTGTTTCTTCAAGATCAGTGTTATATATGAGTCGGAATGCCTTGCAAAATGTCTTGAAATATTAATGGGCAAATTTTGGGGTATGACAGCTGCCCCTGTTCAATATTCTTGGACCGAGAGAGTTAGAATGGTGTGTACGCCATTCGTGGTCTGGAGGTGGAAGATTATTGAACACTAGAATGCCCCAAAAATTTGCACTTGAGAATCGACAGTTGGTCTTGATGGAGATGGGCTTAAAGGTGCCATCCGGGAGGTTTGATGACGAAAGCTTCAGATCGCGCCGTATATTAGGCCAATTTGAAGACATGGGTGCCACACTGGGTCGTACGTTAGACCGTATAATGAGTCATCCATTAGGCTGCCGACTTCGCTGGGGAGTCGGAGTGTGTCATATGCTGTTGGGGATAAAGGGTCAGAATGGACCATACGCTAGATCGTATCTGAGTTGCAGAATGAGCCGTACGTTAGGCTGAATCTGATGACGAAAGGGGTAGTCGTACGTTAGACTACACTTCAGAAATGTACCGTATGTTAGGTAGCATCTGAGGGGATGGACATCCGAACGGGTCGTACGTTAGACCGTCGCAGAATGAGTCGTCTGTTAGGCCGCATCTGATGATGAAAGCGGTAGTCGTACGCCAGACTACACTTCAGAAATGTACCGTACGTTAGGTAGCATCTGAGGGTTGTAAGATCCAAACGGGTCGTACGTTAGACCGCGTTGGAGTTGCTGGAGTTCAGAATGGATCGTACGCTAGATCGTATCTGAGTTGCAGAATGAGCCGTACGTTAGGCTGTATCCGAAGAAGAAAGTAGTCGTACGCTAGACTACACCCCTGAACGTACCGTACGCTAGGCAGTATCCGAGGATTTGAAGGTCCAAATGGGTCGTACGTTAGACCGCATTGGAGTTGCTGAAGAAGTCATATGTTGGGCTGAATCAGAATGAACCGTACGTTAGGCTGTATCTGATAACCTGTATATGTTGTACTTGCAATAAATGTCTGGGATGGGCTTAAAGATGCCATCATTAGGAGGATATCGAAGTGTTGTCAGAATGAATGTTCCCATGAACTGTATTTGAAATATGTATCTGAATCTTGAATGTGATTGATAAAGGTGTCTGTCTGAATGAACCTTTTATTTTGACTATATCAGGAGGATAAATAACCTGCAAAGAAAAGTTAGCTTCATGCTATGTCATGATGCATGAGATGTTTCGTGTTATGCTAAAATAAATGTGAATGTTGTATGCATGCGTATGCTGTGAAAGGATGTAATGAATGAGCTATGCGTATGAGAAGTTCTGCTTGGGGACTCTACTGGGGAAAATAAATCCCCATCTACTGATTGGAGATATTTGTAACGATGACCCTTTCTCGGCAGGGGGATGCTTGATTTCTGTCTGATGGTGGAAATATTCAACAGAGCCTGGCTGGGGATGGATGAGATGATCAATCTGTCTGGTGACGCCGACCTCTGTTGGGGAGTAACTGGCTGTGCCTGGGGATACTGCCATTTTCTGAGGAAAAAAAAAAGGCTTGCTGGGGAAGAGAATTGGTAGCGGATTCATTGGAAGCATGATTAGACCTTTTCCTTGATCCTGAAGTCGGGTAGTAATTGCTATTGCTATTCTATGCATGTATTTTTGGTAAACATCAGTCATATTCAAATGCACATATTAATTCAAACTAAATCAATGGACATTTACGCAACCAAAACAGAAAAGTAAAAACAAAAGCATCTTTTTTTTGAAAGAGGGTTGTATTGATTTTGAAAGGAGGCCTATAAACAGGCAATTTGTGTACAAGGAGACAGAAATCCTAGTAAGAGGAAATTGTCGAAAACAAAGAGAAAGCTATGTGGAAGAAGTCCTATTGATTTTAAGCCTACTACTGTCATTATGTCTTCGAGCATCTCATCCCTTGCTGTCGGATAGAAGTGATTGGCTTGGTCAGTCCCTCGAACTTGGATGAAAGTTGACTGAGAACGGGACATAGTCATACGCTTTAATCCCTAATTTTTGCCTGGACCGCCTTTTCAGGTTTTCAGTCCACCAGGATACCCTTTTTTGCCCAAGCCGCCTTTTCAGGTTTTCGACTTGCCGGGTGTACATTTTTTTTTTATATCCCTAATTTTTGCCCGAACCCTTTTGGTTCGCCGGGATGCCCTTACTTTTGCCTAGATACGTCGATCTAGCGGGTCTCTTTTATGCGTAGTATTTTTTTAACTATGTCCGCGTTCACGGGATGTGGGAAGTCTTCACCATCCATTGTGGCGAGTATCATGGCTCCACCTGAGAATACCTTCTTAACTACAAATGGCCCTTCGTATGTGGGAGTCCATTTGCCTCTGGGGTCAGTTTGTGGTAGGATGATGCGTTTGATTACCAAGTCGCCAATTTGATACACTTGTCTCTTGACCTTTTTGTTGAATGCCCTGGTCATGCGCTTCTGATATATCTGCCCGTGACATACAGCCGCAAGTCTCTTCTCATCCATCAAATTTATCTGATCGAGTCGAGTCTGAATCCATTCATCTTCATCTAAGCCCGCCTCTTTCATGATTCTTAGAGAGGGAATCTGAACTTCCACTAGTAAGATGGCTTCCATTCCATAGACTAAAGAGAACGGAGTTGCCCCTGTCGTAGTGCGCACTGAAGTGCGATAACCGTAAAGAGTAAAGGGTAACATCTCATGCCAGTCTTTGTATGTTACTGTCATTTCTCGCATGACCTTCTTGATATTGTTAGCAGTCCCCACGGCGCCGTTCATCTTTGGTCGGTACGGAGAAGAGTTATGGTGTTTTATTTTGAACTGCGTGCAGAGTTCAGTAATCATCTTGTTGTTCAAATTAGTACCATTGTCAGTGATAACTCTTTCAGGAGACAGCAGGTTTCTCAAATAGGTATTTGATAGAATCCATCTTAGAAGTCAATAAGGTGGTATGATTCAACATATACTGTCTTAGTCGGCGAGCAGCCCAGGCCAAAGCACAGCAAGCTTTCTCGGGCTGTGAGTATCTTGTTTCACAGTCGGTACCTTTTGCTAAGGCAGTATATGGCATGCTCTTTTCGACCAGACTCGTCATGTTGCCCCAACACACCTCATTGAATTTTCTAACACGGTCAAATACGTAATTAAAGGTCTTCCTTCAACTGGTGGCATCGGAACTGGAGGTTCTTGGCGATATTTCCTGATTTTGTCATAAGCTTCTTGGCATTCATCATTCCATACCATCTCTTGATTTTGTCTCAGTAATTTGAAGATGGGTTTGCAGGTAGCAGTCAAGTGTGGAATGAATCGGGCAATGTAATTCGAGTGCCCCAAGAAACCTCTGACTTCTTTCTTGTTTATTTCAGTACCCAGATTTACAATTTCAATTGATTCCTCATGCGGCTGTATAGTCTTTTCTTTTTGCAGTAGTCGGGCAAGTTCTTCAGGGACTTCACAATCTTCCTCGCTTCCATCCTCGGCTTGGTAGATCGGATTTTCAAAGTCATAATGAACAGTAGCAGAGTCATTACCAACAGGATCCAGAGTGGATATGGATCGGCAAATTGTTACGTGAGTGTGTGCAAGAAACATAGCTTGTTTGAAAAATGACAGGAAAGATAAAGAGCGCAATATTTGAATGCAAAAAGTCCATTGATCTATTGAATATGAATATGCTTATGAAAATGACAAACCCCTAACAAATTAGCCATTGTGCCTTGGGCATAGACACAATGCTTTAAGAAGTTTGATTGTAAAAGAAAATTAAAATTTGCAATTCTAGAATAAACAATAACAATTACTCCTGACTAAAGGAAATCGGGATAATGTCTTCAGTCTTCCAATTGTTGAGTCCGTCACCAATTGTTGGGAAAATCCAGCTATCCAAGTCGCAATCACTATCAGCATCTTCCATAGCATTAATCTGATTTTTGACTATCTTTCCAGAGTTAAACCCCAGGCCAGCTTTATCAGACTTGTACGGTACATTGATCAGTTGACCCCAACCAGCATGATCACCATTTTCAATCGCGGCTTGAGCATCTTTCAGAGAGATCATGACAGGGGGAGCACGAACAACCTTGGGCACAAGGGGAGTTGGCTTAAGGACATGACTGGGTGGAGGAACCACTTCAAATGACTGAGAAGGAGTCTCAAAGAATTCACCATCCATCTCGACGTATTTGAAGGCTTGCACACTACTGACAATATACTCTTCTTCTCCACATATAGTGACAACCATGCCTGCTATTGGATACTTCAGCTTTTGATGAAGCGACGAAGCTACCGCACCTGCCCCATGGATCCAAGGGCGCCCCAACAAGCAGGAGTAGGCGGGACGAATGTCCATCACGTGAAAGGTAGTGTTGAAGACTTGAGGTCCTATCTTGATAGGGAGAATCACTTCACCATAGACAACACTCTTCGCACCATCGTAAGCACGCACCACAACATCACTAGGTTTCAGTTCAATGCCTTTGTAGTCAAATTTATCGAGTACAGCTTTCGGGAGCACATTCAAGGAAGAGCCGTTGTCGATCAACACGTGAGCCAGGGTGATCCCCTCACACTCGATGGAGATATGCAGAGCTTTATTGTGATTCTTTCCTGCTGGCGTCAGGTCAGCATCGGAAAAGCCTAGGCCATTGTCAACAGTCAAATTAGCAACATAATGTTCGAATTGACCGACGGATGTTTCTTGAGGCACATGAGCGGTCTTCAAGAATTTCATCAACGCATTGGCATGGGATTCAGAGGATAATAACAAGGACAACATTGAGATTTTAGACGGAGTATGCCCCAATTGTTCCACTACATCAAAATCGCTCTTACGGATGATTTTCAGCATCTCTTCCATTTCCTGTTTGGCAACATCTTCAGAAGTAACTTCGACCGATGTCTCTGACTGAGGAGGATTGACTGGTCTTTTTCCTCGAATTTCGGGAGCGGGAGGTGAGATTTCTGGGGAGTAGATCCTTCCACTTCGAGTAACTTTACTAGTCCCCACAATATCATTAGGATTAGCAGAACTACCAACTTGCTTTATGCCATGGATGTAAACGTCGCCTCCATAGTTCCACGGAATAGCTTTGCTGGAGGAATATGGCACGGGGCCAGGTGCGGTAATAATCAGGGGAGCCACTTTGGGCTCAGCGGTAATCTTCACAGGCACTCTAGTAGCGGTAATCTTCACTGGAGCTTTGGACCTAGCAATCACAGATACCTCTTCAATAGAGTTGTCCACCTTAGGAACCCTTTCAAATAGAATTGTACGATCATCCATCAGCCGTTGAATGCCGTTCTTCAACTTCAAACAATCATTGGGTCGGAGTACACAGAGATCGCAATCTTCAGCACAACCTGGAAATAAACCAGCTTGCAATAAATTCTTCTTAACGATCAGGAGAGGAGATGCTAAATCAGCAACGTCAGTAACGTGAGAATTGTCGTCCACAACATTAACATTCTGGTCATGATTAGGCATAGGTGCTGTGATGACATTGGGGGTCGCCGGAGGATCAAATTCAATTTCTCCAGCGTCGATCATATCCTGAATCTTGTTCTTCAAC
Source organism: Lathyrus oleraceus (assembly GCF_024323335.1). NCBI lineage: Eukaryota > Viridiplantae > Streptophyta > Magnoliopsida > Fabales > Fabaceae > Lathyrus > Lathyrus oleraceus. Next base: position 344,437,105 of record NC_066583.1, read on the forward strand.
AACCAGCAATCATTCGTATCATGCCCGGGGCTATCGGAGTGATAGGCACACCTGGCGTTGGGATTATAACGAGGAGAAGTAGTGTTGGGATTTGCAGGAGGGCCTCTGAGGGTAATCAAATTGGCCTTTAACATACTCTGCAGTGCTTGGGTTAAAGTCATATTGATCTTGGTAAACTGTCTTCTCGACCTGTCTTGTCTGTGTTGGAAGTTCTGAGATGGCGGTGCGGCAATTGTAACTGCCCCAATAGTATGGTCACGATTCTTCTTGTTATGCTTCCTCTCACTGTACACAGCATTTGATTCATTCTTTCCCTGATAGGACTTTTTGGTGCTTGCAGAAGTAGCTGCCTGTATCTTTCCACTTCGAATGCCGCTTTCAACCCGTTCACCTGTCAAGATAAGTTCAGTGAAACCTGACGAGGAACTTCCCAGTAGATGGCTGTAGAATGGGCCAGTCAGTGTACCCATGAACATGTCCACTAACTCTCGATCAGTCATAGGGGGTTTGACTCTGCCAGCCAAATCTCTCCACTTTTGAGCATATTCTTTGAAACTTTCTTTAGAGCCCATAGTCATATTTTGTAGCTGTAGCCGAGTAGGCGCTAACTCAGAATTATACTGGTAGTGCTTGTAGAAAGTTGTTGCTAAATCAGTCCATGTGCGGATGTTAGAGCTCTCAAGCTGATAATACCACTCTAACTGTGTGCCAGACAGACTCTCTTGGAAGAAATGGATCCACAGTTTCTTATCAGTAGTGTGCGGCTGAATCTTTCTCACATAAGGAAAGGTGGAAAAGAACAGGAAAGACCTTAATTTAGATTTTGGGTTCGGGAGGTACATTATACAAAGGGAAGGTGTTAGCACCATTTGTATCCATGGTTATCCATGGGCTCTTAATTGCTCGATCACTTATATTATTTTTGTCTAAAAAAGTGTTTGTGAATTGTTTGGAAAATTGTTTTGAAAAGAGAATTTAACTTTGTAATGATTCTTGTATGAATGTATACAAAGTGATTATCTCGTTTAGTTTTGAAAATTATTTAGAAAAATATAACTCGGTAATGATCCTAGTATGAATGTATACCAAGTGGTGATTTTCTGAAGGTATTTTGAAAGGTGTGAGGTGTGAAAAAATGTTTTAGGTTGTGAGCCAGCAATTAAGAGTTATACCGACCCAAGGTCTTTATGAGTATTTCCTATCCTTATGAGGGTAAAACTGTCCTTATTATTGAGAAATAAGTAGTTTTATCCTTTGGATGTAAAAGGGTCATCGTAGGGTCATCGATAGGTCATTGAAGGCAACAGTTACGAGGATACCTTAGCATTCGAAGGGACTATCATCTTTTAACCGTAGGCAACATCGGAGGGTCATCGAGGGACAAAGTTGTATATTCGAAGGCAACATCCGAGGGACTATAATTTATTTTATGATGATTTAACCGAAGGGTCTTTGCTAAGGGTATCCCCACGTTCGCGGGACATGACCGTAATATCGTAATCGTAAGGCAACAAAGAGAGGTCCAAGATCACTTATTCAAAGGCAAAGTTTTACAATTAATTATATAATTAGGATGAAACTCCACATTAAAATTATTAAAAATAATATATTAAAAAATTAATACATTAGAAATTAATACATTAAAAATTAATTTAGGGTGAAACTCCACAAGGGTATCCCACAAATAAAGTGGAATACCTAGCCAATAACCTTTTCCTGGGATATGTGAACCTTTACGAAACTCAAAAAAAGAAACATGTCAGAACACCAAATCAGGGTGCAATCGAAGATTACACCGGAGAAATATCACAACAATAAATAGGATAGGATGAATAATGCATGGCTATGATAAAAACATAAAAAAAACAGACTAGAAGAATCAGGTACTGTCTCGTTCGCCTCTGCCTCGCCTAGCGAAGGCCACGGATTTTGAATTTGAAAACAGCCCCATGTTAGGAACTTTGAATTTTATGGCATTTTATCACAGGAATAACATGGTCAAACATTCAGGGTATTCAGGCGTATTTAGATTCCCATACGAAAGCAAATTATATATCAACATTTAATCATGATACATTATATATGTAGATATGGCCAATTGAAAGTATAAACAATAGAGATACGCAAACCTGTTTGCCAATTCAAGGTTGAAGGGATTGACCACTTGTAGTATCGGAATAAGTTAGGCAGCGGGAATTGGACGGCGATGGCTTCGGTGCAGATGGGCTGCCTTCAGGGTTTCTTTACTCTGAATTCTCCGGGTAGGCAGGGTTCCTATGCCAAAGTTTCTATCCGTCCTTCTCTGTTCTCTCTCTTTCTTTTTCCTCAAGGTTTTGTTCCAAGGAAACCTCAGAGTGTTTTGCTTCTCTTCCTTCTTTCTCTAGTGAATCTCCCAGTGTAAACTCCAAGTCTCCTTTCCTCTACTGAAACTTCAGTATTTATAGACTGATTTCGTGGGTAATGGGCTTGGAATGAGGGAGACCCAAGTCCAAAATAATTTGTTATATTTTATTTATTTATTTTAATTATTTAATTATTTAATTAATTAATTAATTAATTAATTTTTTTTTTTTTTTATTACTGAAGTGCTGGTATTTATAGTGATAATGGTGACCTAATGGGCTCAGAATGAAGCCCGAAATTTTTGTTGTCTGTCAGCTTCGCTAGGCGAGCGCGTAGCGAACAGGCCAGTTTGGGCCATTTTCTGGATTGGGCCATCCGTGAGCTGGGCCTTTGTTTCTTCAAGATCAGTGTAATAGATGAGTCGGAATGCCTTGCAAAATGTCTTGAAATATTAATGGGCAAATTTTGGGGTATGACACTCTTGAAATTTTTTAGATCAAAATTTAAGTTACCAATTTCTGAAGAAATGGTCTACTCTCTGAGTCTGAGGCTTTAACCTTGTTATTTGAAAAAGATTTCAACTAGGAATCAGAACTAGGCATTAAGTATTGAGGAATTGTAAATTCCATGTTAATCAGACTTGATTCAACCAGGTCCTAAGGATTATAACAAGGTTATGAAGCTCTACAAGAAGAATTTGTAACCAGGCTCTGAAATTTCTTTCAAAGATTCAAAGAGAATTTAAAAGAGAACCAAACTCAAAATCTTCTTTAAAAGAGTTTAACCAAGCTTCTAAAGTGAAGTTCATCATAATGTTAATTTTGACAACCAGCTCTATGGATAAGTTCAAGAAACTTCTAAAGACAAACCAGACTCTGATGGAAGATTATTCTGGTACTTCAAAAAGGTTAATCAGGAAAATGTTATTTCATTATGATTTTATCTTTTTAGGATTATACATCTCATGGGGAACTTTGTGCTTCTGTAAGTTGTATCTTTATTTAATTACCATGTACAAAACAGTTCATTAAAATACATGTTTTTGTCATCATAAAAAAGGGGGAGATCATTAGAACAAGATTTGGTTCTGCATATATACATTGAGTTTTGATGATAACAATGTTGTATTTATGTGAGAACAATTTTGGTACCCATTAGGTTTGTTATTGTGTAGCTTTAACAACCAGTTCTGATTATGAGTTTTTGACGTGCAACGTCATCAATTTCTGAACATTGTGTTCCAAATTACACTTCTGCACTAATCATGAGAAGTTATGAAAGATGTCAAGTTGTTGCTGCAATGATCTTTCTGCTTCTGTACTGATTCACTCTTGAGAAGTTTCTGAAGAGACGTTATGTTGTTGCTGCAATATTCTCCCCGCTTCTGCTTCTGGATGTGACTCTGATCATCAAGTTTTTGAAGAATGGAAAACTTCTGAAGTTTTGTTACTTAGATGAAGATTCTAAATATCTAAATCCATAAGTTGAGGTTATCAAGGTTCTGACTGAAGAGTCTGAAGATACTGAAGATCTCAAGCCAGACTGCTAACGCTGTCAAGGTTCTGAATCCAGATGTATGATTCTTTATTTCATGCTTTATCAACTATTCATCAGAAGCCAATGAATTTGAAGATAAGATCAAAATGGATATGGGATCAAATAGTACATGGTAAAAATCAAATATTCCTTCCACTACCTAATATCATGGGAAAAGGATAGTATTATACATCACACCTATCACTGATATTGTTGGCGAAGGATGGTACTATGTATCACTCCTTTCACCAATCCAACAGTGGACAACCTCTACATTGGTATCCCCATTTTGCCCCCAACAGTCTCTTTTCTTATGCTATATAAGTGGGACTTTGAGACTTGAAGAAAAAGTTGATACACACTACAATACTCGACAAGCCTGTTTCTTCGTGAAAAGCTATCATTTTTTTACACAGTTTTTCTTTAAGTGTTTGTTTTTCATTTGTGTAATATCTGCTTGTATAGAAGCATCTTGTAAACACAAAAACTTTGATTCAAACTTGTTGTTTGTGATTCCTTAAGGAGACTAGGATATAGTCGGATCCTTGAGAAGACAAATAAGGTCATTCTTTGTGATTATTGTAATCAGTTGGTTATAGTGGATTAAGTCCTCGTGTATAAGGAAAAATCACCTTGGCGAGTGGACTGGAGTAGCTTTGAGTTTCAAGCGAACCAGAATAAAATTACTTGTGTTTTTATCTCTTTATTCTTAGTATTTGTATGGTGTTCTTGAGTTGGTAAAAAGCTTTTGTTTTTAAAACCCAATTCCCCCCACCCTTCTTGTGTTTTTCACACCTTCAACATAAACATGTGCCTGATCAGTTGAGAATAAAACTTGATGATAAGTTAAGTTAAATGATCCTAATAGGATATTATTCGACTGTAGGATACAAGTTGTTCGACCTAGTGAACAAGCAAGTAATGATAACAGGGACATGATCATAGATGGGCTTAAGGAATGGGATTTGACTGAAAATGTCAAGAAGGATTCAGTGAGAATCCTATATGAAGAACCAATAAGTGAATTCAAAATAAGAGTTCGACAAGAAGAAGTCAGAGGTCAAGCAAGCACAAGCAGATCTCAAAGAATAAGACACATGTCTGCAAGGTTGCAAGAATGTGTGATTACATCAGATGATGTGGTCGATGATGAAGGTGAGATGGTGCACTATGCTTTCTATGTAGATGTCGAACCAATCAATACAACTGAGGAATTAAAGGATTCGAAGTGGATGAAAGCAATGAATGAGGTACTGAAGTCAATCGAAGTCAACAACACTTGGTCACTTGTCGAATTGCCTCAAAGCAAGAAGGCAATCGATGTGAAATGGGTATACAAGGTAAAGTTAAATCCTAAAGGATAAGTAACTTGGCACAAGGCAAGACTTGTGATGAAAGGATTTCTTTCGAAAGAAGGAATCGATTTGACAAAGTTTTTGCACCTGTTGCTAGGACCGAAACAATCAGGTTGGTTGTTAGTCTAGTAAACATGAACAATTGGCATATGTGATAGATGGATGTGAAATGTGCTTTCCTAAATGACCCCTTAGATGAAGAAGTTTATGTTGCACAAATAGTAGGGTCTGTGAAACAAGGCGGAGAAAGAAAGGTATACATGCTGCATAAAGTTTTGTATAGACTTAAGCAAGCTCCAAGAGCTTGGAATAAGAAGATAAATAGCTTTCTAAGGGATAAGGAATTTGTGAAGTGCACAACTGAGCATGAAGTATATATAAGAAGAAACAATAATGAATTTTTTATACCATGTCTCTATTTCGATGACTTGTTGATAACATGTAGTTGCAAGAAAGAGATCAAAAACCTCAAAGGTGATCTTAGCAGGGAATTCAAAATGTCTGATATGGGAGACATTTCATACTTCCTTGGAATCGAATTCTACAAGAGTAGTGGAGGCTTGATGATGGATCAAAGAAGATATACCAGCGAGATACTCAAGAGGTTTGAAATGGAAGACTGTCATTCGACTTCGACACTAGTTGAACCAAGACTGCAACTGTCGAAAGACTCAGAGGAAGATGATGTAGACCCAACACAGTACATAAGAGTTATTGGGTCATTAAGATACCTTTCTCATACAAGGCCTGATCTAGCATACAATGTAGTTATTGTGAGTAGATTCAAGCAGAAGCCAAAGGTATCACACCTAGAAGCGACAGAGGGGATACTAAGGTATCTGAAAGGAACTCTAGACTATGGCATTCTGTTTCCTGCAGGTGGTGAAAGAAAATAATGCAAACCAATGGGTTACATCGACTCAAGTTGGTGTAGTGATGTTGAGGATAGAAAATCCTCAGTTAGATACATGTTTATGCTAGGTGGTGCACCATTTGCTTGGAACTTAATAAAAGAACCAGTAGCGACATTGTCGGCATGTGAAGCAGAGTACATAACTGCTCCTCTCTATGTCCGTCAAGCAACGTGGATGGTCAATTTGGTTAAAGAAATTACAGCGAAGAATCATAGAGCAATTACCATGAAGATCGACAATATGTCTGCTATAAATTTGGCGAAGAATCTGATAGCACATGGAAGAAACACATTGAAATGAGGTTTCATTATCTTTGAGAGCAAGTGGAAAAATGAAAGTTGAACTTGGAACACTACAGAACCGAGAATCAGATCACATACATCATGACGAAAAAAGTGCAGATCAAAGTGTTCAAGAAGTTAAGATCTATGATGAATGTAGATAGCTTAGACACAATGTATTATATGGTGTGTTGAGAATATAATTATTTGTGTCAAAGCACCATTTCGACAGAGTCAGTTGTTGTTGAAATGCTTTATGTGCATAAATAATAAAGTTGTTGAAATGTAGACGAAATGTGTCTTCGATAGAGTTTAAGACTTAGCTTTATTTGTTCGTTTTTAGCCGAGGTAGGTTAGTTGGAGATTGCTCGGTGTACAATCTCAGCCTATAAGTAGGGAGGTACCATATCATACTAACAATGCAATTGAATAGAGAAAGATTGAATAAACTTCAGTTTGAAGGCAGAGAGAAACTCTGCAAAAATATTCTCTTTCTTCTCCTTTTCTCCAAAACCCTAATTTCTCCTTTCTTCCCGAATTCATCTTTACTTTTCTTCTTCAATAATCATTGTGCCACGAAATCATCTTGCAACCAATGTATGGTTGATTCACTCGAGTGAAGAGTGAAGAATAAGAGGCGAAATCGATCAGTGTGATTGATTCTTCTTGTTCATCAAGATTGATTCAGAATTCTCTATAGATTTGGTGTAATTCCAACAAAAAAACGGCATGCAGAAGAACGGAAATATAAATAAAAAAACCATTCAAAAACTAGTGTTTCTAAAATATGATAAACAATTTTCATTTTTAAATAAAAATGTTGTTTGATTTAATTTCCTTCTTCCTTCTCTAATCACTCTTATACATAATAAAATTGAAAAACTAAAGTAAAAACTATTCTCAATTCTTTTATTATTGTTCTCTATTCACTTGATGAATGCAAATTAATTTAATATAATAATACAAAATACATATTAAATTACTAATTTATTATTATGTCCTATAAAACTTTAGAAAAGCAATTGTCAATGAAAATCCAATTCTGTCCCAATCTTTTTAATTGACACGTATGAGAAATATGTATAATAATGTAAATCGCTTCATACAATAATAAACAATTTAAAAATAAATAATAAATAATCTTAAAATTATAATTTTAAAATCTCTTTCACTTTTAATAAATTTTTATAAAAAAATATATACAAAACAAATATATAATATTCAACAAATATTTAAAATTATATATATATATATATATATATATATATATATATATATATATATATATATATATATATATATATATATATATATATATATATATATAAAATATTTTTGGGATGAAAAGCAAACATTTATAATATAATAATTATAAATTTTCTACATTATGTTATTTTTATGTTGTTTTAAGAAAATGAACCATTAGAAAATGTTTATGAGACATACAAATTTTAAAAGTGACAACTATTTTAAAGAATCAAATAGTTAGATATATTTTATTTGTATCTTTTAAATAAAAATAAAAACAATTATATTAAAAAAATAATTATAACATATTATAAAATCATTCTCAAGACAAATACATATAACAAACAATATTTAAAATTAATGATTTTTTTATTACCATCAACATAAAAAATTTAACAATTATAATGTATTAATTGTATATTTTATTCACTTTATTGTTTTCACAATATTTTTATAAAAAGATTAATTACTATATATTGTCGCTGTAAAGAAATTTACATGGTCGATTCATCACCATCACCCGTTTGTATTATTTTATAGGTTTTTAAAATAAAAATCAAACTTATTTCAATATTCAACGTCTAAAATTAACGGATGGTGTAAAATTCTTTTATACTGTCAGTGTATTTTAATTAAATTCTATAAATAAATCATCAAAGAGTGATGATACATACAATACAACTCATACATGTGCTAACTATTGTTATTAATTAATGAATTTAATTTGATTTTTAATATCTTTTGATGAATAAAAATAATATTATATAAATCATATAAGTGAATAATTTATATCACTGAGAAATTATTTTAAAAACTCATAACTATTTGGATGAGATTTTAAGAATCTATTACCGTGTAATTAGAGATCCTGAATTTAAATTAAATCTTAAAAATACATTTATTGCGATCCTCCACTTGAATTCATAACAAAAAGAAGAAATTATAACTTTTTTAAAAAATAAATATATAATGATGTTGATACATACAACTCATATATGTGACAACTTTTGTTATTAATAAATGTATTCTACTTTATCTTTTAATATCTTTTGATAGATACAAGCAATATTATATAAATCATAGATGAGAATACTTTATATCACTAAAAAAATTACTTTAAAAACTGAAAAGGATTTGGATAAGATTTTAAGAATTTCGTTTAAAAAATTTATAAATTTTTTTAAATTACTTTATATAATATAGAAAAATTATAATACACAAATTATAATTTTCTACTATTTAAAATAAGAGAAAATAGATGATGTACTATTATATTACAAATTTTAAACTACTGGTATGACATCGTAAAATGATATATTCTATATTAATATAAGTTAAAATTATATTTAATTTTATAGTATGTTCGGCATCAAATTGAGAACCGCTATAATATTTCCATTACAATATTTTTCTGCATCAAAATTTCACAGTCTTTTTTTAATAATTAATCATTCAAAAATCATAAGAGCATACAGTTGATTCAAAAAATATATGTTTGTTTCTCATTAATCAACAACACTTCACTTGGTCAAATAACCAAAGTGAAAATGCAATTTATTCAAGAATAGACAGGCTGCTTGGGAATACTGATTGGTTCCAGCAAAGTCTGGACTCCACTCTAACTGTAATGCATCTGAGTGTCTCAGACCATGCCCTTCTTTGTCTGGAAAAAAGGAGGGGGGATAGAAAAGGAAGAAAAGTAAACTTCAAGTTCACAAATTGCATTGCTGATTTGGATTTTTTTTGGAAAATGTCAACAACAACTGGAAGAAGCCCTTATATGGAAGCCCTATGAAAATCATCTGGAAGAAACTGCAGAGGTTGTAGTCAGTCATTAGGAATATGACCAAACCTTTGGCAGATATAAAAAGAAAAATAACTCAGGCTAGGAGTGATCTTGAGCAATCTCACAAGGAATTGAATGAAAATAGAATGGACCCTGCAACCATTAATAAGGTTAGGCAGTGCAGAGATGAATTAGTGGGCTGGCAAGAGGTTGAGGAAAGTATCTTAAGGCAGAGATCTAAACTGAAATGGCTTCGATTAGGGGATGGGAATAACAAATATTTACATGCTACAATAAAAGCTAGACAAAACTCTAATAGTATTTATTCCCTGTAAAAGGAGGATGGCACTATCTTAAAAAACCATGATGACATTGAAGAAGAGGTTCTTATATTCTATAGGAAACTCATTGGAACTGCAGATGAAGTGAGAAATGGCATAGATGTATCAGCTATGAGGGAAGAGCCTCAGTTTAATAATGACCAAAGAGTGAATTTGACTGTCCCTGTAAATGAACAAGAAGTAGTGAATGCTTTGAATAGTATTGATGACATGAAGGCCCCAGGAATATACGGGTATGGAGCTTACTTTTTCAAGAAAGCCTGGACTGTTGTGAAAACAGATATAATGAGAGTTGTTGATGACTTCTTTGTGAATGGCAAGTTGTTCAAGCCTGCAAACTGCACTCTTGTTACATTGATTCCAAAAAGCAAAGAAGCTAAAATGATAAAGAAGTATAGACCCATTTCATGCTGCAATACCTTATACAAAATTATTTCAAAAATTTACTATTGTGGGACAAAATCAAGCTGCATTCATCCCTGACCAGGTTATACATAACCACATTTTACTTACCTATGAATTGATGAGGGGATACAGTCGGTATGGAGGTACGCCTAGATGCATGGTGCAAATGGACATACAAAAGGCTTATGATACAATTGACTGGCGGGCTATGGAATATGTGCTTACTGAAATTGGCTTTCCCCAAACTTTTGTGAACTGGATTATGTTGGCAGTTACTTCTGTGACGTATCAGTCTAACATAAATGGCACATACACAAAGACTATGGAAGCAAGGCGTGGATTGCGGCAGGGTGACCCTATGTCTCCTTTATTGTTCGTAATTATGATGGAATATCTGAATAGATGCCTCAAGAGGTTGGAAAAAATCCAAATTTTAACTTTCACTCAAAATGTGAAAAGTTAAATATCACAAACTTATGTTTTACAAACGACTTATTGTTGTTTGCACGGGGTGACGTGGAATCCGTAAGGCTGATGATGACGGCATATAATGTGTTTTCTCTCTCAACAGGGCTGAAGTTTAACCCTGCTAAATGTTGTATCTTCTTTAGGGGCGTGGACCAAACAGTCAAAAACGATATAAAGAATCTTACTGGTTTTGCTGAAGGAAATCTTCCTTTCCGCTACCTCAGGATTTCTATGTCCAGCAAATGTCTGAGTGCTCAGGCTTATGACAACTTAATTGATAAAATCATGGGTAAAATCAACCATTGGAGCTCGAGATTGCTGTCTTACGCAGGCAGGTTACTACTCGTAAAAAGCGTGACTTTTGCACTAACGAACTACTGGATGCAATGTTTGTCGATCCCCAAATGTGTGGTTCACAAAATTAATGTTGTGTGTCGCGTATTCTTGTGGACTGGTAAAACAGGGAACAGCTGCAAAAGCCCGGTTGGATGGAGCACGATTAGTAAGCCTAAAAAGAATGGAGGACTGAATATAATTGACCTTGATATATGGAATACAGTAACTCTGCTCAAGCTCTTATGGAATCTTAGTGGCAAAGCTGACAGTTTATGGGAAAGGTGGATTAATACGTATTATGTTAAAAATCAAAACATCATGGATATTGGAATGACTACAAATGCTTCATGGATTGTAAAGGCAATATTGAATCAAAGGGATTGTGTTAGAGGTAGAAGTTGGTGGGGGGATATGCTGCATCAGGACAGATTCAAAATGAGTAAGATTTACAAGGAATTGCTAAGAGATGTGCCACAAGCTCCTTGGAAATCGTTGTTCTATGGAAACTTAGCTCGACCAAGGGCGAAAATCAACCTCTGGTTGTCGTGTAATGAGCGCCTTGTTACAAAATCAAGGTTGTATCGCTTCAAGATGGTTGACAACCCCAAATGCTATTTTTGTTCAGAGGAAGAGACTCAATCTCATTTGCTTTTTGATTGTGTGGAAACTAAAGGTATTTGGATGAAGGTGCTTGAGTGGTTACAAATCCAACACATACCTAGTGGATGGACTCAAGAAATGAAATGGATTATTCATAATACAAAGGGTAAAGGGGCTCGTGTGAAAATCCTCAAACTTGCAGCAACGAAAAGCATATACGAGATATGGAGTTATAAGAATGATAATTGTTTTGAAACCAAGGTAAATGCATAGAAAACTTACGACACAATTATAGACACTATAGTTTATAGAGGTTGGGATAATAGGAAATTACGACCATACGTAGCTAAGTTAATGTTTTAGGTCTCTTTTTATGTTTGTTGGATGTTTGGAGCTGGATCCTTGGATCACTTTTGTTTCTCTTGTTTTTTTTTTTTTGAATTAATCAAAATTTATTCTTGATTAAAAAAATATATAATTTGAATTAATTATAAAAATAATGTAGAAGAAAAATGTTTTTATCATTAAAATTAGTTGAAGTTGATAAATAATTATTACTAATTAGTTAATTAGATCTAATATTTTTATATCACCTAAATAAAAATAAAAATAATTACAACATATAAAATTTGATTTATTATCAAATCATAGAAGAACAAGTATTTCTTTGTTAAAATAATATTTTTTAACTCTATTAAATAGAATATTAAATAAATAAAAATATCTTCTATAACACTTCCATATTTATTGGACAAATACAAATTATTAAGAAAAATATTAAAGATTCGAATAATTATTATCATGATTTTTATCACTACTACAAATAATGCTTTTAATGTCGCAGACAAAAAAGAGGTAACTTTGATTACTGAAGCGACTAGGGAAGTCAATTTGCATATGTTAACGGGAATCCTCGTGAGGATTATCTGTTTGGAGCTTTGAAGTCGAGGATTATTTCCCCCGTGGGGACGAGGATGGATGAAAAAATTCTCCCGATGACACTTTGAGGCGGGGATTGGAGAAGTACCCTCCGCCTTGCAGATTCCTCGTCCTCGACTATATTATTTAACTTTTATATATAATATATTATATAATATATAATTATATAATTTTGCATGTTTTTTTTTATAAATATACTTAATATATTAGGAAATAAAAATCATTAGTGGATCATTTTTTTTTGTTTCAATGTATAATATATTGTTTCACAACCCAAGTACACATTGTTTCCTCTTCTTCTCTTCTCAATTCTCCCTGTCTCCTCCTTTTCTCATCTTATTTATTTCCATCATCATCACAACAACCATTCTCATTTGTTCATTGTGCTTATGATAATTACTCTTCAACTTCATTATACTTCAATTAATAACCTGTTTTTTATTCAGTTAATAAATTAGTGGTTATGTTTTTGTAACTGCAAGTGTTTTTGTATTTTTCTTTTTGTTATTCATGTAAGACGTGTTTTTATTTTTAAAAAAATAAAGATGCAAAATATATGTTTTTTTTAAAAGAAAAAATAATGAAATACTAGTGTCATAGTTTTGATCGAAAGTATATAATTTTTTTTAAGAATTGATCTATCTGGATCTCCGATTCTCTGTGGGGATGGGGATGGGGGAAAATATTCCTCCATGATGGTGATCGGGGACGGGAATAGAGAAAATATTGAGGAATGGGGCGGGGAGCAGGAAAACATCCTTCGTACATTCCCTGCTTTGTTGACATCCCTAGAAATGATGTAAGGAATGACGACATGAAAAGATGTTACTTAACACCTCAGTTAATGAAAAACCGAGGGGTAAAGTTATCTGATCATGGTTTCGAACCCCAACATCTGCTTTTTTATTATTTATAAAGTTGGATGACACGCCGAATATAAAATCTCGGTTTTGTTTAAAAACCGAGGTAATATCCCTATATTATTACGTCGGTTTTATTAAAAATCTGAGGGATGTTTTTTTTATATTTTCGTTTGTACCTGAATTACAGAATCATATCACAAAAATACATAACCATATTTTGCAGATTTCTGAACAAAAACATTGTACGTGCATTACAGAATCATATTACAAAAGACCAATAGTTTACACCAAATGCAAAGGCAAAATTGGGCAAACCTTATAATTTTACAACAAAACTAAATTAAATGATTAACCAACAAAATCAATTACCAAAATGGAAAATCTTGTAGCTTGTCCAAAAGTTATATGTTAAGATTTGTCACTGGTCGTTAAACACCTATAATTTAAACAATAATTTAAACCAATTACGATAATTAACAACATTAAATTATTAGTAAAAGGAATAAAAAAGAGTAAAATGAATAATTATAAACTACTAAGTGATATAAAACATTTACTTACTAGTTTTCTCATATTCCCTCTTTATGATCACGATGAATATCATGCACATCATCTGAATCATTTTCTTCAGATGATTGACGTACATGTGTTGCGAACCAATGGATCTTGTAGTTAAAATCTTGATTTTCATCAGGAAGATATTTTTCTTGAAGTAAAATTGACCACTTAGTGTTAGAAGGATCAGTGACATAAAAAATTGTTTTACTTAGGTTGCCATGATGAATGGTTCGTTCTTATAAGTAGCCTTTCGAAGATCAACATGTGTGAAACATAGTTCATCGGTTTCTACATCAGTGTTATTGTCAATCAACTTACACTTAAATAAAGATACTTTAAAAGAAACATAAGCAATCTTAATAATCTCCTCAATGAATCCAAAGTACGCTCTAGATGCTAGTACATAATTGTTAATGGGCACTTGTTCAAGTTTTCATTTTCTTTCCTATATAATATGCAATCATTACGACATGCATGCATTTTGACATAATTCAAACTCATTAGACACCATATCTTCTTGGCCTCATAACTATGGTTCGACAACGTGTTACCTTATGGAAGCATTTCTTGCAATAATTCAAGCAATTTAGTGAAACTTTTATCTGTCCACCCATCATTTTCCTTAAGATTAAATAATATTAACAACTAATAATCTTATGAAACTTTTGCATCCCAAATACAACGACTATTCCATGTCTTTTTATAAAGTATTGACCATATTAGCATTCTTGAAAGCATCTACCTCAATATTATGAATCATGTCTTCTAGAGTATCCTTCATAAATTTATGATCATCTTCAAATGTATCTGACATAGGTCTTTTTTTTGTCACTTAACCATGTCATATCCATTTCGTGTAATTTTGAACAATTTCATCACAACCTAAATGATTGAATATTTCATCCCTTGGATGTTTGTGTATATTTCAAAAAAAAATTACAAGGACACTAAAAAATCTCCTTCTCCTTAGGAAGGTTTTTTTCCCACAAAATCAAGAAATTGAATCACTCCATTATCATACTCTTTACTTAATTTATTGACTTTCATCAACCTACGATCCATAATCACATACAACTTATGAAAGTAAAATAAAAATAGTACACAACCAAAAATAACTACCAGAGCAACAACAAATACCATAACAACATTATAGTAAACAATATAAGTCTCAAAACCCATAATAACAACAACAACCACACACGACAATAACATCAACGACTAAACAACAACAGCGACAACCTACAAATACAACATCAATGACAGAAATAATAACAACAGTAATGGAAAATTTGTACATACCATAAATGTTATGAGAGACTCAACGGAGAAGAATTCAAGCTTACTTCCTCCTCAGAGAAGAAGGGTGGTGGTTATGAGTCTTGGGAAACTCTTTCCTTCGCTGGAGAAGAATGTGTTCCTTTCGTTTGCTAGGGCACAAAAAGTGAATGAGACAAAACATTATAATTATGAAGGAATAAAAATTATTTTTAGAGTTTTTATCTCAGTTTTCTTCAACAATCGAGGGATAATATTCGACATAAAATGTATAAAAAATAAAGACGCCTTTTTAGTTGTAAATAAAACATAAAATTGCAGGAGCTGGGAATCGAAGCTCAAACACTAAACAACATTTTATGTCGATTTTCCTTGAAAACCGATGTGAAAGATAAAGTTTCTTAATAAATAAATAATATATAGCGCGTTCCAAGTCATTTGACATTGGTTTTTCAATAACTGAGGTGAAAGTTTTGTCATGAAATATAGTATTTGCAGTAGTGTATGCAAATTCAGTCAAATTAATTGGAAGCCCAAATTTACACCCTAAGTGAAGTAGATGTAGATATGAGATCAATAAATTATGGTAATCGTAAGAATTTGATGTCTGAGAATAAGATGGTGATTGAATGAGATGATTATGATACTCTGTTGCAAGTGAGATTTGGTTTTGATGTTGTGGGTGAAACTAATCTGCAAGACTAACACTCTAATATTCAAGTTAATCTACGAAGTGAATAGAGAAATCTAAAATGAGAGTAAAGTTACCTCAAAATGGAACACTTAACTTAATTTTATAGAGGAGTTTGTTTGCAACTGAAATGTGAAGGAATTTTGAGAAACACAGATAGTTGTAGAATGGATTTGATGGATTTGATGGCTCTGGTTGGTTCACCCCAGGTAGTGAGGAATAACCACTTGGTATGTATTTATATAAATGTTTAATATATTTTGATGTTATCTTTAATTTTACATATATATTAAAAAAAATTGTATGTGTTTATTAATATATTTATTTTTATCAAATTAAAATCAATTTAATAATATAACATAATATATTTATTTTACGAAGTAATGCGTAAGAAGTAAAAAAGGTCTTTGCAACCGAAATCATCAAAGCAGTATTGCGGCCGGTAACAATTACTTTTAGAGTTTCTCCTTTGTTCTTCAACATTGTACGACACACTTCTAAATCTCAAGTAAGATTTTTCTCTTTTTCTCTTCTTAGAAATGCAAACCCGACAAAATAAGTCTTCTCAGTAGAGGTAACACCAACAATTTCCAATAGTGGAAGTCTGTACTTGTGGGTCTTATACGTTGAATCAATGATAAGCACAATGAGAAATATGTTGAACAACTTTTTGGAATCAGGATGAGTCCAAAATATATCTCGAACGGTTACTCCATCATCGCACGTTCGAAACCTATATACATAATTGTTATCATTCAGAAGTTTCAGCAGTTGTTACTTTTTAGTTCTATCCATCCTCAACGCCTTGTTGTTAAGGACACAAATATTGTACATTTTCTTGATAGTTGAGATATCTCCGGGTTTATTACGTTTCAAAGTTGCAAGTATGTTTTTGGGTTGCACTATATTCAATGTCATGTTTGAAACAATTTTTTCTCTTTCGTCATGAGACGACATGCAATTGGATGCCCAACTTAATTTTCACACATGTCATGGTTATTTAAACCACATATCACATTAAATATCATTTTTTTTATTTGACAAAAGATAACCACGCAACTTAAAGGAACACTATCATTTTCTTGAGCCGATGTCATCTCATTTGAGTTTTCGAAGATGAATTTTATACTTCCCACTTCTTTCGCATGTCATTGTCACAAATGCAACTATTTTATCAGAATCATTACCGACCTTCTGATTACAACACCAAACCCCAATTTGGATGCTCTGTACGAATCCATTGAAGTATATGATCACAAAGTTCAAACTCTTGTCCATTTTAAAATTGATTTCCAACATCTACCTCCTTCACATCAACATGTTTGACATCCATAGACACTATAGGTTTGAGAAAAACATTGGGGTGCATCATATCTAATACAAATAATTGTTGGTGTAAGCCCTAGAGGCCAATACTTTTGGTACTTATATCGAATTATTTATTAATAATAAAAGGCTTTTTCTTTATTATGTTTGTTTAATAAAGTCCCTAGAATAGCTAGTCCGTTTAATGTATCAAGTGTGACTTAATCATGAGATCCCATTAAACATAAGGACATTATTCTTAAAGTATCCGTAGTAGAGCTTTATTGTGAAATGGGATAACTTTAAAGCATTAAGACTATTATGTATATAGACTGATGATCACATCTCATGAACCATGGATAAGGAGTTATCAAGTCTTAAACATAGGTATGCATATTAAGAGTAATATTTATACTGGATTGACCCGCTATGAGAATACTATATAGAATGTTATGCAAAGTGTCATAAGTTATTCTCATGGTGATAATGGTGTATACCACCCTTCGATCTGAAACCACTATGGATCCTAGATGTAGAGTCGAGTGCCTTATTGCTGATCAAACATTGTCCATAACTGGATGACCATAAAGACATATGATGGGTACTCCACGAAGCATACTGAGGGATATGAGTGACCTAGATGAAATTTTCCCATCCTGCGTAACAGGATAAGTGTCTACAGGTCCAATGTTGAACTGGACAAGGATGATACGGTATATGGCTTGTGTTCAATATAGACATAAGGGTAAAATGGTAGTTATACACATAAGTATTATCACAAAAAGATTTGTCAGATCACATGACATTTTCGTGTCTTGGGTAGCAATGATGTGTTGCTAGATACAGCTCACTGTTTATTATGTTAAATACGTGATTTAATATAATTGCCAATGCCGCGAAAACCTATAGGGTCACACACAAAAGGACGGATTGATGAGAGATAGAGTAACTAAGGAACACCGTAAGGTACGGTGCACTTAAGTGAATTGAAGAACATCATAAGGTATGGTGTACTTAAGCAGAATACGAAATATGGTAAGATACCACGCGCTTAAGTGAATTTAGCATATTATAAGATATGGGCCACATACACTTAAGTGGGCTTTTTAGCTTGCACCCCACACAAGTGGTTCTATAAATAGAACCCTTGTGCAAAAGCATTCGTGCAGTTGTAATTTCGTCTCTCTCTCTCTCTCACACACACACACACACACACTCAAAGCCTTCATTCGTAGCAGCTAGCACTGAGATTGAAGGAATTCATTTGTGTGGACTGAGTAGAGGCGTTGTCACCATTCAACGTTCGTGATTGCTCCGTAGATCTGCATCAAAGGTTTCAATCGCCACAAGAGTTAACGATTCTATCACGGATCATGCTCATCCGTAAGGATCACTAAAGGAGAAATTTTTTAAATTCTGTTGCATTTTGGATCGTTATTCTCCTTCAGTGGTATTAGAGCCACTTACGAAACCATGCATCTGATAGCTGTTTATTTTTTGTATTTTCTATATTAATACAATTAAAAGACAGAATTAATCAAAGAATAAACGAGTAATTAAATTTGGCATCATGTGTGTACGATTTGGATGATTGATGTTGACTATGCTTCAGAATCCGATGTTAGTATGGTGAAGCAGTGATACATGGATCGTCCATAGGTTACGCAGTTGAGATCGATCAAGTTATATATATGATATAAGTAATCATGATACAAAATACGGTATATTGATATACTGTTTCTGTTTCATTCATTCAAACACTTAATGATTGTTTTCCTTTGAGCGATCAATGGTCATTTGCTTCTTGATCCGACATTAGTATGGTGAAGCAATGACGTGTTGATCAATCATATTGAATTAACAATCGAGGTGTGTTTGACGGTCTGAAATTGGTGCATTAGGGTTCATGACGGCACAAGGGTTGTGTTGTCAAAGAGTTATGCAATTAGGGTTGTGACTGCGCAAGAGTTATGCTTTAAAGTATCAAGTGTTGATGCGAAAAATGACGTCAATTTCAAATGAATTGTTCATTAAAATTTTACGTCGGGGCGCTGCCCCTAACAACCCCGTAGGGGGGCGCTGCCCCCTTGACCCCCGTCCGCTGGCAGCGGAACCCCCGGCTAACTCTGTGTAATGTGATCAGTCGCCGAAATTTAATTTGGTTTTAATTAATTAACAGAATTTAAATTAATAATAATAATGTGTTTATTATTATTGTCTTGTGGTGATCGGTTATGGCCTTAGTTTTCCTTTATTTTGTTTTGGGATTTTAAAATACGACCTACGTGTCGTGCCTCTCTTTTAATCTCTTAATGTAACTTCTTTTCTCATCTCACTCCCTCGTATGTAAAATGAGTTTCTTTTATGTAATGTAATGTTATGAAGAAAGAGAAGAATACAATATTAAAGGAGGACAACCTTGAAGATCTTGCTTGGAGAAGCTTAGATCGTTATTAGGTTAGCTTAGGTTTTCTCATTGGCTTGGGAGAACAATTGCGCTAGGGGCCATAACTATTTCATTATGTAAGTTGATGCATGTGAATGTATGTTGATGCATGTGAGAGACAATTATATGATAAATAAGCCAGTGAGATCGGAATAATTGCAAATTCCCTCAAATTAAATATTAAGTTTATGCTTTCCAAGTTTTAACACTCATAAAGACTAGTATCGAATAATGTAGGTTTCGCCTACGCGAGGTGCATATTCTATATTAGTAAGGTGCGATGGGATAATTGTAGTATCCAATTGCTAAAACAATGGGTCAAACTTAACAAAACAAATTATAATAAGATTATATATGTTTAGAAGCAAGAGTTGAAAATGATCCATGTGATGGATTGAAATAAGGAGTTATTCACCCAACTAAAATATTCGAGAGTTGTATTAGATACAATTGGAAGGAGTTCCTACCTAAATAACCTAGTTTTGTGTAATCCGCCTACGCGGACTTAAAACAAAGTGAAATGTGGATCTCGACCCACTAGAAAATCTTCCAACGGGATTTTCCAAATCAAATGGTGAGGGTCATTTGTTTTGACTAAAATAGTGGGAGCATATTTAACTAAAGGCCTAATTAAATATGTTATTGATACTTATATTTTCATTATTTTCATGTAGATTACCATGACCACAAACACCTCTAACAATATTTTGCGATCAATCCTTGATAAGGAAAAATTGTCTGGGACAACTTTTCTGGATTGACACCGAAATCTGAGGATTGTCCTCAAACATGACAGAAAGTTGTATGTCTTGGAGAAACTTGTTCCTGAAGAGGAACCTCCTAGTTCTGCACCTAAGGCAGAAAGAGATGCTTATAAGAAGCATGTCGATGAGACCAATGAAACTGCTTGCCTCATGCTAGCTACCATGAACTCAGAGTTGCAAAAGCAACATGAGAACATGGTAGCGTTCGATATGATCGAACACCTGAAGATTCTCTATCAAGAGCAAGCAAGGCATGAAAGGTTTGAAGTTTCAAAAGCCCTTTTTCAAGGCAAGTTAGCTGAGGGAGCCCCTGTAGGTCCCCATGTGCTCAAGATCATTGGGTATGTGGAGAACCTTGAGAGGTTGGGTTTTTCCCTCTGAAAGGAACTTGCGACTGATTTTATCTTGCAATCGTTTCCAGATAAATTTAGTCAATTTGTCCTTAATTTCAATATGAATGATATGGACAAATCTCTTCCTGAACTACTAGCCATGTTAAGAACTGCTGAGCAGAATCTGAAGTCAAAAGGGAAGTCCATTCTGATGATCGGAAATGGAAAGAGACAGAACAAAAGACCCACCAAGCAGGGTGATAAAGGGAAAGGCAAGGAAGTTGCCAAACCCAAACCCATTGCTCCTGCTTTGCAGCCTAGTGGAGGTATATCAAAGGAAGGCACCTGCTTCCATTATGGTAAGACCGAACACTGGAAGAGAAACTGCCCAAAATACCTGGAAGATAAGACGAATGGAGTAGAGACTTCAACTTCAGGTATTTTTGTTATTGAAATTAATTTATCTACTTCTGCATCATGGGTATTAGATACTGGATGCGGTTCTCACATTTTGTACCAACGTGTAAGGGCTAAAAAGGAGTAGAGATTTGGCAAAAGGTGAAGTTAACCTACGAGTTGGCAATGGAGCAAAGGTTGATGCTTTAGCTGTAGGAACTTATGTATTGACTTTACGTAGTGGTTTAATAATTCAGTTAGAGAACTATTATTATATACCTGCAATTATCAGGAATATTATTTCCGTTTCTTATTTAGACAAGTTTGGTTTTTCATTTATAATAAAGAACAATTGTTGCTCCATTTATTCTATGCTACTGCACAAATGAACAATGGACTATATGTCCTTGATCTTGAAATGCCTATTTATAACATTAATACTAAAAGGATGAAACCTAATGAGTTAAATCCAACTTACCTTTGGCATTGTCGATTAGGCCACATAAATGAGAAATGCATTTCCAAACTCCATAAAGATGGACTCTTGGACTCTTCTGATTATGAATCATATGAGACATGCAGATCTTGTTTAATTGGAAAGATGACAAAGTCTCCATTCACAGGAAAAGGTGAAAGAGCTAATGATCTTTTGGCCCTCATACATACTGATGTATGTGGACCACTGAACATACCAGCCAGAGGAGGTTTTCAGTACTTTATCACATTTACTGATGATTTCAGTAGATATGGTTATGTGTATTTAATGAAACACAAATCAGAGTCCTTTGAAAAGTTCAAGGAATTCAAGAATGAAGTACAAAACCAACTAGGTAAGAATATTAAAACTCTTCGATCAGATCGAGGTGGTGAGTGTTTAAGCCTAGAGTTTGATGACCATTTGAAAGAGTGTGGGATCCTATCCCAACTTACTCCTCCTAGAACACCCCAATCGAATGGTATATCTGAGAGAAGAAATCGAACCTTGTTAGACATGGTTCGATCCATGATGAGTCACGCCGATCTTCCAAACTCCTTTTGGGGATATGCACTATTGACAGCAGCTTACACACTTAACTGTGTTCCATCCAAAAAGGTTGAGAAGACACCATATGATATATGGAGTGGTAAGAAACCACATATGTATTACATGAAGATTTGGGGTTGCGAAGTTTATGTGAAACGACAAATTTCAACTAAGATTGAGCCCAAATCTGACAAATGCTTATTTGTGGGGTATCCAAAAGAAACAAGAGGGTATCACTTCTACAATCCTTTTGAGGGTAAAGTGTTTGTCGCTCGAACTAGAGTTTTCCTAGAAAAGGATTTTATTTCCAAAGGAAACAGTGGGAGGAAAGTAGAGCTTAAAGAAATACAAGAATCATAAAGCATTGATACACCTATGGAGGAATTAGAGCAGGAAACACAAGTAGTTGTGGAAGAGCAACCTGCTCAAGTAGAACAAGACCAGCGTAGGTCAAGCAGGATACGTCACCTACCTGAGAGATATGGATATCTCATAACTGATCAAGATCATGTATTACTCATGGATCAAGATGAGCCTGTGACCTACTAAGAGGCCATAACTGGTCCCGAGTCTGAGAGGTGGCTAGAAGCCATGAAATCTGAAATGGATTCCATGTTCACAAACCAAGTTTGGACCTTGGTAGAGCGTCCTGTAGGAGTTAACCCTATAGGATGCAAGTGGGTCTTTAAAAATAAGACTGACATGGATGGTAAGGTACATACCTATAAGGCAAGACTGGTTTCAAAAGGATATAAACAAATTCATGGGGTTGACTATGATGAAACCTTTTCACCAGTTGCAATGCTTAGATCTGTTCGGATTTAACTTGCTATCGCTGCATATCATGATTATGAAATATGGAAGATGGATGTCAAAACTACTTTCCTTAATGGGAATCTTCTTGAGGACGTGTACATGACACAGCCTGAAGGATTTGACATACCAGAAGAAGCCCAAAAGATATGTAAGTTACAAAGATCAATCTATGGATTGAAGCAAGCTTCCAGAAGTTGGAATCTTAGTTTTGATGAAACAGTAAAACAATATGGATTCATCAAGAATGAAGATGAGTCTTGTGTATACAAGAAGGTTAGTGGGAGTATGATCATTTTTCTAGTATTATATGTAGATGACATATTACTCATTGGAAACGATGTCCCTACCCTGTAACAAGTAAAATCTTGGTTGGGGAAATGCTTTTCTATGAAGGACCTAGGTGAAGCAACCTATATATTAGGAATCAGGATCTATAGAGATAGATCATAAAAACTTCTTGGCCTAAGTTAGAGTACATACATAGACAAACTGCTGAGACGCTTTAATATGCATGACTCCAAGAAAGGATTCATACCTATGCAACATGGCTTGTGTCTATCAAAAACACAATCCCCTTCAACTAAGGAAGAAAGGGATCACATAAATAAGATTCCATATACATCTTCAATAGGATCTATCATGTATGCCATGTTATGTACTCGCCCAGATGTCTCGTATGCTTTAAGTGCAACGAGTAGGTACCAATCTGATCCCGGTGATGCTCATTGGGTAGTTGTCAAGAATATCCTTAAGTATTTGAGAAGGACTAAGGACTCATTCTTGATATATAGAGGTCAGGAAGAGCTTGTTGTAATTGGATACACCGATGCTAGCTTCCAGATAGATAAGGATGACTTTATATCGCAATCTGGTTATGTATTTTGCCTAAACGGTGGCGCTGTGAGCTGGAAAAGTTCAAAGCAAGATACGGTTGCTGATTCTACAACTGAGGCCGAGTATATTACTGCCTCAAGTGCATCAAAGGAAGTTGTTTGGATCAAAAAGTTCATTAGTGAACTTGGCATAGTTCCTAGCATTGTGGATCCCATTGGTCTCTATTGTGATAACAATGGTGCTATCGCACAAGCTAAGGAGCCTAGATCTCACCAACGATCCAAACACATACTTAGGCATTATCACCTCATTCGAGAGATAATAGATATAGAAGATGTGAAAAATATGCAGAGTACCTACACTTGAAAATATTGATGACCCACTGACAAAGCCTCTTGCGCAGCATAAGCATGATGGTCATACTAGATCTATGGGTATTAGGGGTATGCTTGATTGGCTCTAGTGCTAGTGGGAGATTGTTGGTGTAAGCCCTAGAGGCCAATACATTTGGTACTTGTATTGAATTATTTATTAATAATAAAAGGCTTTTTCTTTATTATGTTTGTTTAATAAAGTCCCTAGAATAACTAGTCCTTTTAATGTATCAAGTGTGACTTAATCATGAGATCACATTAAACATAAGAACACTATTCTTAAAGTATCCGTAGTCGAGCTTTATTGTGAAATGAGATAACATTAAAGCATTAAGACTATTATGTATATAGACTGATGATCACATCTCATGGATCATGGATAAGGAGTTATCAAGTCTTAAACATAGGTATGAATATTAAGAGTAATATCTATACTGGATTTACCCGTTATGAGAATACTATATAGAAAGTTATGCAAAGTGTCATAAGTTATTCTCATGGTGATAATGGTATATACCACCCTTCGATCTAAAACCACTATGGATCCTAGATGTAGAGTCGAGTGCCTTATTGCTGATCAAACATTGTCCATAACTGGATGACCATAAAGACATATGATGGGTACTCCACGAAGCATACTGAGGGATATGAGTGACCTAGATGAAATTTTCCCATCCTGCGTAACAGGATAAGTGTCTACAGGTCCAATGTTGAACTGGACAAGGATGATACGGTATATGCCTTGTGTTCAATATAGACATAAGGGCAAAATGGTAGTTATACACATAAGTATTATCACAAAAAGATTTGTCAGATCACATGACATTTTCGTGTCTTGGGTAGCAATGATGTGTTGCTAGATACAACTCACTATTTATTATGTTAAATACGTGATTTAATATAATTGCCAATGCCGCGAAAACCTATAGGGTCACACACAAAAGGACGGATTGATGAGAGATAGAGTAACTAAGGAACACAATAAGGTACGGTGCACTTAAGTGAATTGAAGAACATCGTAAGGTACAATGTACTTAAGTAGAATATGAAATATGGTAAGGTACCACGCGCTTAAGTGATTTTGGCATATTATAAGATATGGGCCACATACACTTAAGTGGACTTTTTAGCTTGCAACCCACACAAGTGGTTCTATAAATAAAACCCTTGCGCAGAAGCATTCATGCAGTTGTAATTTCGTTTCTCTCTCTCTCTCTCTCTCTCTCTCTCTCACACACACACACACACACACACACACTCAAAGCCTTCATACATAGAAGCTAGCACTGAGATTGAAGGAATCCGTTCGTGTGGACTGAGTTGAGGCATTGTCACCATTCAACGTTCGTGATCGCTCCGTAGATCTGCATCAAAGGTTTCAATCGCCACAAGAGGTAACGATTCTATCACTGATCCTGCCCATTTGTAAGGATCACTAAAGGATAAAAAATTTAAATTCCGCTGCATTTTGGATCGCTATTCTCCTTCAACAATAACATAAAATATTCAAAGACAGTTTGAAAATGAAAACAGACAGTCTCCTGAAAAGCACTTCGGGAGGGATTCATTTAGAATATGGAAATTCATTTTCGGGCACAACGTAACTTTTTTCAGCTATAAAACAAGATTAATGTGAGTAGTGAGGAATGAAATAAACGATCTTTACCTTGAATTCCAACTTCTTTTGCTCCTTTTGATGTGATGAAACACAAGATTGAAGTTTTGGAGTGCAAATCTTGATTAAGAACGCAAGGATTTTTTGTAAGGGTTTTGGGAAAAGATGGTTATGAAGTTTGATCTTGCAGGGTGATGTTTTATTAAAAATCACGTTTGGTAGTTCTAGAAACGCATCTCCGGAAATGACTGACATGCGAAGGTGACATATTTTTCAATTTCCGCTTCACAATTCTGAGATTTTTCTTTCGGAAAAGTCAATGGGTTATTAAATTAGAAATAAATTGTTAGGGTGAGTCTGGAGATGCATCTTCATACTAAATTTTTGAAAAAAAAATAGGGGTGAGACTTAGTAGAGACGTGTTTCAGTGAGGCACATCATGCGTCAAAAGATGCATCTCTAGAATAAGAGGGACATTTTAAATATTTTCATAGGGTGTTTTTCCACTTCTTAGATGAGATTAGCAATTCTCAATTCTTATAAGGGAATTTATTAATGCACTCTATATATTATGAGTGCACCATATGAAAATACTAAAATGCCCCCAAATTCTGGAGATGCATCTTTGGGCCCACCCAATACACACATAACCTAGGTCATTCTGAGTGACACCCTAGTAGTTGAGTTTTTTGAAGCCAGAGATGCATCTCTGGGATCTGTCTATATACGCATGTCCGTAACATATATGCAATAGAATCAGTGACAGAAACTAAAAACTTTTATTTTGACAAAATAAAAATACCATTCATAACATAAAATCAACATTACATAGGTGATTTCAACATAAAATGAAACATTACATTTCAATATCCATGTGGACACTTCAACATCTTCATAATATCTTCGATCGATCTTGAAATCGTCGCTTCCAACTCGAGCAAAACTTATGTTTCAAAACGGAAAAATGTATTCCACATAGACCTCATCTGCATCCATATTAAACTCAAAGTTTCTAAACTCAATCTTCCATTTGTTGATAATCGACAGTGAATAGTACTCGAGTTTGACAGCTGAAAAAATGAAAACAAACAGATACCAGAGTTACAATTCTGAATGAGTTCATACAGACTTTGGAAACGTATCTCCGAAATAAATGCACATTTTCAGACTGAAAACAAGATTAATATGAGCAACAAGGATTGAAATAAATGATATTTACCTAGAATTGCAACTTCTTTTACTTCCTTTGATGTGATGAAACACAAGATTGGAGATTTGGAGTGAAAATATGGATTGAGAATAGAAGGATTTTTGGTAAGGGTTTGGAGTAGAAAACAAGTATGGTTATGTGATCATGCATGTGAGTGTTTTATCAAATTATTCCTGAGATGCATCTCCGAAAATATCTTACATACAAAGGTGACAAAAAATTCAAAATCCCGCCCACACCTCTGTAGATGCATCTCCGGTAAATCCACTAGGTTGCTCAACTATCAATATATTTGTTAAAATTTCCCAGAGATGTATCTCCGAAATGATTTTTTGTGTTAATCTAGGATGACATTCATTTCGTGCGTCATAAAACTGGTGCAAAGTGCGTCCGGAGATATATCTCCAAAATCTGATGAATATTTTTTATTTTTCATAAAGTATTTTTCCACCCCATATGATGAGATAAGAAATTTCCTTTTTATAATGAGCATTTAACTTGACACCCCCCAATTAAACATGACATCCCCCAGTTTTGAGCGAAATTACCTTGATACCCTTGTAAAAATTCTGGAAATTTTAAGCGGATACCAGAATTTTGTGAATTTACAGGTTTTTACCGCTGTTGTAAGAAAGGTACCATAAATTTCAAATTTTCGAAAGACATATACCAAAAATTTCAAAATTTCCAAAAGAGTTATACCGGAAATCATGACTTTTGCGTAAAATGGTTAAGAATCTCGGAAGTTTTGGATTTCCTGTATACCGAAAATTGCAAATTATGTCAAATTTTCGATATGCTCCTAGAATTTTCAATTTTTTTGGTACAACGACTTACATAAATGGTTCGATTCAAAAGTCATCACATATAATATATATATATATATATATACCACAAAAGTTATTCTATGTACAAGATTACAAAACTACTTAGGATGACTTCCTAACTTCATCTTCCCAGTGCCTAATCCGTCCTGCATATGCTAATTCCCATGCTTTTGCATCTTCAGTACAGTTCTGTCTCCAACGGTCAGTGACAGGTGGTAATGTACTATCAGGTTTCAATTGTACTTGAACCCGATGATTGCCATTGACAAAACCAACAAGAATGATTTTATGCTTGTTCGTATACATAGATGGAGCCAATGTAAGAGGGAAAAAGGTAATGTTAAGTATCTTTGACAGGGAGACAATACGACATTGTACCTACTAGCAATAGGTAACCCGTATTAGGAATTGTCATCCATTTTCTCGACATTTCACACCTAAGTGTTCTACTTTTGAGGCATTTCTAACTTCAGAAACCGTGTCATAGAAAAAATTGGAAAATAATTTAGGGTGTTGATGAAAAAATTGGAAACCATGACTCTTTGCTCCATCCAAGTAAAGTCACAATAGCTCGAAAACCACAATTTCCATCGTCACTCATTGTCATCAATGTAAGGATGCAAGAAACTAGGAGATTAAGACAAGTAAAGATGCCTCGAAGATACAATATCCGATTGACTTTGACCTGGCAGACTTGAAGGTTGACTTCCTGTTGGTTTTGTGCATGATCTCTTTGTAGTTTGACTCCACTTTCTAGTTCCTTCCCTATATGATGTATACAATGCCTTGAAACAAAATCGTGCAAGTTGGTATGAAATGGAGTGTTATACCTATTCTCAATGTTGGCAATACATTTTTGGAACGAGACCCTAATTGAACCAAGATGTAACTTCAACATGGTGTTCATAGCATCCCAACTTTGGCATAAATCTCCTCGATTTGTAGTATGTTTTTTAGTTTCCAATGAGAAGACTCCACCCTGTTTGTTGTTGTGTTACCTAAATGAGTGACTCTGTTAGTCCAAGCAACAACAAACCTTTCTTTATAAGGTGTCAACCATGTTTCAATCACATACTTAAAAAACAAAGGAATATCAGCATAAATAGTCTCAAAGTGCTCCAAGTGTGCGACAAACTCGATTTCTCTATTAGCATACATGATGTTGTTCTATAGATCCATGACATGCTCATGTCTTTCTGATTTAACATACTATTTATATTTCATGCTAACATTTTTTGAAATATGGAACGAGTATAACAAATGAGTTAAATTTGGAAATACAACTTCAATTGCATTCATCAATGCAAGTTCTCGACCTGTCACCATAACATTAGGTAGAATTTTTTTGAAGAGAACAACTCTTTAAGCTTCTCTGGTGCCCATTTGAAGTTTTCCTCCCTTTCATGCTCCAAATAGGCAAAGCCTACTGAAAACGTCAATTTTGTTGACGTAACACCAACAATCTCAAGCAGTGGTAGCCAATACCTGTTTGTCTTATATGTACAATAAAAAATCCACACCAAGTGAAACGTATTTAACAACTTCATTGAATCAGGATGTGTCAAGAAGATATCATCAACAACATTTGAGTCTTCTCTATTTCTTGTCCAACGCATATATTTCTCTCTATGAATAAGATTCAACAACATTTGCATTTTCGTCAATGAACCCCCCTTGCTCGCATTGTATGTAGCTCTAGATTTATACACTTGGGTAACACTGGTGAGGTTTCTTGGATCTTTGTCTTTCAAGGCAGAAACTATGTACCGTGGAGCCATATTGTACTTCGTCATGTCATTCACAAATTATCTCTCATGAACTTTTAAACGACCCAATATGTCATGGCCATCTAAATCCTCAGATATTTTATGATTATGAAACCCACACCTAACCATCACTTCCAACTGCTATCACTCGACGCAGTTCTAAGCCTAAATTGACATTTTACTTTCATACTATAAGTGCCATATGAGGATCTACTACTTTCAGATGTATTCTTCCTTTTATAATTACCTCATCTCTCACAATCCAAAATCAATTTATCTTTCCTACCTCAGTGACCATTTGCAGTATCAGAACGAACAGTCACACCTATAATACCATGTTGTTTGCCAATATTATGTGTCTAGACTAATACTTCAGACCGGGACTCAAATATCTGTCATTTACATCACACAAAGTATACTATCGAAAATGTGTAAATTTTTAAAAATACGAAAAATCGCGTACCGAAAATTTCAAAATAACTATCGAAAATTTCATTTTTGTAAGTTTGAAAAAATAAAAGAATGGAAAAAAGAATAAAATTTGAAGTGTGAATATTAACAAGGATATTTTAGAAATATTAAAAAATTGAGTATTCCAGGTATAATTGGGGTCACAGGAAGAATTCTACACCTTTCCTCAAGCTTGGTGACTGAGTATCACCCTCCGCGCTCTTTTCACACATACACACACACGATGCGAACAAGAGCTTCAATCTCTTCATCTTTGCTTCGTCTCCAACACTTCTCTTCAACAACAACAACCTCTAACGCCGTTAACAGAACCCACCTCTTGAACTCCATCAGAACCCTCCCAAACGTTAATGCCGCCGTCACCTTCTTCCACCAAATGCTCTCAATGAATCCCTTCCCTCACATAAAAGACTTCAATTTCTTATTCACCTTCATAACCAAAACCAAACACTACACAACCACCATTTCCCTAATCAAAGAATCTCATTTCTTCGGCGTTAACCCAGACACATACACACTCAACATCCTCATCAACTCTCTCTGCCATCTGGCCCACACTTCCTTCGCCTTCTCCGTTTTCGGCCTAATGCTTAAAACGGCCCTAAACCCCACTGTAGTAACCCTCAACACCATTGTTAACGGGCTTTGTGTAGAAGGCAAAGTATCACAAGCTTTGAATTTAACCCGCCAAATGGAAAGCGCGGGTTATCAACCTAACGGTTATACTTTTGGAGCGTTGGTTAACGGTTGGTGTAAAATCGGAGACATGGTTAATGCTGTTGTTTGTCTTAGGAACATGATTGAGAGAAACTACGAACCGAATGTTGTTGTTTATAATGCTATCATGGATGGTTATTGTAAAGGAGGGTTTGTTTCAGAGGCTTTGGATTTGTTCAGAGAAATGAATGAAAAAGGTATAAACCCTAGTTTGGTTAGTTATAATTGTTTAATTCAAGGGCTTTGTTGTAATTGTCGATGGAAAAATGTTTCTTTTTTGTTGAATGAGATGATGGAGAAGGGAATAATGCCTGATGTTCAAACTTTTACTATTTTGGTGGATGGTTTTTGTAAAGAAGGGTTGATTTTGGAGGCTAAGAGTGTAATTTGTTTCATGGTGCAAATGGGGGAGGAACCTAATGTTGTGACTTATAACTCGTTGATTGGTGGTTATTGTTTGATGAATCAAATGGATGAAGCTAGGAAGGTTTTTGATTGGATGGTTTTGAGGAAGTGTTTGCCTAGTGTTGTTACTTATAATTCATTGATTCATGGTTGGTGTAAGGTTAAAGATGTTGATAAAGCTATGTGTTTGTTGAGTGAAATGGTTAATGAAGGTTTGTGTCCTGATGTTGTGACATGGACAACGCTTGTTGGTGGGTTTTGTGAAGTTGGTAAACCTTTGGCTGCGAAAGAGTTGTTCTTTACGATGAAGGAATATGGTTTGGTTCCTAATCTCTTGACCTGTGCTGTTGTGTTGGATGGTTTAATTAAGTGTTATTTTCGTTTCGAGGCGATGTTGTTGTTTAGAGCTATGGAGGAGAGTGATTTAGATCTCGATATTGCCGTTTATAATGTTATGGTGGATGGTTTATGTAAAGATGGAAAGTTGAGTGATGCAAAGAAGGTTCTTGCGCGTCTTTTGGTGAAAGGGTTGAGATTTGATTCGTATACTTATAATATAATGATTGGAGGTTTGTGTAGAGCGGGATTGTTGGATGATGCTGAAGATTTGCTTAGGAAAATGGAAGAGAATGGATGTTCACCTAATGCATGCTCTTATAATATCTTTGTTCAGGGATTGCTGCGAAAAAGTGATTTTTTAAGGTCAAGTAAATACCTACAAATAATGAAAGGCAAAGGATTTGCGGTGGATGCTACTACCACGGAGTTGCTTATTGGCTTTTATTCTGCTGATAAAGAAACTAATGCATTTTAAGAGTTGAAGCAGAACTGAAGTTTATTTGGATTTAATCGCCATCAATTCATTATTTGATGTGAATTTTTGTTATCATGTTTTAAGAACCTATTTCATTAGACGGTGTGCTATAAAGTACTAGGGTGAGCATGATATGATGTCCATATATGAAAATCCAAACTGGTTTATGATAATGATGGTATTCTAAACAGTAATTAACTGATCAATCAAAGAGTTCAGAGCCGGCTTTTCTTGCCAAGAGATTAGTACAATTCAATGCAAACAAAATGAAGTCATTGCTTTGCAAGATTGCAATTGCATGTTTATGGTAGAGATACGATTGTTGTATGTCTGATGTTCATCCAAGTGAAGGTATGTAAACTGACCCTTTGAGATTTGTGGTATAAAATATGTGTGGATAAGTTTGTTACACATGATTGTCACTTAAGAATAATAGGGTAGCAGGTGTTTTGACCCGTACTGTCACGTAGCGGTGATAGCGGCACTATGGCATAGCAGATTTTTGTGAATTTGCTATGAAAGCTGTGACATTATCCTAGTTTCGCTATTCAGGCAATAACTGCCGCTGTGCAGATGCAGTGCCAGTTGTGGAAAAAAGAATTTTATGTTTTTTTAGAATAATAAAACTCAAGAGTCAGCACGTATGCCACATCTTAGAATTGAACGGAGTCTAACTTAATCTTATAAAACCTGCTTGAAAGGTAAGGGCTGCCAAAGTTTTATAAACAATACACAAGCCATATCTCTAGTGGGACTAAATCCACCCCCTTCACATCTAAACACAAAGAAGGTGTTGGTGGCTGCAATGAAGGCCCAAAATGCCACAGTTAGACAGTTAGGGGCGGATCACAATGAAGGTGTAATTTCCAACACTGCACATGGCCTATTTTAACATAGAAAAACCAAAAAGTATAGTTGTTATTCCTATTATTTACGGTAATACGAAAATCTTTCAACATGTAAGGTTTGACATGTCTCCATTCCGTTTTTAATTTTTATGCAGTGCGCTTTTTTTTTTTCCACATGTAATTGACTTATTTCAAGCACTATACTTCTGACACTGACTTATTTGAAGCACTAGTTTTGGCTTTCATTTTGGAACTTTTGTTTTGTAATGTACTCTTTATCTTTATTCTTTCAGATTTTAATTAAAGTTTTATGGCTTTTCATATCTTCCATTTCAGTTCTCACGAATTTGAAAAATTGTGAAAGAGAGAAACGCAGAATCACTGAAAGAGAGAAACAAACAGATTCAACTAGTCAGATATGATTTCAAATGCATGATTTTACGGGCTCATAGATAGACTCAAGCTGATCAAGGAAGCAAAATGACTCTCATGTTATGAAAGAACACAGCTAGCTCATACTTAACTGAGTTCTTAATACAATTTTATAGTCAGCTCATACTCCAATATTTACAAAGCCAATAAAGTTCAATTTGATGTCCTTGGAGCAGCTGAATAATTGTTTGATGGATTTTGTGAAGTTGGTAAACCTTTGGCTGCTAAAGAGTTGTTCCTTACTATGGTTTTGGGGTATGATTCACGGGATGACGAGTTATTGGGCTCTTTCATTATTGGGTTGGATTGTTTGTCTTTGTTTTTAGTTTGAAGAAATCTGGTGCACTTGACCTCAACTTCATTAAAACTGAATCTGTTACTGATCCTTCGTTACCGTCTGTACGGTTTCTGGCACCCGACAATGGCAGAACCCTGTAGATGAGTGCATTGCCTGATGGAAATGTTGAAATTGTCTAATGTTAACTGATATATCATTGTTATGTAACCTCGACAATATCAAATTTGATAGTAATACAACTCCAATTTTTCCAATATAGAATTTCTTCAAAGGTTCGTTAATATTTGTTTCAAGTGTTTGCATCTTTAGCTATATGATTATGAATATTTGTATGCCAATTGAATGAAAGTGACACTGCTCCTTGCAAATGTCCAGCTATGTTTTGCTCTGTTTTTTTATGTGTGCTAGAATCAAATTTTGTTTTGTTCTGATCATTGATGATAACAGTTGAAATACAAGAGACTAAGAGATACTTGAATAAACCGTGTATTTTGAAAAGAATTACGGAAACTTTATTAGATATAGAGAGATCATAACTGATTACATGATATAGTCGATGTGGGACTATTTAATATACAAATATTCTTAACACTATATTTACAAATATCAACACTCTTCCTCAAACTTGAGCATATAAGTTAAATGCACCAAGCTTGTTACATATATAATTAGTTTTGGGGCTTTGTAGAGATTTTGTAAACACGTCTGTCAATTGATCATTAGAGTTGACAGAGTTTGTGACGATTTCACTTGATTCGATTTTCTCTCTAACAAAGTGACAATCTATCTCAATATATTTGATCCTCTCATGGAAGACTAGATTTGAAGCAATGTGTAATGCAACTTGATTATCACAAATAAGTATCATTGGTCTTGCTTCTTCAATTTGAAGTTCCTTGAGCACTTGTTTTAACCAAATAAGTTCACATGTTGCCATTGCCATGACCCTATACTCTATCTCAGCGCTTGATCATGTAATTACGTTTTGTTTCTTACTTTTTCAGGATATAAGGTTTCCTCCAACAAGTACACAATACCCAGAGGTTGATTGTCTATTAATGGGTGGCCCTGCCCAATCAGCATCAGAGTATCCAACTATCTGAGTATGTCCTTTATTTTCATACAGTAGACCTTTTCCTGGAGCACATTTGATGTATCTCAGAATCCTTTATTTTCATACACTAGACCTTTTCCTGGGCACATTTGATGTATCTTAGAATCCGGATAACAGCATCCACGTGTTCCTGACAAGGGGAATTTAAGAGCTGACTTACCACACTAACTGCAAAAGAAATGTCTGGATGAGTGACTGTGAGATAATTCAGCTTTCCAACCAATCTTTTATACTTTTCTGAGTCAGATAGAGGCTCCCCCTGATTGGATAGTAGTTTGACACTTGAATCCATAGGAGTATCAACTGATTTAGCATTCAACAAACTCGTTTCTTCCAAAATATTCATAGCATATTTCCGATAGAAAATCACCAAACCATCATTAGATCGGGCTACCTCAATACCCAAGAAATATCGAAGTTTACCAAGATCTTTTGTCTGAAATTGATTCGAGATGTTGCTTTAACTGGAGTATACCCTGCTGATCACTACTAGTTATGACAATATCATCTACACACACAATAAGGTAAATACATCATTAGGCTGAGTGACGATAAAAAACAGAATGGTCAGCTTCACTACGGACCATACCAAACTGTTGTACTACAGTGCTGAATCTGCCGAACCAAGCTCTCGGAGATTGCTTAAGACTATAAAGAGACTTGTGTATCCTACACATCATATTCGATGACTCCCCCTGTAAAAAAGCATTTTTGATGTTAAGTTGATGAAGGGGCAAATGTCGAATGGCTACAATGGTTAGAAGAAGTCTAACAAATGTCATCTTGGCTACAGACGAGAAGGTATCACTATAATCCAATCCAAAAATCTGAGTGTATCCTTTGACTACTAAACGAGTTTTAAATCGACCAATCTTACCATCTGGACCAACATTCACTGTATAAAGCCAACGACAACCTACTAAAGATTTCCCATGGGGTAGAGGAACCAGTTCCCAGGTACCACTGCTTTGAATAACACACATTTCATCAATCATTGTTTGCCTCCACTCAGGGTGAGATAATGCTTCACCTGAAGTTTTAGAAATAAAAACAGAAGACAAAGAAGACAAACAAGTATACTGCAAAGGGGAAAGATGATGATAACATAAATCAATATAATGTGGAGAATGATTTTGTGTTTGACATATACCTTTTCGAAGGGCAATCAGAAGATCAGACTCAGGTTGCAGGATCAGATCAGATGATGGCGGAGGCGTCGGAGGAGAGTCTGCAATGACCTCAGGGACAGGGAAGACAGATGTTGGGTGACGACGCTGATATGTTTGAAGTGGTCGAGAAGTGGGAGGGTCAGGAGCCCTAGACTGATGGAGGATAATGGTAGGCGGGACATTAATAACTGCTGGAAAAGGTGTGAGAGTACTTTCTTGAATGGATTCTGGAGTTACGTGACTGGACTCGAAATATGGAACCGACTCGAAGAAGGTAACATCGGACGATACTAGGTATCGTTGTAGAGTATGTGAATAACAACATAACCTTTTTGGGATCGATGATAACCAAGAAAGACACACTTTAGTGATCGAGCTGATAGTTTTTCAAAACCAGGAGAGAGATTGTATACAAAACATGTGGACCCGAAGACTTGAGGAAGAATTGGGTGAAGTGGGGAATTGGGAAAAAAATTGATAAGGGATTTTATTGTTAAAGACAGATGATGGCATGCGATTTATAAGGTAACATGTCGTTAGAGGAGAGAGATTGTATGCAAAACATGTGTATCCGAAGACTCGGGGAAGAATTGGGTGAAGTGGGGAATTGGGAAAAAAATTGAATAAGAGATTTTATTGTTAAGGACAGATGATGGCATACGATTTATAAGGTAACATGTCGTTAGCACATCATCCCCCCAAAATCGAAGTGGAACATTACCATGGAGAAGTAGGGTCCGAGTGGTTTCTACAATAGATGATGGCATGCAGGCAATGTCACTTCTTAAGGTACAGATAGACACACCGAATTGAGTTCTTATTTCTCAATAAAATTATTCAAAAATAGAAAATAATTCAGATCTATTCTTCATTAAAAATAACCACGTGCAACGTGAAAAATCATCAATAAAAATACATAGACTCAAGAGTAGAGACAGTACGCGAGGGACTCCAAACATCGGTGTGAACTAAAGTAAAAGGGACAAAACTCGTTTATTGACTCGATTGGGAAACTGACCACGAGTGTGTTTCCCTAGATGTCACGACTCACAATGTAAATTAGATACCTTCGATAAATTTGGCACCAACTTATGTAGTTTGGAAAGACTGAGATGACCTAACTGAGCATGGATAGTGAGTGGAGAATCTTTGGCTAAGCATGTCTGAGAAGACGCTGAGAGGTAATAAAGGCCTTGAGACTCACATCCGACACCAATCGTCTCTCCCGAACTCCGATCCTATAGGGTATTGTTAGTGAAGGTGACACTACAAGAATGAGTTTAACGACTGACTGAAAGTAAATTAGATGGACAATTAGGTACATAGATGACAGAAGTAACAGAGAGAGAGAGAAGATAGAATTTGAACAGTACCAATCCCTTCGGATCGGGTTTGAGAACCATTGGCAAAAGTTATAGTAGGTAAGAGACCAAATGTAGAAAGCGAAGAGAAAAGATTTTTATTGCCGCGGTAATATAATCAGACGCACCAGAATCAATGACCTAAGGTCCAAGAGAAGATGATTGAGAGAGACAAGCAGATGAATTACCAATGTGTGTTACCACCTGAGGTTATGGAGAATTTTGAGAGGTTTGCAAAAAAAAATCTCACCAGAGGACAGTGGGTCAACCGGGTAAAGCATGGCGAAGAAAGAATTGTCTCTTAGTAAGCTCTAGATACCATGTTGAAATACAAGAGACTAATAGACATTTGAATAAACGTGTTTTGAAAAGCATTACGGAGATTTTATTATATATAAAAAGATTACAACTAATTACATGATATAGCCGATGTGAAACTATCCAATATACATATATTCTTAATATTATATTTACAAATATCAACAAATATGATATATTATTACAATTTCCTAATTAGTTGCCACATATAACTGGTGACCAGGTTCCTTTTGGTTTCACTTATTTGAATTTATTTTTGTAAAATATATTTGTGAGACGATTTGAGAGAACTTATAGAAATAGCTTATAACGTGTCCATATCATAAGGTGTTCGTTCAACTTATTTCTGTTAGTTTTTAGCATATGAAAACAATTTATAGTCTATATAAAAACAACTTTGAATTCATTTTATCATTTCATATAGAGATAATGTATAAGCACTTATATATTAGAAGTTTATGTTATAGATATTATAATATGGGTTGGTTCCTAATCTCTTGACCTGTCCTGTTGTAGTGGATGGTTGGCTAGTTCTTGAATAATTGTAACGTTTTGGGGTTAAAAAAAAAGGTATAATTCTTCAGATTGTGGAGCACTCGGGATCATTCATGATGAACAAGGGTTTGCAAAATCAGCACAGGATGTTGTAACTGATGTTATGCAAGCAGGTATATATATTTTAGAGTGTTATCATCATTTTCTTGCATTTCTTTATGTTATAATGCTAATAACAATAACAAAACGATACAAGTAAATCTTGGTTATGAGTGAAAAGAAATCACAAAGAGTAATTATCTAACTTGTATTTTGTAGGTTTGCATGGCTTTGAATATCATTTGCATCATAGTTATTAGTAATTCACATGGTTTTGGCCCACCAGTTGTACTATACCACTAGCCATTTTTCTTTAAGTCTACACCAACCCTCTATTCAATTCTGTTTTTTATGCTCATATGGTATAACCTTTTTAGTTATTCCTTTTCAAATTTTGTATTTTCATGATTTTGATTGATAACTTGCAGTATAAGTTTACGTTAAGTCTTTGACTATATGTTTTTTTCTGCACTAAAATATCACCTCTTTTTTTCTTCCTTCTAACAAAATAATATACACTCTTTTTTTCTGCAGTAAACCAATGAATTCAAGTTGGATGGTTGAAATGGAGAATGACATCAGGTGTTTTATGTGATGCAAAGATGTATATAGCTGTGCATTTTTTTTCCATATGTAATGACTTATTTCAAGCACTATAAGACTTCCACCATCTGTGTCATTAATAACACTAAAACTAAGAACCTTAATTCCACCTCTCTTCAATCACCATTGTTGCATTCAATCAGACAAGGTCATTGAAAAAATTCAAGGACAATTTCCCTTGGATTGATTTTGAAAGCTTGTGAAGAAGCTCATTACAGGACCGCACTTTTGGCAGAATCATGAACTTATTCATCTTCCCAATTTCAAGCATCCAAACTCAACCAAATCTGCAATCAAAGCATCAAACATCCTAAACCTTTTCTGACACACGGACAAGGTTCCATTTCCCCAACATACATTCCTAGTCAACAACAAAATATCAAACCAATTACAGCCCAGAATCTCCTTCCGTGACAAAATCCACTCTTCAATAATATTCTTTGCATAAAATTAAACATCCCACGGAACAAAATACAAACAAGAATACAATAAGACTCAGTGGTGTGGCGAAACCCAATGGGGCCACCATCATGCTGTAGGGAACCAAAAATTGAATTTTGAGAAGATGGGGATGATAGCCTAAAGAAAATGGGAAATGGGTTTGGATGAAATGGTGAATAGAAAGAGCTTATTGTGATGGGATGGAATGGAATGGTGAAAACGAGTGAGTGAATCAAAGACAACAATAAAAAGTTACATTAAAATGGAATATAAAGAGTTATTAATAATTTATAAAATAAAAAATAACTAATTTCAATTAAAAAAAATAAAATCTGATTTGTTTCTGTCACTTAATGAGGAGAACACATGTATAAAATTAAAGGGATACCAACAAAATTCCAATAAAAATAAAGTCGAAGGATCAAAAATTTAAATTTTAAAATTTGAGACTAAGTTAAAAAAACATAAAAAAGAATGAATCAAAAATGTTGAGAATATATCAAGTGTGAGTAGTGTGGATAATAGTCCCACATTAGTTGGTAATGTGGAGACTTGAGCATTTATAAGTGAGAGAATCCACTCACCTATCACCTTAAGGTTTTTGGTGAATATGTGGTGTATCTCTCACAAAGTATT
This sequence comes from Lathyrus oleraceus, assembly GCF_024323335.1. Lineage (NCBI taxonomy): Eukaryota > Viridiplantae > Streptophyta > Magnoliopsida > Fabales > Fabaceae > Lathyrus > Lathyrus oleraceus. The sequence continues at coordinate 344,476,974 of NC_066583.1, forward strand.
GCCCTAGAAAAGAAGTCCCACAATGTTCAATGTTCCCTAGTGAAAATAACTCCTCCAACAAAAAATATATTTAAATCTAAATAATATATTATAGAATATGTAGATTCAACGTCATATAATAAATATAGAGGTGATAAACAGTAAATATGCAAAGATTTGAGCTTTATCAGGAGTTACTTCTGCCTTTTGGATTTTGGAGGAGGTGTTTCAGGGATATCTTGAGAGTATGAGGATGAAGCGCTTAGGAAGAAAGCTTTGCCTTTTGTCTTGGAGGTCGAGGGAGTTGCAGTCCTAGTAGATTTTGGCCTATAAGTTGTAGGTATGTATCTAACCTGATCTGGTGGTGATGAAACATATGTAGGGTAGAAAGGAGAAGGTCTTTCTAGTTGTTTGAAATATGTAGAAAAAGCAGGAGGGTCAAAGAAAGAGTTTTCAACAGGCTTGAGCTTTCTTTCATGAGAGGCTCTTAAGAAATCATTTATCTTTTTTACTTGGCCTTGTAGATTTCTGATTTCTCTTTCCTTTTGTTCAAAAGTTTTGTCAAAAATTCTCTCTTCTAACATCTGCCGCAAATCACAATCCAGCTGAGATACTTGAGCTTTTAAGCTCCTGTAATGCTTATGCATTTTTTGGGATAAACCTTTGAGTTAAAGGTTTAAGTTTCCCATCGGGCTGAACTTCACTATGATGAATGAAGGGTTTAGATGTTCTGTCTATGATTGAATCCATTTTTCTTTCCAGGGAAGGAAATTATCAGTCGTACTCTGGAGTTGCAGCTGAGTACATAAAGCAAGGAATTGGTTGGACAACGGCTGGAGAATGTAGTGACTTACAATTGTCTGTTGGTGACCATGTAACAAGATTTGGATCATCCGGTGGTAACAAGCCTTCTTTCTTGAGGATTTTAAGTCCTTCCTCATAGATAGATAAGGGTTTCTTTTTCCCATGGATTCCTACCCATGGACAATTGTCTGGATCAAATCTTCTTTGAGGAGGTGGAGAGGGTTTACACCTCCCCTTTTTCTTTGTTTTGGGAAGAATGATATCCCGGTAAATATCATTGTCGTGCATCCAACAGTCACAATCTAGGTCACATCTTGTTGGATCAACACCCCAGATGAAGTGGTCATCTATTTTATCAGTGTAGATGAGTTTTCCTTTTGTTGTAACAGCATAGACAGGACATCAATCTTCTTTTAAAATTGGTTGGATCATCATTGTCTGGAAGATTGGAGACATTGAGGTCGACCCTTCGTCTGGATTTTTGAAAATCGTCTTGACCGTCTTGTCAATAGATCTTCTGAAAGTAGCCTCTTGGGATTGGATAGGTCTTCTATCAACGTGGAGTCTCTCGTAGTTGGTTATCTATTCAAGGGGAATTAGCTGAGTTAACTCTTCCCTTGTAATCCTTCTCGAAATTTGGACTATAGAGGGTATGTCTTCTTCTCTATTGGTGACAACCAATAGTGAATCAGAAGAGCAACCTGAGAGAGGAAGATCTATCGAGTGATTCTGTAAGCGGTATATTATCTGGTGATGGAGAGTAGCTGACATGGCTTCTGGTACTTGGTCAGATCCAGTGATTTGGACCTGTACCTTTAGTCTCGTTGATAAAGTATTTGTTGGTGTAAGCCCTAGAGGCCAATAATTTTATTTATTTATAAGTATAAGATATAAAATTTTAAAAAAGAATATATAAAGTATGTGTCACATGCAATGACGCATACACTTGATATGATTAAGTATGCGCCAATTGCATTGGTTTTACTTCCATGCATGTGTCAACGCCAATAATTCACAAATTGGATGTGTCATTTCAACTGACGCATCCTTTAGACGTGTGCATAAAACATGATTATTTTGATAAATATTTTTAAAAAATGATTATTTTAGAATTTTAATTAAAAAATTAGATTATTTAAAAAAATCTAAAAATGTTCAGCATAATTTACTTTTTATTTTTATTAAAGCAAAAAGGTAAGAGAATCCTATGCATTATTAAAAACCTTATCAAATAAAACCCAATGAAATAAAACTTTGATTAAGGAAAAGGAAAAAGAGTGCACATATAACACAATGATTCAAACATAAATAACCGAATAAATAAAAGCTCCAACAACAATTTTGGCAGTGAAGAAATGCAAGAAATAGTCTAATAACCGATGGGATCACTTAAAGTAGCTCGAGTTTCTAAAACTTGTGCCTCCTGTTGAGTGATATTCTCCAAAACAGCTTCAGAGGATATCAATTGATGTTTTAGATCCTTCACATGTTCAGTCAAGATGTGCTTTGAGTCCAACAACTTTTGCAATGCTGCTTGAGAGACTTGTAAACCAGGAAACATAACACGTTTTTCAACAACATCCAACCATTCCTTATCGAAAGGAAATCTGCGCGCATCTTGTAATAATTCAATAAATTCAGAGCGGCTTGAACCTAACACATCCAACACACTATGGGTTTTCAGAAATTTCAATAGCTCAGCTAGACAGTCGTAGGCATAACCCTTGTATCTATTACTCAGTGAAATGTCCTTTAAATGAAGGGAAGGGTGCAAAACAAAGAAATCAATTAACAAAGACAAATTCTCAGAAGCCAAATGCTTCTCGGAGACTAGCTGCTCAAGCTCCTTCGTGACAAGCATAGAAGAACTTAAATTTTCTACGTTTTTAGATGAGTTCCCTGAAAGTATAGGAAATAATAATTATACTTATTTAAAGGGCACAAAATAGTTACTCAAACAAATTGAATCAATAAGATACCTTTAGAAGGTATTGAAGGAAACTGATATGCAATAGAAGAGGGTTTTGATTTTGAAACTATTATATCATCTTCCTTGGACAACTGTTCCTCAATATTTGAGCTTACATTCTTAAGAGCATCATCAATCCGAGAAACTACACAAGTTATAAGAGAGGAAAAAGTGCATACTCAAAAAGGTGATGAGTGTTGAAGTAACATAAGAAATGAAAATATATTCAGATTCTTCACCTTGATCATTGGTCTCTTTATTGCCAATTGAAAAAGAAGCCGCAGCTATTTGGTTATCACCATGTTCCTACACATATAAATAAAAAATTGATATAATGTTGAGTCTTAATATTTATAGCATCAACCTTACTATATTAAACAATATACATTTTAGTTTAGAGGTCTGATTTCATTACGGATAGAATAAAAAATTGAAACCAAAAGAATTTCCATGTTATGCGTAACTAATTTGGATACAAGATTTATAAGTCTTTATATGAAAGCAATCACATGGAAGTAATTCCCCTGATTGTAAGCAGAAGAACATGTTCGCAAACTTGATACATATTACATACTATATAAGTTTTGTGCTCTGAAGATGTTTTACACTCAAAAGTAATTAAGAGGCTTGATAATAAACTTACTAATTCTAAATGAGTTGATGATGTTATTGTCTTGGCATTATTTGATGTAGTTCCTTCTTCAACACTTATCTCAGCACCCTGCTGAAAATTCAGAAGAATGTCTATAATTATAGTAGTATAATTCAATCCCTGCATTGAAAATGAGTAAAAAACAAAATACAGGAAAATTAGGGGAAATGCCTTTTGTTTAGGAGCATCTGATTGTACAGTTGGCTCATTCTTGTTTTCTGAAATGGTCGGAAAAGTTGTTGCTACATTTTTTCCGGACATAGAGCCCTCCAACTAATTGCATAAAATGAAAATTAGTTGGAATGTATTTTTAGCTTTAAATGCACAATGAATGAGATGGTACTGTAATACATTATTTTCCTGAGAAGGTTTGGCAGTAGCATCAGGTTCTCCAAGTGGACTTGTTGAATATTCATTCTCCTATCATAAGAAATACACAAATTAATGATATCTGTTATTAAGTAAGGCTCTAGGGTAATGATATAAAATTCAAAACATAGCCTGCCGAATATGTTGGTGTTATTGGTAATGTCTCTGGTGTCTGTTTCATATTTTATACAAATGCATTGTCATATTTAGATGTTGTTAGCTTGAATAAATAGATTGCTATTGACCTCTGAAGATGTCAACTCGTGTCTTGACGCTGCAACAAACCCATAATTGTGGACATAGGATTCTTCTCGTACTTTTTGAAATAGAGTCAGCAAACCTTGTGCCGTTTCTTGATCCATATCTAAATGTTATAGATTAACATTGTTAGATAGTAACTTAGAAAGCATATTAATAAAACCAAAATGTTGACTAGATTTCAGTTATTTATTTGTCTATGCCTGATAAATAAAATTTACCACTTTGATAAAGCTTCTATTAGTAAGAATATGGATAACTCTATGAGCTCTTACATATTAGAAATACTTATCCATGTGTTTGCATCATTGTTTATAAGTGGAAAGTAATGATGAAATAAATGACTATATAAAAATAAATGAGATTGACAAAATCACTATGAGTCCTCCTGATTTTGACAAAATTTAGAGATGAGTTTTACAAGAAACTTCGAGAAACTCATCAAGAAACTTAGCCATGAATCTAGTAAGGTGGACTCAAGAGCAAATGCAATTACATATTTAAAAAAACCAAACTATTTGCATCTCTGACAACTTGAGAAATGATTAATATTTAAGCACGCACATTCATACACTAGGAGAAGCATTACAAGGAATAAGCATAATTTTGTAAAAATAAAATTTGTAAATATTATTTACGAAAAATGTAATAATTTTGAAAAGTATTAGGTAAAGTGTGTACCCATGAGTAAACTGTAACTAAGATAGGGTAATGTTGATGTTGAAGTGAGAGAGAGTTTTTGACAATCCATTACAAAACGAAATTCTACGGTTTGAAATTGAATTCCCTGTGTTTGGAAGAGGCTTGGTAGGTTCACAAATGCTACATATTTCAAATTTAGAATCTTGGCTTTCTGATTTTCCTCCCCTTCACTTTTAAATATTTCCTCTAGTTCATCTGCTTCTCTTATGATCAGACACTTTAGCTCGGGAAGCTCGTTACATACGGAGATCGGAAACACACATTTCAACTTGTTGCACTTTAATACAACAAGCACATTTAGCTTTGGGAAGCATGTCCTTGAGGATGAGGAATTTGACATTTTCTTATTCTCTAAATCATCTTCAATGATATGCTTCAACTCATCACACTCTATTATCATTATATCATGCAATTGTGGTAGACATCTTACAATAGAATCGGAGAAAATGACTTGCAACTTTTCACATCGCACAATTTTTATCGTTAGTAGGTTTTGGAGGACAAAAGAATCTTTGGGACCAACAAAAAGACAAGTCACAACATACAAATCTTCCAGCTTAATCTTTTGCAACACTAAGTTTATTTGTTGTTCATTGACACAAAATATACTTTCTACTTTGGACTTATTTAACACGAGTCTTTCCAGAGCAAGCAAACACTCCATGTTCCCACTCAATTTCTATGATAAACGAATGAAAAATAAACTCAGTTATTTAGCCATAAATATGACCACCTAAGCTAAGGTGTGTCTGATAAACCATTGAAGGATAACTTTGAATCAAAAAATTTATGTTGTAACAAATTTATTTTTTTAAGAAATATTTTAAATTTCTTATTTTAGGTGAAATGGTAAAATAATATTTATATTTAAGGATGAAAGTAATAATTTGTATAAAAAGAAGATAACAAATGAACAGAAATATGTTTAGTGAGGTTGTATTTTTTTAAGGGTTAAATATGTTTGTGGTCCTCATAAATATCTCATATCTTAATTTTAGTTATTTAAAAAATTTTCTTTAAAGAAAGATCATCCTAAAAATTTTCACCCACACTTTTGCTCTCTCTTGCTAATTCAGTTGCTAAGTAATAAATCGTCGTTAAAACTGTCACAAATTCAGTCGCTAAATTGTAAAAACGGTCACTAAGTTGCATGAGGGACCAAAAGTGTAGATAAAAAATGTTAAGAGGACCATCCTTTAAAGAAATTTTTTTGAGGGACTAAAAAAGAAAATAAAATATTTGAGAAGACCACAAATATATTTAACCTGTTTTTTAATAATAAATAGTATATAAAACTAAATTGCAATACTTTTTTTACAAGAAATTAAAATAAAATTGTTTTTCCTGGGTTGTCTTAACCATCATACATGAAATCCATAAAACTGGGGAAGGCCTTTTTTATTATTATTTTTTAAAATTAATTGTTAAGAAATTATCAATTGCATTATCACCAAAGTATATAGAAATAGGAATACCTTTGTTATGGTACCATCGACAGATCTTGAAACCAAATGATGAGATATGAAATCACCAATAGATTTCATATCAGCAACCTGTAAGCAGTTATCGAGTACAAGTTCTTTCAAAGGTGGAAATGTTGTGTGATATTGTTTAGGACACATGGCAGCCAAATTTTGCAGATTCGAAAGACGCAGACACTCCAATGCTGGAAGATGAAGATGAACCTCAATGTCGTTTTGATGATCATCATTGTAATGTCCGAATATATATTCCAATCGGATGCAATCTTCAATGGAAAGCACTTTCAACTTTGGGAAGACATTGCCCAAATTATTGTCATCAGCATTGTCGTGATCTTCGGTGTCTATTATTATGTGTTTCAATTTATCACAACCTTTAATTATCAAAGTTTCCAACAACATTCTTGGAGCAATAGATAGGACAAATATTGATTTTATCTCCCTCAACTCAGTCAACTGAATCTCTTTAACATTGCACAGGATCTTTGATTGTCTTGAAATACATTGAGCACGCTCCCATATGTTTATGCTAAGGCAATATGAATTTGATTCCTGTAATGTGATCCAAATAAAAAAGAATTTAAATTAATCTCATGGTGAGTGTATATAAAATTCAAAAAATGCAAACATATCATTTTTATTTTTTTTATTTTTAAATTTTAATGTTTTCTGTGATACAATACAAGTGTCTCCACTCATGATGTATAGATTTTGTGTGAGAATATTTCTAAACTATCTTGTGTATACATGAATTAAACATTGATCTTTTCAAATTTCAATCCAAATTAAGCAGTATTAATTAGACTTATGTTTAGAAAAATAAATGCATCTAGTAATTTGAAAAAGAGCTTTGTATTTATGAATAAAAGTATTTCCTAATTGATACTTATAGTTAGAGACATGAGAGATTATTTAATAAAATGAATATATATTTAGTTTCTTTTATTATAAGAAAATGTATATGTAGTTTCATATATTATAAAATAAATGCAAGAATTAACATATGAGAAGTAGGTGAGAGGGTTACCATTAAGTTGTTCTGTGGTTGATTCACATGAACCAATGGAATTTTAGTACTTTTGGTACTCCTCAATTTGTTTCCACAATAATACATATCAATCCATGAAAAGATGTTGCATTTGATATAGTCCGACTGTGTTGCTGGCTTGGAAGCGGATCTAGAAATAGAAGATGACTTCTTATTGGACAAAGACGTCGTATGATTACTTTCTGGAAAAATATCAATTAACTTGGGTACATCATCAAGATTTATATATTTTAGGGAACCAAGTTTGACATCTTGCCCAAATATGTATTCCAGCTTATCACAACTTCTCATTGTGATGGATTCTAGTGCCGGAAGATCATGAGCAGAGACAAATGGAAGTATTACTTTAAAGTTTGGACACCTCTCAATTTCAAGAGCTTTTAGTTTCAAAAACATTGGGTCCAGACTCCTGCCTTCATCATCAATTATTTCTCTTCTTGATCCCTCTCCTTTTCTTTCATATAAGGAGATCAACATCGGACATCTATTCAATGAAACTTTCTTTAGATTGCGTAGGCTAAGGTTGCACTTAAATAAGCTTCGCAAGTGTTTGCAATTCCCGATATATAGGTCCTCTAAACTCTTAAAAGGGTCAAAGGAAAGAGGACCTATGCACAATTCTTCTAGATTTTCCATATTTTTCAGATGTAGTTTAACCAACTTAGAGAATACATGTGATACTTGAGAAGAAGTATGCTTAGTTTCAATGAGGCACTGTAGTTGTGAAATGCAACTTAAATGAAGCACAACTAGATCATTCATACCATGGTCCAAAGCAACAATCTCAGGTATGATATTTCTCCACCCCCCCTCGATTCTACCTAGTTTGAGAACCTCTGCTTCTTGCATACAATACTTGAGTGTTGTTTCAGATAGGAAAAACTCATATTCGTAGTCAATAGACACACACTTTGATGATGAATAATCAATTCCAGAGTTGTCGGCTACATAAAACATCTGCAATGTAGGTAAAGTTATTTCTCGACAACAATGATTAAAACTCCCTTCAAAATACAACTCTTGAAGTAATGAGCATCTTTCAATCACTTCAAACGGATTATTCCAATAAATTGTACAAAATTCCAATTTCAACAATCTGAACTTCTCTAATTTCGTAATTCCGCTCGGCAATTCATTAATAAAACAAAAACTCAAATCAAGTGTCTCAAGGCTTGGCAGATTTCCCAAGATAGAAATGTCACCCAACCTACCAAATCTAAAGATAAGAGATCGAATATTCTTCAATGATTGGATTGATTGAGGTAATGATAGGTTACAAAGAAAAACACCACATAATTCAAAAACTCGAAGTCCAGTATTATTTTTAAAAACTGAATCTGGTACTTTGATATTTGGATCCTGGTCATCTTCATCCTTATACAAAATGACAATTAGAATCTCAAGCTTGGAACCATCAAGCTTACAGGAAAACACGTCCTTTGGCTTGCCTTCACATAACAAATATTTTATATTTTTCTCCCTTTCAACCATTGCCTTTTGATTTTTGTCATGCACTTGTACTGTTTGAATCTCTTTGTTCGCTATCCATTGGGCAGCATCGCGAACCAAGTCATGCATTTTCACTGTCCATTGACCGGCTTCCAACAATAAACAAGAATCTAGGAGTTTATTTTTGGATATAACTACTTGATTTCGAGCATCTTGGTAGCTTCCATAATCTTCCCCAAAAAGGCCTCCTCCGATGGCAAGTCTGGCTAACCTTTCAGTAAGAACCTCTTCATCTTCTCGAAACACAGAACACAAAAGGAATAAACTCTTTACCTTTTCATTCCTCATATTATCATAGCTAAACTTCAAACAGTTATAAATTTTAACAAGTTCATCATCAACACCATGTATGGACATAGGTTTTTGAAATGATTTTAAGGCCACATCCCATTCATTCCGATGTTGTTCGCCCTTCAAACTACTAGCAATAACAACAATTGCAATAGGTAACCTTTTGCATTCATTTGCAATTTTACGTCCCTTGTCAAGAAAAAATTCGGTTGAAGTTTCACTTAGACCAGCATGCCTTTTGAACAAGATCCACGCATCTTCTTCAGATAAGAGATCTAGTTGGATTGTCTTATTGCATCCTAATTTTTTGCACACCAACAGACTGCGCGTGGTTACAACAATCCTACAACCTTTGTGATTGTCACTATATGGAATTCCAATTTCATTAAAATCAATATCGCCCCACACATCATCCAATATTAGAAGAATCTTCTCACCATTGGTTAGTCTGCTCCATAGCTTTTTGGGTCGATCGGATTCATTACAGTCATCAAATTTCAATCCCAAGGGTCCAGCAATATCATCTTGAATCTTTTTAATATTAGGAGAAAATGACACTGTGGTATCGATGATTTGAGTAAATTGCTTTGATTGCTTAAGTTTCTTACCCACTTCCTTGATCAATGTAGTTTTTCCTATGCCCCCCATCCCTTGCAACCCAATCATATAACTGTTGTCATCTTTGAGTTCATCCAAAAGCTCAATGTATTTGGATTCTCTACTTTTAAAATGCATATAGTGTTGGGATGAATAGCGTTCAACATCGGGAAGACGAGCTGGGAGTCCAATTGTAAGTTCCTTTCCAGCTTCCATTAATTCTTTAATATGATCCTTCTTATTTGCCAGTACTTTTCCTCTTCTATATCTCCATATGCAATGAGGACAAAATTCAAAAAAACATTTTTGTTTTGTTTTGGTGTCTTCTTGAATGAGCTTATCAGCTTCTTCTACCCAAGAAAGAGCATTAGCTTGAACATCTTCCCCTCTTCGGGTTGCCACTTCAATGCGTTGCTTGAAAGTTGTCCTTTCTACTTCCAACCTAGCTTTTTCTTCTTCAAAATCCTTAGCAATGCACATGAAGCAACATATATAACTCGATTCTGCAATCACGCCATTTATCAATTTCTCCACATATGGCTTCGCCAAATCAGTCAAGAAACTCGCCATCTAAATAAATTTCAATAGATCAAAGTTAGGCATATATGTATATGTTTGCATATTGTATTGTGTATTAGAAAATAAAATGCTTGATAATGAATCTTGTTCTGTGAGCATATCATTCATGTTCTTTTTGTGTAGGAAGATTTTCTTCATTTAGAGTATGTTTATTTGAAAAATTGAACTTGACGTACACATTTTTCATCAAAGAATTTTTTTTATAGTTTGTTTTGAATAAATATTTGAGAAACTTTAAACAGAGATTCCATTAGATATCTAAGTTTAAGATCCTTTAAGCAGATTTCTAAATAGCCAGTCTATCTTTGAAAATGATGAACAAGTTATAGAATTATAAATATAAAACTCTAAGTTGAAGAATTATAAACCCTTGTAAATACTCTTAAACGAATACTCTAAAACTTGGTTACCTTATTTCATGCACTTTCAGCAAATGCTCAACTCGAATAGCTACTAAGAACAATCTTCCTCATATTTTTCAAATATGCAGTAGCTAGTATTTGATGTTCTGCAGCAAAAGTATGTTCATGTGCATTGTAACGATTAATTTATGATCCAAAAAGAGAGGAAGGGATCATATAAAGTAAAGTAGCTATCAATTGCTCTCACTTTCACATTTGTAATCAATTAATGTTCAAATGTATAGAAAACCAATGATTCTTTAATTTTGGGTATATATGGTTTAAACAATTAACAAATTCAAAATTGGAAACACTCACCCCTAAATACAATTCATGTATAAGGTAAGTTAGAAGGCTCACAAAATGCTAGGTCGTAGTAATTAGATCCAACTGTGTAAGTTTTTTAAAAATCTAAGAACGAATTCAAAAGAGTAACTAATAAACAATAATATGATATATTATCTATGCGGTTAAAATGGTAATAAAACGACAAGCATGTGACTGTTACCTTATTTCAGCGAAAGTTGAAGCTATATGAACAATCTTTCTCCAATCTGCAGTAGCTAGTATTTAATGTTCGTCAGCAAAAGAATCTTCATGTGCCTTTTAGTGATTAACTTATGTTCCAAAAAAAAAAAAGAATGGATCAAATAAAGTAAAGTAGCAATACTTGAAGCAACCTCCTTAAAGTCTCAAGTAAAGGTTCAACGATTGATAAACAAGTTATGAATAATTTATCATATAGAAAAATGGAGTGAAAATCAAAAATGGAAATCATATACAAATTAAAAATATGAGAAAGTAACAAAAGAAAAATTTATGAGATTGTTTTCTACCTCAATCAATGTTTTACTGTTATATCAGCACATACTCGGGTCTTTTTAATAATCATTTCCTTTATTGGAAGCAGCTAGCATATAGAGAATTTGGAGTAATATACATTGCAATTCATATTATGCAGTAAACAAAAACTATAAAGACAATAACATTTATAGATTCAATATATGTATTAGTGATCCTTTAAAATGTTAATGTGTATATGATTATTTAAATTGAAGTAGGATATTGCAACTAATAACATAATCCTTTCATATGATTGTTTGTTACCTTATTGCAGCAGCAAATGTTGAAGCTGTAAGAACCATCTTTCTACAATCTGCAGTAGGTAGTATTTGAAGTTCTTCATCAAAAGAATCTTCCATTGCCTTGTAGTGACGAACTTATGTTCCATAAAAAAAGAAGAATGGAGGGAATAAAGTAAAGTATCAGTACTTGAAGCAAAATCCTTAGTATCAAGTAAAGGTTCAATTATCGACAAACTTTACAGCTAGCTAGAAATCCATTGTTTGGGGTTTACAATTCATGTAACCGGTAAACTAGAAGATTCTACAAAATTCAAAATAGCACTAATCGGATACAACTACGTAAATTCATGAAAAATGGAAGAATAAAGAAAAATCTAAATATAATGGTGAACACGCAACACTGAAATCAGATGCGAATTTGCAAACCCCTTGGATTAAGAAAAATCTATCTCAAGTGTCAACACGTCACAATAGCATTTTACAAACAAACACTAGGAAAGCAATATCCACAACAGGTGCACAAAGTCCTGTAAATAATCTTATAATGATGTGGTTTGGCAGTAAGAATATTTGAAATATTGGACATGTGGAATGAAGATTTTAACGTCAGACATTATTTAAATCTTGGTTTTTTTAGAAAATAACCAGCAAATATATTTATAAATATTTAAATCGAGGTCAACAACTTAGAAGCATACTCATGCATTTTGGTATGACATTGATATGATATGACCTCTGATGTATTTATGGAGCAATATGCTAACACACTTTTTTTATAAATTGGATCACCAAAGAAACATAACATAAAAGAAAAATGGATCAATGTAATTTTAAAAAAGATGAATGAGTGATGCTTTAAGTTTCCTATCATGATCAACTTGTCTTTTAAGCTTGTCAACAGAGTCACCTTCAACCAGAGTCAACTTGTCTAGAGACAAACTTACCTTACCAGACTCATTTCGCTAAAGTGAAATCATTTTTTGAAATATCTGCATTCCAGTAGAGTTAGAGACGTCAGAAGTCTTTGCTTCTTCACTATTTATACACAAAATCTAGGACTGATATCACTAAAATACATATCAGACCCTCAAGCGGCAGAGACCTTTGGCAAAATTAACTCTTAAGGAATATTTCCCAAGCCAATGTTTTGTAAGCATACCGGACAACTGTCTTTCTCTATTACTGAGAGCTAGCTTATAAGCATCACCAAGATCAAGGAAATTTGGATTTTGTCGAGCAATATCACTAAAAACAAGGATTGATTCGAAAGAGAGAGAGACTTCAGTGGCAGGCCTTAGGTGTTCAACATCCACAGAACTACAACCCAAGTCCTTAGTCAGTTCTCTCTCTCAACATAACTCCATCTTCTCGCTGAATTCAAAGTTCCCCTGAGATTTTGACATTGGGACAAAATTCATACTTTCCATCAACCAACATACTAAATATCAATAGACCCTTATCCACCAAACCCGAATGACTGCACGCTGAAAGAACCGCAACCAAAGTCACTTCATCTGCTCTAACTCCATCCTATTAAACCACAAAATAGCCTCCTCACCACACCCGGCCCTTCAATAAACACATGTTTTTCCTTTATATAAGTAAAAACTCACACTTGACATTCATATCAATCAACACAGTCCCGAAAATGGCATCCAATTCCCATCCATTCCTCCTTACCATATCATGTATATATATCCCCATTTCAATAGCACCCGAGCTAGCACAAGCAGCCAAAGCATTCACCATTGTTAGCTGATTCGGAACCACACCTGCATACTGCATCTGTTCAAACACATGCAATGCATCATCATACATCCCACCAAAGCGATAACCCATGGTCAGAACAGTCCGATACGCAACATCCGGGTGAGGCATTTGATCAAACAGTTGTCACACGAAACGTTTACATGAAAAAGAGAGTAATAACGTAAAGATCGTTAACATGATTTCAGCCTTGGATGGTAATCGGATTCAAGTGTGGAAGAATAAAGAAATAATACCTTCCACCATTTCAATTCATTTCCCCTTCAATTGATTCTTCCCATTTCTTTCCATTTTTTAAGTAAAGTGGCGGCTTGAATGCTAACTTTTCATAAGAAAATTATATTGAAGAAAAAGTAATTAAAAATTTTATTTTATATTTTTATTAAAATCAATACAATTTTCATATAATATTATTATTTTTAATTCTTAATTTATGTTCTTAAGACATAAGTTAGCATTTAAATATCAAAATATCGCGATTAAATTTACAATACTTTATGCAACTCTCAATTGAATTGATTTATCCAAAATTTCGTTAACATTTCTAAGATACAAATATTATTTCAAGTAAGTTTTACTACATTAAATAATATACACTATAATTAACAAATTTCTAGATTGCTTTAAAAAAATATTACCTTCATTTTTATTATAAATCATTTTTGAAATATATTTTGTACTATAATATAAGTCGTTTTATAATATCAATAAATTATTTATATTAATTTTATTATTATATCCTTAAATATTTTTTATTTTCTCTTTTCAATTATGTCAATTTATCTTTTCAATATCATTAATGAATGATAATTTTGTAAAATTCTTCTTAATTTATCTTTTTTTATATCACAATTATTATATCTTTTAATATGCGTGAAAAGTCAAAACCAATTTATAATAAAAATTGAAAGGAATATATTTTTTTATAGTATAACATTAATTACTTTCTTTTTTATTGTACTTTAAACTAATACTATTTCACTACTCTCCATGTATTAAACTTTACAATTAATAGTGTAACTTAAATAGGTTAGGAAAGTTGGCGATATTTTGTTTTTCGTTATTTTTTTTTTTAAAACAATTATTAAACATTAAATTCAATTGATTTTTAACTTTGACGTCTACCTTCTATTAAAAAAAGGCAACGTGGTAAATGATGATGACGAGACTTTATTTTTTTAAGTTTCAATTGCTCATATGACTTTGCTTTATTGTTTCCCAAAAAATCCCCAAATAGTCTTTAATAAATAATCCTTGTAATTAGGGTTGAAAGTATCTGAAACTCAAAGGGAGGCGACTGTGGTAAACGAAGGGAGTTTGGGACTGAGATAGAAGAAAGCATCATTCCAATGAGGTAGACGATTAAGGTAGACGGTTAAGGAAGACGAAATGAACACATGTTTCATCCATTATCCATGTTTACCATTCCTTTGACAATGGTAGACGAATGAAGCTTGTAACTGAGGTAAAGTCGGTTCCTTTCATCCTTTTTGGTGTTTGTTCTTGAAAATCATATATGAAATTTACAGGGATGAGTTTTAGTTTGAATTTTCATTATGGGTTAGATTTATAAGGGGTTGTGTGTTCTATTACAAAAGGAGACATGAACATGCAATAGATGACGGTGATCCTAATAAGTGAAGCTTCTATGAAGCTACTGGTATATTGAAAGAGATTAGTGATCTTGATCATTCAAAATATATGTTATGGTGATATAAAAATGACGAGGACAAATACAAGAGAATTGTCAATGATAAAGATGTTCATAAGGTTTATAAATATGCCATTGAAATGAAAGGTGTACTTGATCGCTGTGTTCGCAAGTGCACGAATCGCGTCAGAGTAATATAAAAGAATATCGATCCCACAGAGACCAAATCGTCAATCTATCGATTACTATCGTTACGATGTTTATCTAAGGTGGTATAAAAGAGATATTGATGTTGCAAAATAACCAAGTTTACCCTTAAATTAAGGCTTTTTATTGTCACTTATAAAAGATGAGCAGAGTGCTAAAGTAGTAAACTTATTTTTAAGAAATAAGACTCGTAAACTTAGTTGAAAAGTGATTTTGATTTGGAAAGTTTACCCAAGTAGTTTCCTGATTTTAAATCTATCAACGCGTCTGAAAACAGTTTCAAAAATCGTTTTTTTTCTTAAAGTGATAAAAATTCCTAGTTAACCAAGCCAGGGTGCTTTCACTCTTCTTGAGTAGTTAAAACTAACCAAGTTTGTTTCATAAAACTCGAATTAAAAATCAAAACAGCCTTTAAAGCATTTCTACATATTCAATATGTGAAACATCTCTTTAACCGCGATCCTTACATTCTAACCTTTGAAAGATTTAGCCAGACATGGTAATACAAACAAACACAACGATATTGATCATGATGAAAAGTTGTTTTAGAATGTAAGGCGTAAAGGACAAGTAAAGCGAGTAAAATAATTAAAACGAGCAATAAAGATAATGGCGAGAAATTTAAATAAAGTAAAGACAATGACAGGAATTAAATAAAGTAAAGCGTGACAAGAAATTAAATAAAGTAAAGCGTAGCGAGAAATTAAATAAAGTAAAGCGTGACGAGAAATTAAATAAAGTAAAGCATGACAAGAATTTAAATAAAGTAAAACATGACAAGTAAAATAAATAAAAGCGATTAAATAAGAACCTGCTCCAAACAGAGGCTTTAAATCTGGTACAAGGAAAATAAACCTTCGACTCTGAAGATAAAGACGACAGCAAAATCGAAGTGTTCCAACTCAATCTCACTAAGGTGCGATAAACCCTCGATGTGACGGATTACCGCTTTTACAGATGATAAATATAGTCTTAGTGTTGTAAACTAAGTTGGATGATTTGGAAATGAACTAGAACGACCTATTTATAGAGGATTTCAGCAGCTTGCAAAGATCATGGTGCCCTTCAACTTCTCCTTAGTGGGAACGTGAAATACAAAGGTGGCGCCCGCCACCCCTTCATGGCGCCCGCCATGTGTGGAAATGGAAAAGTTCATGGGGTCGTGGTGGTTACCTCCTGGTTGAGGGTTGATGAGTCATGGCCTCTCCTATAGCGGCCGCCATGCATAACGCCATGTGTACAATATTTGCCGAAAAACCCTAATTTTTTGTCTTTTTGCTTCGTTTCTTCTAAAAGGATCCCGAAAGAGCTAAATATCTGAAAACAACATAAAAGAGAGCATAACACAAGCAAAATGATAATAAAGACCTAATAAACATGTGAAATCCGAGTCAAAAACACGGCGTGATTCAGTGTGATCAAATTCTCCCACACTTAAACCTTTGCTTGTCCTCAAGCAAAAACTCTGTAAGAACAAAAATTGTTCTACAACAGATTCCATGATTTTGATGATAACAAAGGATGAAACCAAAAATGGCACCCTAACGAAAAGTTTCTAAGTGTGCAGGGTTCTAAAGAAAGAAGAAACAAATCTGATGATGTCATCAGATGCAAAACAAGATCAGATGCAAAATCTCAAGTATCAGAAGCATCTAAAGAGGAATCTCATTCAAGAAGCTCTGACTCTGGACAAAACTACAAAGTATCAGAAGCATCTGAACATGAAGTAAAGACTAGAAGCTCTGACTCTGAACAAATGCCTTCTGTAAATTCTGAAGTTATCAGCGCCATTTGAACTTTCAAGAGATAACATCAGAAGCCAGTTTCTCCAGATACACGAAGACTCTAATCAGAATTGTTAATCATGATGAAGTAACGTTTAAGCCAAGTTAAAGTTCTGCAAATGGATTTCCTCAATTAGAAAGAGACGTTAATCTCCACTTCCAAGAGAGAAGATACTAATTGTGGTAAGTAGTCACTTCTAAGAGAAAAAGTCTACTGCAGAAGCTATTAATGGAATGGCGTAACTACATCTCTATATCCAACAGATTCAACGCTACTTCAACTCTACTTCAACTCCTATAAATAGAGAAGAAATCAACATTCAGTAATAAGAAATCACTAGCCAAAACTATACTGAAATTATATCACGCTCAAGAAAAACATCTTTGTTCTTCAAAGAATTTCACTAAGCTTTTGCTTATCAAGTGAAAAATTTGTTCTTAAGTTTGTAATATTTGCTTTCTTAGAAGCACTCTAGATTACACATCTTGTATCTAATTTTTATTTGATTTCCTCAAGTGACTTTTTGTAGTCTGTAGACTTGAGAGGACTAAGAGATTTTCTTCTCTCTTAGGGGTTGTTTGTAATCTTTCAAGATTAGTGGATTAAGTCCTTGTTGAAGGCGAAATGCATCCTTTACCCTAAACCCTAAATGCTGATCAGAAATGCATCCTTTACTGTATTCAGAAGGGTATCCAGATCAACCTCCCTGTTCTCCTCTTCAGATATCTGAGGGATTCAGTCAGAGAAACGAGGAATAATATGAAGCCCAGATCCTACATTCCTCTGGGAAGATTGCTCTCTGATGTCTTCATTGAGCATGGCTTGGTAGATGATCTGGAGAAGACCAGATGTATGGATGATCTGGCAATTGATGTGGGAAAGCCTCTGAATGCCAAAAACCTGAGGAGCATGGGAATCATCAAAGACATTAGAGTCAAGCCAACTATGGATGTGTCCTGGGAATCTCTAAAAGATCAGAGGAAGATGCCTCATGGCCTTGCCAGGTTCTTCAAGAATGAACCCAAGAATGCCATTGCTATCTACCTTCAGGATCGTCTGGATGAAGGCGTTGATATTTCTGATTTCCGCCTTGAAGACTGTCTGGACTCTGTAGAAGATCTTGTCAGATACAAGAGAGGTGTCTCTGAGAAACAGATAGCTGCTGAGGCAAGGAGAGCAAAGAAAGCCAGACTTGGAGAAACCTCTGGCACCAAAGCTTCAGCACCTCTGAATGTCTCTTCTGGTAAGTCTATTCCTCCTGTCTCTTCTGAATCTATATTGGCTTCCTCTAACCCTCTCTCCTCTCAACCAATATATACCACCTCTGAAATACCACCCTCAATCACCAGAACCTCCCAACCAACACCAGTTCTAAACATTGCTAGAACCTTCATTCCTCCCTCTCAACCTATACAAACCCACCAAAGCACTTCTTCTTCTTCATCCTCTGAATATGAATCACCCCCTTATCTTTCCCCTTCTTCTGACCAAGAGTTCTCTGACCAAGAGTCCTCTGACCAAGAACACTCTGACCCTAACTCCCCAACAATAGCTGAAATTTATGCTAAAAATTTCGCTCCACAACCCACAAGACAATCTGAAGTAACCTCACCACTCCAAACTTCACTTCCACCATAACAAACAACAACTCTCCCCTCTGAAACTCAACCATCTGATCCCATCACCTCTTATATCACCCCACCAATTATTCCCGCTGTACCTGGACCAGACTCTGACCCATTAGACCTAAATCCACTATATGCTTCATCCCCCAGTCTTCAACCAGACGCAGATTCTGAACTTCAAGCAGAATCTGAACCTCAACAAACTGAACCTCAACCTCTAAATCTCAGCCCTCAAAACTCTCCACCTCATTCACCTGAACCTGAACCTGAACTTACCATACCTACCCTTGAGGAGGCCATTATACAGGTTGCAGAAGCTTCAGTCCAGAAGATCAAGTCTCTGGCTAAAAACTCTGAAGTTAGTGATGATCCTAAATCTGTTAGGACACACTGGAACAGAGTCATTAGTTGGATGACCTCTGAGTCTTATAGGCTGAAGAGTATCTCTGAACAAGTCAGAAATGGCTACATCAGAGACTCTGAGGAAAGACTCCAAGAGAGACTGGCTAGAGAAGCTGAGGCTAAGAGATTAGAGGAAGAAAGGTTGGCCAGGGAAGCAGAAGAAGCCAAGAGGTTAGAAGAAGAACGACTGGCAAAGGAAGCAGAACTTCTAAGGATTCAGGAAGCTGAAGCCAAAGCTCAGGCGGATGCAGAAGCCCAAGCTGCTGCTGAAGCTGAAGCTCAGCAGGCTCTGATTCAGGGGGAGTCTTCCTCTGCGATCCCTCTGATTCTTAACACTCTGAAAGAGATAAAGCAAGATCAGCAAGAGATCAAGAAAGATCAGAATGAGCTTCGTGCCAGGATGGACAAGCAAGATGCTTTGAATGAAAACATCCAGAACATGTTTGCCATGTTGCTTCAGAGACTTCCTCAACCTCCAAACCCTTAGGCACTTAGGATTTTCTTTTTGTGTTTGCTTGCCTTGTGTTTTTGCTTCTGTCTTCTTGTTAGCTCTGATATTCTTCTTTGCTTCTGATGTTTTTGACTGTTGTTTGCCTTTGTGCTGTTTAATGAAATGTTTTTCTCTTTATTATTCTTTTTATTTTTTATGCCTTTTTGATTATGCCAAAAAGGGGGAGAAATTATTAAATAGCTCTGATGAAAATTATGTCTAAAACCTTAAGCATTCTGCAACAATTATAAAAATAGCTCTGATTAATTAATAGCTCTGATTAAATAACTCTAACATTAAATTTAAGAATTTGCAGAAAGTTTCAGAAATCTCATTACTTGAAAAGCTCTGGTAAGAACTTCTGAACTCCCTAGCGCTAACTCAGGGGGAGCTTTTGTCTATCTGATCTAATATTTTTCATGTTTCATCTGATAATTTTATTTGTTTTGTCATCATCAAAAAGGGGAGATTGTAAGAACAAAAATTGTTCTACAACAGATTCCATGATTTTGATGATAACAAAGGATGAAACCAAAAATGGCACCCTAACGAAAAGTTTCTAAGTGTGCAGGGTTCTAAAGAAAGAAGAAACAAATCTGATGATGTCATCAGATGCAAAACAAGATCAGATGCAAAATCTCAAGTATCAGAAGCATCTAAAGAGGAATCTCATTCAAGAAGCTCTGACTCTGGACAAAACTACAAAGTATCAGAAGCATCTGAACATGAAGTAAAGACTAGAAGCTCTGACTCTGAACAAATGCCTTCTGTAAATTCTGAAGTTATCAGCGCCATTTGAACTTTCAAGAGATAACATCAGAAGCCAGTTTCTCCAGATACACGAAGACTCTAATCAGAATTGTTAATCATGATGAAGTAACGTTTAAGCCAAGTTAAAGTTCTGCAAATGGATTTCCTCAATTAGAAAGAGACGTTAATCTCCACTTCCAAGAGAGAAGATACTAATTGTGGTAAGTAGTCACTTCTAAGAGAAAAAGTCTACTGCAGAAGCTATTAATGGAATGGCGTAACTACATCTCTATATCCAACAGATTCAACGCTACTTCAACTCTACTTCAACTCCTATAAATAGAGAAGAAATCAACATTCAGTAATAAGAAATCACTAGCCAAAACTATACTGAAATTATATCACGCTCAAGAAAAACATCTTTGTTCTTCAAAGAATTTCACTAAGCTTTTGCTTATCAAGTGAAAAATTTGTTCTTAAGTTTGTAATATTTGCTTTCTTAGAAGCACTCTAGATTACACATCTTGTATCTAATTTTTATTTGATTTCCTCAAGTGACTTTTGTAGTCTGTAGACTTGAGAGGACTAAGAGATTTTCTTCTCTCTTAGGGGTTGTTTGTAATCTTTCAAGATTAGTGGATTAAGTCCTTGTTGAAGGCGAAATCACCTTGGCCGGGTGGACTGGAGTAGCTTTGTGTTATAAGCGAACCAGTATAAAATCATTGTGTGATTTCATTTTGCAAAAGCGCTTATTTTTCAAACAATTCAAACCCCCCCTTTCTTGTTTTTCTCACCTTCAATTGGTATCAGAGCTCCGGCTCTGTTATTGATTTTCAAATCAAACACTTAACCGTGTAGAGAGATCCAGTGCGAGAAAAACAAATGGCCCACTCAAATGAGAAAGATTCTTACAATGCCAAGCCTCCTGTTTTTGATGGAGAAAAGTTTGATTACTGGAAAGATAGAATCGAAAGTTTCTTTCTGGGTTATGATGTTGACCTCTGGGACATTGTCACAGATGGATACAAACCTCCAACCTTAAATGGAGCTGAAGTTCCCAGAAGCAAAATGTCAGAAGATCAGAAACGTGAGTTCAAAAATCATCACAAGGCCAGAACAATACTTCTAAATGCTATATCATACAACGAATACGAAAAGATCACCAACAGAGAGACGGCTAAAGATATACTTGACTCTCTGAAGATGACCCATGAAGGAAACTCCCAAGTCAAGGAGACGAAGGCTCTGGCGTTGATCCAGAAATATGAAGCCTTCAAGATGGAAGATGACGAAGCTATAGAAGCTATGTTTTCCAGATTCCAAACTCTTATTGCAGGTCTTAAAGTGCTAGACAAAGGATACACGACTGCAGATCATGTTAAGAAGATAGTCAGAAGTCTGCCAAAGAAATGGAGACCAATGGTTACTGCTCTGAAGTTATCAAAGGATCTGAACAATATCAGCCTTGAAGAACTTGTTAGTTCTCTCAGAAGCCATGAGATAGAACTAGAGGAGGATGAGCCTCAGAAAAGGAACAAGTCAGTGGCGCTGAAGTCCAGACCTGAAAGACGGAAGTCAGACAGAACCAAAGCTCTCCAGGCAGAAACTGCAGATACTGACGACTCTGAACCTGAAGACTCTGATGATGAAGAAGAACTGTCCTTACTAACCAGAAGAGTTAAGCAACTCTGGAAAAGAAGGAACAACAACAACTTCAGAAGATCAAGACCCAGAGGGGATAGATCAGAGTCAACTTCAAAAGGTAAACCTAATAAAGATATTACCTGTTTTGAATGTAAAGAAACAGGTCATTATAGAAATGAATGCCCCAAGCTGAAGAAAGATAACTCTAAGAAAGAAAGCTTCAAGAAAAATGCCTTCAGAACAAAGAAGGGATTAATGGCCACCTGGGACGATAGTGAATCCGAATCATCAGAATCTGACTCTGATGAACAGGCCAACGTAGCTCTTATGGCTACCACATCCAGCAGCTCAGATGAAGAATCTGAAGAGGTATTTTCTGAACTTTCTAGATCTGACTTAGAATCATGTTTATCAGAAACTCTTACCTCTCTTCAGAAATTAAAACAAAAAGTTAAAAATATTAAAGGTCTTCTTAAAGCAAAATCTGAAGAGTGTAGTAAACTTGAGACAACAATTCTAACAAGAGATGATACAATCATATCTTTAACGTTAGAAAGAGATGAAGCTAAAACGAAAAGCTTAGAATTAGAAGAAGTGTTGTCTCAAGCACCACAAACTTCAAATGAAATTATTTATAAATATGAAGAAGCCTTTCAACAATTTCTGAAGAATGGGATAAATAGGAGTATTATGGCATCCATGATTTATGGAGTAGGTCAGAATAATAAAAGGGGAATTGGGTATGATTCTGATTCTGATAAAACTTCTACCAGTAACCAAATTAAATCGCCTTTTTCATACCACTACACACACACACAAGAACACAAATTTAAAAATGCTAGAAGACCCAAAGTTGTAAGAAACTCTGGGAAAACTAATCTGAAAGGACCCAAGAGATTCTGGGTACCGAAAGATAAGATTATCTATGTTGCAGATATCCTATGCAGCAAAGTTCAGACACCAGTCATGGTACCTGGACTCTGGATGCTCGCGACATATGACGGGAAGAAAGTCTATGTTCCAAAGCCTGGAACTTAAAGACGCTGGCTTCGTAGGCTTTGGAGGAGATCAGAAAGGAAGGATCAGAGGCTCCGGAACTATTGGTAACGGTACTCTTCCCTCTATATCTGATGTTCTTTATGTAGAAGGATTAATGCATAACTTGTTATCCATAAGTCAATTAAGTGATAACGGTTATGATGTAATCTTTAATCAAAAAACGTGTAAAGCCATTAGTCAGAACGATGGCTCTGTCCTTTTCACAGGCAAGAGGAAAAACAACATTTATAAAATAAATCTTTCTGATTTAAAAGATCAAAATGTTAAATGTTTAATGTCAGTTCACAAAGAGCAATGGGTATGGCATAGACGCTTAGGCCACATTAGCATGAGAAAACTTTCTCAGCTAACTAAACTTGAGTTAGTCAGAGGCTTACCTAAACTGAAGTTTTCTTCAGATGCTCTGTGTGAAGCTTGTCAGAAAGGAAAGTTTTCAAAAACATCTTTTAAAAAGAAAAATGTTGTTTCTACCTCCAAGCCTCTGGAGCTTCTTCACATTGACTTATTTGGTCCTGTGAAAACAGCATCAGTCAATGGAAAGAAGTATGGACTAGTAATCGTTGATGATTACAGCCGCTGGACATGGGTAAAATTCCTAAAGCACAAGAGTGAGTCTCACTCTGTATTCACCAGTTTCTGTTCTAAAGTGCAAAAAGAATTTGACTCTAAAATTGTTAGAGTCAGAAGTGATCATGGTGGAGAATTTGAAAATAAAGATTTTGAAGAATTATTTGATTCTAATGGAATATCCCATGATTTCTCCTGCCCTAGAACTCCACAACAAAATGGAGTTGTAGAGAGGAAGAATAGGACACTCCAAGAAATGGCCAGAACCATGATCAATGAAACAAATGTAGCAAAGCACTTTTGGGCAGAAGCTGTAAATACAGCGTGTTACATTCAGAATAGAATCTCTATTAGACCTATTCTGGATAAGACTCCCTATGAACTGTGTAAGGGAAGAAAACCCAACATTTCATATTTTCATCCTTTTGGATGCATTTGCTTTATATTAAATACTAAAGAACATCTGAACAAGTTTGATTCCAAAGCACAGAAAGGTATTATGTTAGGATACTCAGAACGCTCTAAAGGCTACAGAGTATACAACACAGAAACCAAAATTGTGGAGGAATCAATTCATGTTAGATTTGATGATAAGCTTGACCCTGAAAAGTCAAAGCTAGTTGAAAAGTTTGCAGATTTAGAGATCACTCTGGTAGAATCTGAGAAAACTCCAGAAGCAACTGTCACTCCAGACTCTGAAGAAATTAAATCTCCAGAAATTCCAAGGAAAGTCAAGAGTCGTAGCAACGTATCTGAAGATTTGATTTTGGGAAACAAAGATGAACCTGTTAGAACCAGATCTACCTTCAGAACTTCTGAAGATATTCCTCTGGGACTAGTGTCTCTGATTGAGCCTACGTCCTGTGATGAAGCTCTTCAAGATAACGATTGGGTGGCAGCTATGCAAGAAGAGTTAGATCAATTCTCCAAGAATGATGTCTGGGATCTCGTTCCTAAACCCAGAGGCACTCATGTCATTGGAACCAGATGGGTTTTCAGAAACAAACTGAACGAGAAAGGAGAAGTTGTCAGAAACAAAGCACGACTGGTAGCTCAAGGTTATAGTCAACAAGAAGGTATTGATTATAATGAAACTTTTGCTCCAGTCGCAAGGTTAGAGTCTATTCGTCTTCTTGTATCATTTGCTATTAATCACTCTATAAAATTATACCAAATGGATGTCAAGAGTGCATTTCTTAATGGTTATATCTCAGAAGAAGTGTATGTCAATCAACCTCCTGGTTTTGAAAATTCAAACTTTCCAGAACATGTTTTCAAACTTAAGAAATCCTTGTATGGACTTAAACAAGCTCCCAGAGCTTGGTATGAACGCTTAAGTAATTTTCTTCTGGAACAAAATTTTATCAGAGGGAAAGTTGATTCTACACTCTTCTGTAAAAACCTTAATAATGATCTCATGATATGCCAGATTTATGTTGATGACATTATTTTTGGTTCTGCTAATATCTCTGTTTGCCAAGAATTTTCTAAGTTAATGCAGGCAGAATTTGAAATGAGTCTTATGCAAGAACTAAAGTTCTTTCTGGGAATTCAAATCAATCAAACTCCAGAAGTCACGTACATTCATCAAAGCAAGTACATTAAAGATGTTCTGAAGAAGTTTGACATGACTGAATGCAACTCTGCAAAGACTCCTATGCACCCAACTTGCATTCTGGAAAAGGAAGAGGTAAGCAACAAGGTTTGTCAGAAGCTCTATCGAGGTATGATAGACTCTCTTCTCTATCTGACTGCTACTCGTCCTGATATTCTCTTTAGCGTTTGTCTTTGTGCCAGATTCCAATCAGATCCTAGAGAATCTCATTTAACAGCTGTTAAGAGAATTCTTAAGTATCTGAAAGGAACTCCTAACCTGGGCCTGATGTATGAGAAAACATCAGAGTATAGGCTTTCTGGTTATTGTGATGCAGATTATGCAGGAGATAGAATAGAACGAAAAAGCACATCTGGAAATTGCCAGCTTCTGGGAAACAATCTAATCTCCTGGGCTAGCAAAAGACAGTCAACTATCGCTCTATCAACTGCAGAAGCAGAATATATCTCAGCATCACTGTGCACAACTCAGATGCTCTGGATGAAACATCAGCTAGAAGATCTTCAAATCTTTGAGAGTAACATTCCTATCCTTTGTGATAATACTGCTGCTATTTGTTTGAGTAAGAATCCTATTTTACATTCCAGAGCCAAACACATAGAAATTAAACATCATTTTATTAGAGACTATGTTCAGAAAGGGATAGTAACGCTGAAGTTCATTGATACAGAACATCAATGGGCAGATATCTTTACTAAGCCTCTAGCTGAAGATAGATTTCTTTTCATCTTAGAAAATCTGAACATTAAAAATTGCCCTGAATGAAGTATGGCTCTGAAAAATATAAAATAAGATTCTGATAAAAACAAATATGTTTCTGCCTCTGACTCTGATGCTTCTACATTGTTAAGAAGATATCTGAGTTAGAAATCTTCAGAACCAATCTCTTGATATTCCTGAAGATCAGATACATCAACGCGTGGAACTC
The DNA here is from genome assembly GCF_024323335.1 of Lathyrus oleraceus. Lineage (NCBI taxonomy): Eukaryota > Viridiplantae > Streptophyta > Magnoliopsida > Fabales > Fabaceae > Lathyrus > Lathyrus oleraceus. Next base: position 344,503,188 of record NC_066583.1, read on the forward strand.
TGAAGCGTCAAACTTTAGAACTTCTAGACAGCTGTCAAGAAATTCAAAAGGCAGACGTTTGAGTTTTCCTCGAGCAGTGTGCAAACTGTGGGATTAGACATTCATTTATGAGCTGTAATCATTTTTCCCCCCAAGCGTGCCATTTTTGAGTTTTGTGTCTAACGCTGGTATGTGTGTCGTTTTGCATGCGTTTTTTTACTTAGGTATATAAACACTTTTCTCACATTTCACACACTTATCACTCTCACTCACTCTAAAACCCTAAACCCTCTCTCGAAGTTTTCTCTGCAACTCCTTCAGTTCTTCATTTTCTTCATCAATCTTCTCCATGAATGCTCAAGAGCAAGAAGTTTTTAACTTCTCCCAACAAATGGAATCCGCTTCTAATCCCCAAACCTCAAACACTCAAACACCCATGGTTATAGACGTCACCACGACCCCAGTCTACAAAGAACCTCACATTCTTGACCGTGAACAACACATAAACCTTTCAACTCCCTTTGAAGGTTTAGATGTACTGTGTGAATCGCTGGTAGATTTTGAGAACTTGAGAAGAAACGGTGTTGATCTTACTGAAGATCTTACCAAGCAAGGTTGGGAAAACTACTTCAACAGATTGTATGGTCCAATCTATCCTCTTCTGGTGAAGGAGTTCTGGAGATGTGCAGATGCTGATGACCAGTTCATTGTCTCGTTTGTTCTGGGTGTGAAGATTGTCATCACTGAAGCATCAATTGCTTCCTTGCTAAACATGGAGAAAGCTGGAGGTAAAAGGATTTACAATATTCCTCCAAGGTCCAAGCGCATCACAGAAGTCATTAACCCTACAATCTTCAAAGCAAACGCTGAGGGAAACCCCTCTAAGAACAAGGAGCTTCATCAGAACCTCCGAGTTTGGCTGAAGATTATTCTGGGAACAATCCATCATCGTCCAGCCTCCAACTCTTCAGATTACATAAATGCTGATCAGAAATGCATCCTTTACTGTATTCAGAAGGGTATCCAGATCAACCTCCCTGTTCTCCTCTTCAGATATCTGAGGGATTCAGTCAGAGAAACGAGGAATAATATGAAGCCCAGATCCTACATTCCTCTGGGAAGATTGCTCTCTGATGTCTTCATTGAGCATGGCTTGGTAGATGATCTGGAGAAGACCAGATGTATGGATGATCTGGCAATTGATGTGGGAAAGCCTCTGAATGCCAAAAACCTGAGGAGCATGGGAATCATCAAAGACATTAGAGTCAAGCCAACTATGGATGTGTCCTGGGAATCTCTAAAAGATCAGAGGAAGATGCCTCATGGCCTTGCCAGGTTCTTCAAGAATGAACCCAAGAATGCCATTGCTATCTACCTTCAGGATCGTCTGGATGAAGGCGTTGATATTTCTGATTTCCGCCTTGAAGACTGTCTGGACTCTATAGAAGATCTTGTCAGATACAAGAGAGGTGTCTCTGAGAAACAGATAGCTGCTGAGGCAAGGAGAGCAAAGAAAGCCAGACTTGGAGAAACCTCTGGCACCAAAGCTTCAGCACCTCTGAATGTCTCTTCTGGTAAGTCTATTCCTCCTGTCTCTTCTGAATCTATATTGGCTTCCTCTAACCCTCTCTCCTCTCAACCAATATATACCACCTCTGAAATACCACCCTCAATCACCAGAACCTCCCAACCAACACCAGTTCTAAACATTGCTAGAACCTTCATTCCTCCCTCTCAACCTATACAAACCCACCAAAGCACTTCTTCTTCTTCATCCTCTGAATATGAATCACCCCCTTATCTTTCCCCTTCTTCTGACCAAGAGTTCTCTGACCAAGAGTCCTCTGACCAAGAACACTCTGACCCTAACTCCCCAACAATAGCTGAAATTTATGCTAAAAATTTCGCTCCACAACCCACAAGACAATCTGAAGTAACCTCACCACTCCAAACTTCACTTCCACCATAACAAACAACAACTCTCCCCTCTGAAACTCAACCATCTGATCCCATCACCTCTTATATCACCCACCAATTATTCCCGCTGTACCTGGACCAGACTCTGACCCATTAGACCTAAATCCACTATATGCTTCATCCCCCAGTCTTCAACCAGACGCAGATTCTGAACTTCAAGCAGAATCTGAACCTCAACAAACTGAACCTCAACCTCTAAATCTCAGCCCTCAAAACTCTCCACCTCATTCACCTGAACCTGAACCTGAACTTACCATACCTACCCTTGAGGAGGCCATTATACAGGTTGCAGAAGCTTCAGTCCAGAAGATCAAGTCTCTGGCTAAAAACTCTGAAGTTAGTGATGATCCTAAATCTGTTAGGACACACTGGAACAGAGTCATTAGTTGGATGACCTCTGAGTCTTATAGGCTGAAGAGTATCTCTGAACAAGTCAGAAATGGCTACATCAGAGACTCTGAGGAAAGACTCCAAGAGAGACTGGCTAGAGAAGCTGAGGCTAAGAGATTAGAGGAAGAAAGGTTGGCCAGGGAAGCAGAAGAAGCCAAGAGGTTAGAAGAAGAACGACTGGCAAAGGAAGCAGAACTTCTAAGGATTCAGGAAGCTGAAGCCAAAGCTCAGGCGGATGCAGAAGCCCAAGCTGCTGCTGAAGCTGAAGCTCAGCAGGCTCTGATTCAGGGGGAGTCTTCCTCTGCGATCCCTCTGATTCTTAACACTCTGAAAGAGATAAAGCAAGATCAGCAAGAGATCAAGAAAGATCAGAATGAGCTTCGTGCCAGGATGGACAAGCAAGATGCTTTGAATGAAAACATCCAGAACATGTTTGCCATGTTGCTTCAGAGACTTCCTCAACCTCCAAACCCTTAGGCACTTAGGATTTTCTTTTTGTGTTTGCTTGCCTTGTGTTTTTGCTTCTGTCTTCTTGTTAGCTCTGATATTCTTCTTTGCTTCTGATGTTTTTGACTGTTGTTTGCCTTTGTGCTGTTTAATGAAATGTTTTTCTCTTTATTATTCTTTTTATTTTTTATGCCTTTTTGATTATGCCAAAAAGGGGGAGAAATTATTAAATAGCTCTGATGAAAATTATGTCTAAAACCTTAAGCATTCTGCAACAATTATAAAAATAGCTCTGATTAATTAATAGCTCTGATTAAATAACTCTAACATTAAATTTAAGAATTTGCAGAAAGTTTCAGAAATCTCATTACTTGAAAAGCTCTGGTAAGAACTTCTGAACTCCCTAGCGCTAACTCAGGGGGAGCTTTTGTCTATCTGATCTAATATTTTTCATGTTTCATCTGATAATTTTATTTGTTTTGTCATCATCAAAAAGGGGGAGATTGTAAGAACAAAAATTGTTCTACAACAGATTCCATGATTTTGATGATAACAAAGGATGAAACCAAAAATGGCACCCTAACGAAAAGTTTCTAAGTGTGCAGGGTTCTAAAGAAAGAAGAAACAAATCTGATGATGTCATCAGATGCAAAACAAGATCAGATGCAAAATCTCAAGTATCAGAAGCATCTAAAGAGGAATCTCATTCAAGAAGCTCTGACTCTGGACAAAACTACAAAGTATCAGAAGCATCTGAACATGAAGTAAAGACTAGAAGCTCTGACTCTGAACAAATGCCTTCTGTAAATTCTGAAGTTATCAGCGCCATTTGAACTTTCAAGAGATAACATCAGAAGCCAGTTTCTCCAGATACACGAAGACTCTAATCAGAATTGTTAATCATGATGAAGTAACGTTTAAGCCAAGTTAAAGTTCTGCAAATGGATTTCCTCAATTAGAAAGAGACGTTAATCTCCACTTCCAAGAGAGAAGATACTAATTGTGGTAAGTAGTCACTTCTAAGAGAAAAAGTCTACTGCAGAAGCTATTAATGGAATGGCGTAACTACATCTCTATATCCAACAGATTCAACGCTACTTCAACTCTACTTCAACTCCTATAAATAGAGAAGAAATCAACATTCAGTAATAAGAAATCACTAGCCAAAACTATACTGAAATTATATCACGCTCAAGAAAAACATCTTTGTTCTTCAAAGAATTTCACTAAGCTTTTGCTTATCAAGTGAAAAATTTGTTCTTAAGTTTGTAATATTTGCTTTCTTAGAAGCACTCTAGATTACACATCTTGTATCTAATTTTTATTTGATTTCCTCAAGTGACTTTTTGTAGTCTGTAGACTTGAGAGGACTAAGAGATTTTCTTCTCTCTTAGGGGTTGTTTGTAATCTTTCAAGATTAGTGGATTAAGTCCTTGTTGAAGGCGAAATCACCTTGGCCGGGTGGACTGGAGTAGCTTTGTGTTATAAGCGAACCAGTATAAAATCATTGTGTGATTTCATTTTGCAAAAGCGCTTATTTTTCAAACAATTCAAACCCCCCCTTTCTTGTTTTTCTCACCTTCAAACTCTTTATAGCTCATGTCAGAAAAACAGTATCAACCAGAGTTAATTCAAGGAAAAAAGGCTTATAAGTTCATTCAAGGAATGTATCGATAGGTACTAACGAATCGAACCAAGGATATTGTAGTGACACTTCGCGCAAATGCGGTCATAGGCTTCGTTCCTATACAAATCAATCCACATCACCCCACCATACCTAGGCCTTCTTTTCGTCTTCTTTATGTCCTTTTCATTCAGGTGCAATCACATTAAGCCCGTTATCCGTACATACTCATAGTAAGGTGACCGGTTAGTGATTATGATCTTAAGCATGGGGCTCTGGTACATAAGTTGGTGTAACCCCTTTATTTAACCCAATTTGCAGTTGTGGGGGATTGGATCGTAATCCACCCTACCAAGTTCAGCACCAGATACCTCTGAACCAACCAACAATAGGCATATCATAATATATATTTTTTTATTTTTCTTTTGCATGTTTCGTGAATGTCTTTATTTTGCTGGGTTAAATGACCGTGTGAGAGTCACCTAGCCCAAATTTTCATACAACTAGAGAACAAAGCAAGAATTTTTGTGATCATTCACTTATTTTCATCGGTCCCCTACGTAGAGCATGCTTAAGCCGGAGCTAACTACAAGGATAAACTACTTAAGGACTTATTTGAAATAAAAATTAGGGCCACAACATATGGGGTATCGGGATCGACTCTTATAATCATGAAGCCTACGGTGTTAAGACAATATCGATTTTTAGAAAAAGTTTTCCCAAGTGTTGATTCTAAATGTTGGCAGCAATTTTGGTAAAACAAAGAGTGTTCACAAGATGTCATGTGTGATGTCTTAACATGAGATATCCTATGTACCTGCTGGAGTTCAAGAACATGTGCATGCAGGATTGTTTCAGAATGCCACATACAATGCCATGGCTTCTGATATTGGATGTACCTGCTGGAGCTTAAATGAAAGACATGTTCATGCAGGATTGTTTCAGATGACATACACAAGGTCATGACATCTGATATGGTTGTACCTGCTGAAATTTATAAAAGGAATTATTGGATTATGTAGGATTTTTCCAGGATGTCAGACCCGATGTCATGACATCCTGTACACAGAACATTCAGTATGAATGTCTGGTGTTTTATGATTGCATAATTAATGGCAATCTTTGTATGATTGAAGATCTGATTAGCTGGTGCATTCAATCATGGATTACAACCAGATTTACTTATTTTCCAAGGAGATCTAACCAACTGTTATAAAAAGATTTGATTGGAAAATAGATTTAGAATTTTCAAGATGTCCAAGCCCAGCTGAATGCTTCTATAAAAAGGGACTTAGAAAACCTGTTTGTACACACAACCAAGACTGAGCAAAATACAAAGAGAGAGCTAGGGTTTGTGTCTATTTAGTCGTAAGACTTATAGGTCATTTAAGTCATCCATTGATGATTGAATTGGACTAATTTGTGGTTGTAATTTGTCACTCTAAAGCTGTTAAGTAAGAGTGTGTGTCTTCTTGATCAAAGTTGTGAAGCAAGATCAAGAGTGTGTCTTCTTGATTGAAACTGTGAAGTAAAATCAAGAGTGTGTAATTGAAAAGTATTTTCTTTTCTCAAGGGATTGTTATTTTAAATCACTGGTGTGTGATTGTAGGGAAGTGAGTGGGTTCTCATATCTAAGAGTGCTTAGGTAGAAATTGCACGGGTAGAGATTAGGTGAGAAAGACTGTAACTTGTTGAAGTGTACAGAGAGTCTTTGAACTAATTCTATTTTAGTGAATTTCCTTCCTGGCTTGGTTGCCCCCAAACGTAGGTGAGTTGCACCAAACTGGGTTAACAATTTCTTGTGTCATTTGCTTTACCATTCTGTATCTTTATCCTTTGTGTGTTAACAAATATTAGTGTCGTGACATTACCTTCGACATCTTATATCTGATACCAGAATTTCAATTGGTATCAGAGCAGGCATCCTGCTCTGGTTCTGGGTGAGATCTAGGGACAATACTTTCTAGTACATTGGAGAGAGATGGAGGATTTGTTCATAGGCCCCCAATTTTGGATGGTTCTAACTATGACTATTGGAAACCTCGAATGGTAGCTTTTTTAAAATCTCTTGATAACAAGGCTTGGAAGGCTGTGTTGACAGGCTGGGTGCACCCTGTAGTTACTAAAGAAGGAGAAGCCACTACTTAGAAAAAGCCTGAAGAACAATGGTCCAAGGAGGAGGATGACCTAGCCCTTGGGAATTCTAAAGCATTGAATGTCATCTTCAATGGAGTGGACAAGAACATCTTCAGATTAGTAAACAATTGTGAAGTAGCTAAAGATGCTTGAGACATTCTCAAAACCACTCATGAAGGCACCTCTAGAGTGAAAATGTCTAGACTACAGCTGCTCACCACCAAGTTTGAAAACTTAAGGATGAAAGAAGATGAAACTATTCATGAATTTTACATGAGTATCCTTGAAATTGCCAATGCCTCTGGAGCTCTGGGTGAGAAGATGTCAGATGAAAAGTTAGTAAGAAAAATACTCAGATCACTCCCCAAGAGATTTGCTATGAAAGTAACAGCCATAGAAGAATCTCAAGACATCTCAAATATGAGAGTTGATGAGCTAATTGGATCCCTCCAAACATTTGAGATGGGAATATGGGATGGAGCTGAAAAGAAGGCCAAGAGCATATCATTTATGTCAAACACTGAAGAGGAAGATGAGGAAGGCTGTCAAGATATTGATGAAGATCTGGCAAATGAGATAGCAATGCTGGGAAGACAGTTCAATAGACTGATGAAAAAGGTAGATGTGAGACCAAAGGGCAATGTCAAGAACATCACATCTGACATCAGTAAATCCAACAACTTTGGTAAGAAAACAAAGTCTGAAGAAAAGCCCAAAGAAGTTCAGTGCTATGAGTGTAATGGATATGGTCATATTAAAACTGAATGTGGGACCTACCTCAAGAAACAAAAGAGAAGTCTTGTGGCCTCTTGGTCTGATGGAAGTGAAACTGAAGAGGCTACAAACCATGTGACTGCTTTGGCAGGAAGATGGGGGTCTGAGGAAGAGTCAATTGATGATGAAAGACCCTTTGAAGAACTGGCCACTACCTACAAAGAGTTGTACCACAGAAGTGCAGGAGTGTGCAGACAAGTTGAAAGCCAGAAGAAAATGATAGCTCAGCTGAAAAATGAAAAGGAAGAGTATGTGAAAACCATCTCAAAATTGGAGACTGAAGCTTTATTCTTGAATTCCAAACTAGATGAGATGACTAAGTATGTAAGAATGCTTAACAATGGATCTGCCATCCTAGACAAGATTCTTCAGACTGGCCAAATAACAGGAAACAAATCTGGTATTGGATTCAAGGCTGAGTGCAGTTACACTAGTTGCAAACCAAAATCCAAACCTAAGTGCAACCATGTTAAAAGCAAACCTGAGATGTCACATCAGATGTCACAACAGCAGAAAGGAAAACATCAAAGATGGAAATGCCAATACTATGGAAAATTTGGCCACCTGAAGCCCTTCTGCTATAAGCTATATGGTTATCCTGATCCTGTTCAGTCTCAACACCAATCAAGGTCCAAACATCACAAGACTGTCAACAAAAAGCAATGGGTTCCTAAGACAAAGGTCACAAGTCTAATAGCTCACACTTCCCTCAGAGTTTCAGTCAAAGAAGATTGGTATTTTGACAGTGGTTGCTCCAGACATATGACTGGGAACAAAAATCTGCTAACTGAACTTCATCCTCATGCCATGAGTTATGTTACCTTTGGTGATGGTGCAAAGGGTGAAATCAAAGGAATGGGTAGTCTGGATTGCCCTGGAGTTCCTGACCTTGATGATGTCCTACTTGTTAAGGGATTAACTGTTAATCTTATAAGCATCAATCAACTGTGTGATCAAGGTCTGAATGTAAACTTCACCAGAACTGAATGTCTGATTACTAACAAAGAAAATAAAGTAATCATGAAGGGAGTTAGGTCCAAAGACAACTGCTACATGTGGAGCTCTCAAGAAACTGGATACTCTTTAATGTGTACCTTAGCCAAAGAAGAAGAACTGAAGATATGGCATCAAAGATTGGGCCATCTGCACCTTAAAGGTATGAAGAGGATCATATCAGTTGAAGTTGTTAGAGGAATTCCCAACTTAAAGATTGATGAGGGAAAAATCTGTGGAGAATGTCAGATTGGAAAACAAACAAGGATGTCACACCAAAGGCTCAGACATGACACAACTACCAAAGTCCTGGAACTCCTTCATATGGACTTGATGGGACCCATGCAAGTAGAAAGCCTTGGTGGGAAGAAATATGCATATGTGGTGGTGGATGATTTCTCCAGATACACCTGGATCAATTTTATAAGAGAAAAATCTGATGTATTTGAAGTCTTTAAGGAGCTGTGTCTGAAACTTCAAAGGGAAAAAGAAAGTCCTGTTGTCAAAATTAGAAGTGATCATGGAAAGGAGTTTGAGAACAACAAATTTGCTGAATTCTGCTCTTCAGAAGGAATTCATCATGAGTTCTCATCTCCCATCACTCCCCAGCAAAATGGTGTGGTGGAAAGAAAAAATAGGACTCTGCAAGAATCAGCCAGAGCTATGATTCATGCTAAGAAATTGCCCTATCATCTTTGGGCTGAAGCCATGAACACAGCCTGCTATGTTCACAACAAAGTGACATTAAAGAAAGGGACTCCCACAACCCTTTATGAAGTCTGGAAAGGGAGAAAACCTACAGTAAAATACTTTCATGTATTTGGTAGCAAATGTTATATCTTGGCTGATCGTGAGCAAAGAAGGAAGATGGATCCCAAAAGTGATGAAGGAATATTTCTGAGCTATTCAACAAACAGCAGAGCCTATAGGGTCTTCAATTCCAGAACTAATGTGTTAATGGAATCCATTAATGTTGTGGTTGATGATCAACAGACTGATGTCATAGACGATGTTGAGACATCTCTGAATGATTCTCCAGCTGACTTCTCAGACAAGAATAAGGAAGAAGAACCACCTCAAGCTGAACCTGAAGATGACAAAATCAACAAGGGACCCTCTATCAGAATTCAGAAGGATCATCCCAAAGATCTTATCATATGAGATCCAGATAAAGGAGTCACTACTAGATCAAGGGAAGTAATCTCACATGGTTGCTTTGTGTCAAAGATTGAACCCAGAAATATCAAGGAAGCCTTGACTGATGAGTTCTGGATCAATGCCATGCAAGAAGAGTTAGGCCAATTCAAGAGGAATGAAGTATGGGAATTGGTTCCTAAACCTGATGGAGTAAATGTCATAGGTCCAAAGTGGGTATATAAGAATAAATCTGATGAACAAGGGGTTGTTACTAAAAACAAAGCTAGATTAGTAGCTCAAGGATATACTCAAGTTGAAGGAGTTGACTTTGATGAGACTTTTATTCCTGTAGCTCGCCTTGAGTCCATTAGGTTACTGCTTGGAGTGACATGTATTCTGAAATTCAAACTGTTTCAAATGGATGTAAAAAGTGCCTTTCTAAATGGCTACCTAAATGAAGAAGTATATGTTGAACAGCCTAAAGGATTCACAGATCCAAATCTTCCACAACATGTGTACAGACTGAAGAAAGCCCTCTATGGGTTAAAGCAAGCTCCCAGGGCTTGGTATGAGAGACTCACAGTGTTCCTCACTGACAATGGATACAGGAAATGACGTATTGACAAAACTCTGTTTGTGAAGAATGAAGAAGGGAAGCTCATGGTGGCACAAATATATGTAGATTACATTGTATTTGGTGGAATGCCAGAACAGATGGTTGAACATTTTGTTAGACAAATGCAATCTGAGCTTGAGATGAGCCTTGTTGGAGAACTGACCTACTTTCTTGGGCTACAAGTCAAACAGATGGAAGACTCTATCTTTTTATCTCAAAGCAAGTATGCCAAGAACATTGTGAAGAAGTTTGGCATGGAGAATGCAAGCCATAAAAGAACACCTGCTCCTACACATGTAAAAATCTCCAAAGATGAAAATGGTGTCAGTGTAGATCAAAGTCTATACAGAAGCATGATAGGCAGTCTACTATATCCCACAGCAAGGAAACCTGACATTGCATTTGTTGTTGGTGTGTGTGCTAGATATCAAGTTGAACCAAAAGTCAGTCACATAAACCAAGTGAAGAGAATACTGAAATATGTCAATGGCACCAGTGACTATGGGATGTTATATACTCATGGAACTGGATCTATGTTGACTGGATACTGTGATGCAGACTGGGCTGGGAGTGCTGATGATAGGAAGAGCACATCAGGAGGATGTTTCTTCTTAGGGAACAATCTGATTTCATGGTTCAGCAAGAAACAAAACTGTGTATCTCTATCCACTACTGAAGCTGAATACATAGCAACTAGAAGTAGTTGTTCTCTGATCGCGACTTTATGAGTCGAATTTGGGGTACAAACTGCAAGTGCACAGTTCTATCGCGTAGTTTTAAAAGATATCGATCCCACAGGGACTTATGAATCGATATACCGTTATCTAAGGTTACTTCGTAAAGCTAAGGCAGGTAATACTTTGATTGTTTGGGGGAAAAGCTAAAACTAAGATAAGATCTAGATTAAATATCAATAAAGCGGATATCGGTATGTAGTTCGTCGTAATTAGGGAATCAATTCTTTGTTGGTTTCTTGGTTTTAAAATAAATCTTTTCAGTTGACGCTATTGATTAAAAGTTTTATCTCAAACTCTCGCTCTGTTGAATAAACTATGATTTTATATTAACGTAGCTGTCACTTATAGTTAAGTCAAAAACCACTTTTTGAAAACAATAGGATCCGTAGAAACTCTTTTTAAAAAAACACTAATCGTTTAAACACCCTTATCTCAAACTCTCGCTCTGTTGACTTAGGTTATATAATTAAATTCAAATGCTTAACTCTCGTCCTCACATTCAATCTTTAAAAATACTTTTTGAAAAAGGTTAGAATTTAATTAACTCTAAAAATTGCTCTCGCCCTGATCTAGAATTAATGTCCAATTTACACCGTCCAGTCAAAAACTCAAACTCTCGCTCTATTGCTTTTAACTTCTTTATGTCTTTTACTTTCGTACAAAAACCTTGTTACTAAACCTATAAATTGAGACCGTAAAAAGAGTGATTTTAGTTTTAAACTTAATTAAACCAATTTGGTTTTGATTCCTTCATTCCGCTTACTCTACATACCGATACCTAAGTGAATCAGCCATACATGCTAAACAGACTTAAATAATTATCATGCATAAACAGATTCATCTCAGGCAAATAATATAAATAGACAGTAAAACAGGGCATATATAAATTCAAACAATAATTAAAGAACCTGAGAAATTAAATAGCAGTCTTAAACACTCCACCACAAGTCGGTTGGATCTGTTCTTGAATTCTTCAATCAGGCAGGAAAATAAAATAAAAGCGAAGGAATAAAAAAAACTAGATTCTAACGTAAGGTTAGATCCGGTAAAAGGTACACAATAGTTTCCGGTGTAGAAACTATTGTGCGAAAAAGAATTAACTAAATGCTAAAAAGGAAAATAGAAATTTGCAAGGGAAAACAATATAAAACTCGTACAAGTATTGCTGTAAAAATATACTTAAGCTGCTGGAAAAGGAAAAATGCGAAAAAGCGAAAACGGCAAAGAAAGCTGGAAAAAGTGTGTCCCGAGAGCTTTCCAAAAAGCTCTATTTATACTGATACCTATTGCAACTGCTTCCAAGGGTTTTCCGTAAATGTAGCCATTACGTTGTAAAAGGGTCAAGCGTGAAAGTAGCTTCAACGTGGTCTGTTGCGTTCCTGGTGCCAAAAATATAGGGGAATGGTGTGACGTCCGTCACACCATGTGTGACGCTCGTCACAGGAGTGTGCAAGGCGTGACGCTCGTCACAGCCCTTGTGACGCTCGTCACAGGCACAACGCCTGTGCTTTTTGGGCTGGGCTTTGGCTTTTGATATTTGCTTCTTTTCATTCCTTTTTGCACCTTCTTTTCTTCCTTTTTTACTTGTGCTTCAAATAAACCACCTGAGATAAATAGAAAGAAAATACTGCGTAATATCTAATAAAATGAAATAGATTGAAGTAAATAATAATATAATTTAATTAAATTGAGTCCTAGAATGTGATACTATTTCATGTTATCAAACTCCCCCATACTTAGATCTTTGCTTGTCCTCAAGCAAAATACAATATAGAACTTGTTTTAAAATTTTTTAGCCAGATGAAATTTCGAAACACACATCAATTCATACTAGGTTGCCTGTAAACCTTGTTTAGAAGTAACTTGGTTTTAATCTTGACATCAACAACCACCGTCACAACCTCAGATAACCTCACCTTATGCAAACCAGTTCGAGTAATGCCATTATAGCTATCCTAGTTCCTTTACTCTTATTTCACCCGTTTTCATTCTAGCGAAATCACATTAAGCCCTTTATCTTTTCGCGCACATAGTGGAGTAACCGGTTAGTGATTCTGATCCCCTTTTAGCTAGAAGTTCTGGTACATAAGTCGGATAACTTCGTTATTCAGTCCATTGCAAATTGCGGGGGATCGAACCGTAGTCCGCCCTACCAAGTTCAGTACCAGATACCTGCTGAACCAACTCATAATGGGTCTTTCATATTATGCTTTTGTATGATCTGCAACCTTTAGATTAAATGATCTGGTAAGGATCACCTAACTTAATTAGTGCATTTCCTGATATATATATATATATATATATATATATATATATATATATATATATATATATATATATATATATATATATATATATATATATATATATATATATATATATATATATATATATATATATATATATATATATATATATATATATATATATATTATATATATATATATATATTATGTTACTTTGGGAATCATTCACTTATATTCATCGGCCTTCCACGTAGTTTGCTATTGAGATGGTGTTGACTTCTCGTATAAACTACTCGGGGTTACTATAAAACAAAAAGTTCAAGGGATTGGTATAAGAGGTACTTATTCTGATCTAACATGTTGAGGTTCTTAGAGCGTTGTTATGGTAATAATTTTGTCTTGATTTCACCCAAGTTTTATAAAATAAGCGACCTTTATACTTATTGAGTGTGATGAATTTTTGTTATGGCTCACGAAAATTGAGGGGAATAGATAATAGAAGGTTTTCACATTTGGGACTTAACTTAAAATAAATCTATATTATAAGAAATATTATTTTATTATATATATATATATATATATATATATATATATATATATATATATATATATATATATATATATATATATATATATATATATATATATTATATATATATATATATATATTTTACAAGGGAAATAACAATGAAAAGAAAGATACATACTTGAAAAGGAAAAAAGGAGGATAGAAAGAACATGGTTTTCCCCCCATACTTGAATGAAACATTGTCCTCAATGTTTGAAGGAAAAAAATGAATTACAAAAAGAAAGAAAAAAAACTAAAGTTAAGGTTGCCTGCCGTCAAAGTTCTGCTAGCGTTGTTCAGAATAACTTTGGTAATTTATTTTTTTATTATTTATTTTGTTTTGCTTCAGATTATTTTATTTTGCTATTTAATTTTCCTGCATGCTATAATAGTGCATAAATGTATTATATTGTTAATAATTTATGTAGGCAGCAACAGTAGAGAGCATTTTTTGATAAATATTGCATAATTCATAATAAAATAGGATAATTCAATAACTTCATAAAATAATCATAATGTAACAATGGAGAAAAACAAAAATGCGAAAGAGAAACAAATACGAACATAATTTGAAATAACATTAAATAATAGAACTAACTAAAGCTAGATAACTAAGAAAAACGACTTCTATCCATCTGCACGATCTCTGGCTGGAGGAGCAAAGGAGTTAACATGGTATAGTAACTCGTGAAACTGATTTGTCATACTGTTCATGTATCCCAGAAATTCGTGTCTCAAGCTAGTGAACTCTTCTCTGAGGGCGTCTTGTTCTGACATCAAAGCTTCAATGGCAGTGTTATGATCAGTTCCGGGCATATGATATCTAAGGTCGGGTATTGCCGATTCTTCGGTCTGAACAGGTTGAGGAGGAGGATCAATGTCATAATAACCAGATGGTGTCTGAGGGTCTGATTCAGCATAAGGAATCAGGTCATCACAAATCTCATAGTCCTGGATGGATTCAGTGGATCTAGCAGGAGAGGGGGTTTCGTTCAGATTGTAGAGCCAGTTATTGCGGTTATGAACACTAGTCCTAGGGTCGGGCATGGTGAATAGGCAAAGAACTTGGTTATTAATTATAAGCTCAAACTCATCAGATCCTAGGTTTGCTATAAACATAGTGTTGAAGAGGAAGGGTATACTCATAGTAGTAATGCCACAAAAAGGGCTTAAGTCAAGCATAGGCTGACGTAATCCGATAGCATTACCAATCATGGTTATCAAACCGCCTATTCGAATTGGTGCTCGTTCATCTTGGATAAGGTGGTCTAAATTTGCCAACATAAAAGTGGCACCGTTTACTGGACGGTTCTAGGAAGCACAAAATATGATGAAGAGTTCATCACGTGAAACTGTGGTACTGTTTGGCTTCTTCCCAAATAAGGTGTGGGTCAGGATCTTATGGAGATAATGGAAGGCCGGGTTATGTATGTTTCCAGAGAGAAACTTATGTTCCTCGGGATCGTCATTTCCAGTCAAGTTACCCCAAAAGTGTTCAAGTTCTCTATATTCAAAAAGTTCTTCTTGGCTCACTCTGAATGTGTCAAAGGAGGTAGGGAAACCTAAAAGGTTTGTAAAATCTTGAATATTAAATTGGTACTCCATGTTAAACATTCTGAACTGGATGAAACCTCTGCTTATTCCTTTTCCATGGTTGGGTAGATAGATTAGAGAACTAAGGAATTCTAGAGTCAGTCTCCGGTAAGTGACAAATTGTCTACGGATAGGAGCGGTTTCCCACCCTATCTGACTCAGCAAATACAGGACACTTTGTCTTAGTCCAAGGGCAGTCATTGCCCAGTCATCAGCATACAGACTAGGTAGCATCTCTCTCGTGGCTAGTTCCTCAAACTTTTGTTTCTGAGCTGTTCCTCTGAATATGATACCCATACGATCAATTTGTCCCATCAGGTTAGTGTTAGCTAGAGAAAAGAAAAACAAGAGTTTTAGTCAGGATTTGGCCAAATGCCGAAAGAAGAGAAAAGTTTTTAATAAATTAAAATAAATTAAGAATGAATACTAAACAAAAATTAAAAGAATAATTAAGGAAGAAATAGAAAAATAATAATAGAAGAAAATAATAAAATATTTGTGGGTTGTCTCCCACTAAGCGCTTTGTTTAATGTCGCAAGCTCGACATAAAAACTATCAATTATAATCTATAAGTTCTTGAGGCATTTCGTCTAAGTGCAAGACTTGCGAATCTTCAGTGTTTTCTGCATAGTGATAATGTTTTAGACGTTGCCCGTTTACGGTAAATGGTTCCATAGATTTGCCTTTAATTTCTACTGCTCCACTGGGAAAAACATTGGTGATTTGAAAAGGACCTGACCATCTAGATCGTAGTTTTCCCGGGAATAACTTTAGTCTGGAGTTAAATAAAAGGATTGTATCGCCTTGTTTGAAGATTTTTCTTGATATGCGCTTGTCATGCCATTGTTTTGTTCTTTCTTTGTAGATTCTGGCATTTTCGTAAGCGTCTCTTCTGAGTTCCTCTAATTCGCTTATATCAAGGATTCTCTTTTCGCCGGCGGCTTTATAGTTTAAATTTAGATTTTTAATAGCCCAATAGGCTTTATGTTCTAATTCTACCGGGAGGTGACAGGATTTTCCATAAATTAGCTTAAATGGGGTTGTCCCTATGGGAGTTTTGTAAGCAGTTCGGTAAGCCCATAAAGCTTCTGGTAATTTCAATGACCAATCTTTCCTTGAAGTGGCGACTGTTTTCTCTAGTATCTGTTTGATTTCTCTGTTAGACACTTCCACTTGCCCACTGGTTTGAGGGTGGTAAGGTGTCGCTACTCTATGTCTTACGCCATACTTAAGCAGTAGTTTTTCGAGTACCTTAAATATGAAATGCGATCCACCATCACTGACTACTATTCTTGGGACACCAAACCTTGGAAATATTATATTCTTAAAGAGTCTAGTTACTACTCGTGTGTCGTTTGTTGGAGAAGCTATAGCTTCAATCCATTTCGATACGTAGTCAATTGCCACGAGTATGTATTTGTTATCGAAAGAGGATGGAAAAGGTCCCATGAAGTCTATTCCCCACACGTCGAAAATCTCTACTTCCAAAACGCCCTTTTGTGGCATTTCGTCACGTCTAGATATGTTTCCTGTGCGTTGACATCTGTCACATTTCTTAATAGCTGCATGTACATCCTTCCATATATTTGGCCAATAGAAACCGGCTTGTAGGATTTTAGAGCAGGTCTTGGATGTACTTGCGTGTCCACCATAAGGAGCGGAATGACAGTGTTGGATTATATTTTCTACCTCTTCTTCGGGTATACACCGACAGAAAATACCATCGGGGCCTCTTTTAAAAAGTAAGGGATCATCCCAGTAATAGTGTTTTATGTCATAGAAGAATCGTTTCTTCTGTTGGTAGGATAAGGTAGGTGGAACTATTCCGGCAGCTAAATAATTGACGAGGTCAGCGTACCACGGTGTAACAGATATAGCTAAAGTGGTTTCTATCTGTATATCAGCGTTATTTTCTTCCAAAGTAGCTATAAGTTTATCGTACGAGAAATCATCGTTGATCGATGTTCTTTCCGGTTCAAGGTTCTCAAGTCTAGAGAGGTGATCTGCTACTACGTTTTCAGTTCCTTTCTTGTCTTTGATTTCCAAATCGAACTCTTGTAGCAAAAGGATCCACCTTAGGAGTCTAGGTTTAGCATCCTTTTTTGTTAAGAGGTATTTGATAGCAGCGTGGTTAGTGTAGATGATTATTTTGGCTCCGACCAAGTAAGAACGAAATTTATCTAGCGCAAACACTACTGCTAGAAGTTCTTTCTCGGTTGTGGCGTAACTCATTTGTGCTTCATCTAGAGTTCTACTTGCGTAATATATAACATGAAGCTTTTTATCCTTTCGTTGTCCTAAAACAGCACCTACAGCGTAATCACTAGCATCACACATTATTTCGAATGGTTCATTCCAATCTGGTGTCTGCATTATGGGTGCGGAGATCAGTGCTTGTTTAAGCGTTTGAAATGCTTCTAAACATTTATTGTCGAATATGAATTCAGCATCTTTCATTAATAACCCGGTTAAAGGTTTAGTTATTTTAGAGAAGTCTTTAATGAATCGTCGGTAGAAACCGGCATGTCCTAAGAAGCTTCGTACTTCTCTCACAGTTTTCGGGGGTTGAAGATTTTCGATTACCTCTATTTTAGCTTTGTCTACTTCAATTCCTCTGTTCGAGATGATGTGTCCTAAAACAATTCCTTCTTGTACCATAAAGTGGCATTTTTCCCAATTATGTACTAGGTTTACTTTTACACATCGCTCTAGAACTCTCTCTAGGTTTTCAAGACATTCTTCAAAGCTTTGTCCGCATACGGAAAAGTCATCCATAAATACTTCCATGATGTTTTCTAGAAAATCGGCGAATATTGCCATCATGCACCTTTGGAAAGTTGCAGGAGCGTTACACAAGCCAAACGGCATTCGTCTATAAGCGAAGGTACCAAAAGGGCACGTGAACGTTGTCTTTTCTTGGTCATCAGGGTGAATTGGTATTTGAAAGAAACCTGAGTAACCGTCTAGATAGCAGAAATGAGAATGTTTGGCTAATCGTTCTAACATCTGGTCAATGAATGGTAAAGGGAAATGATCTTTTCGGGTTGCTTTGTTTAGTTTCCTATAGTCAATGCACATTCTCCATCCCGATTCGATTCGTTTGGTTATAGTTTCTCCTTTTTCATTTTCAATGACTGTTACACCTCCTTTCTTTGGTACTACGTGTACAGGACTAACCCATTTGCTATCAGATATAGGATATATGATACCTGCCTCTAATAACTTGGTTATTTCCTTCTTCACTACCTCACTCAGGATCGGGTTTAGTCTCCTCTGGTGTTCCCTAGAAGTTTTACAATCTTCTTCTAGCATGATGCGGTGCATACAAATAGAGGGACTTATTCCTTTAAGATCGGTGATGTTGTAACCTAGTGCGGTTGGATATTTTCTTAAGATATGCAGGAGTTTTTCTGTTTCGAGTCTTCCTAGGTCAGCATTAACTATCACTGGTCGTTCAAGCTCTAAGTCTAGGAATTCATATCTCAGATTCTTGGGAAGTGTTTTCAGGTCTAAGGTTGGTTTCTTAAGGCATTGCGTAGGGTCCGGTGTTATTGCTAAACATTGGTTAAGTTTGTCTTCTACAAGATAGTCAGATGATTTGTCTTTTTCTAACTCCGTTTCTTTTATGCATTCATCGATGATATCCATGAAGTAACATGTATCTTCTATTGCAGGTGCTTTCAAAAATTGGGAAAGAATGAACTCAATTTTTTCTTCTCCTACTTCAAAAGTGAGTCGTCCTCGTTTCACGTCTATGATTGCACCGGCAGTTGCTAAGAACGGTCTTCCCAGTATAATGGGTGTAACTTCATCTTCTCTAATATCCATAATTATAAAATCAGTTGGAATGTAGAATTGACCTATGCGCACTGGAATGTTTTCAAGAATTCCTACAGGATATTTGACGGAACGATCTGCTAGTTGCACAGACATTTTAGTTGGTCGTAATTCTCCCATTTCAAGTCTCTTGCATATGGATAAAGGCATAACACTAATATCGGCTCCTAAATCGTATTAGGCTTTGTCAATGACAAACTTTCCTATGTGCCAGGGTATAGAGAAACTACCTGGGTCTTTAAGTTTAGGAGGCATATTCTTGATTATAGCGCTACATTCAGCGGTGAGTGTAACGGTTTCGCTATCTTCAAGTTTCCTTTTATTAGAAAGAATTTCTTTTAAAAACTGGGCATATGAGGGCATCTGCGTAATAGCTTCTGTAAACGGAATTGTGACGTTTAATTGTTTTAGTAGGTCGATAAATTTTTTGAATTGGCCCGCATCTTTGGTTTTAATAAGCCTTTGAGGGTAAGGGATAGGTGGTTTATAAGGTGGTGGAGGTACATAAGGTTCCTTTTTTTCTACGGTTTCCTTGTTACTCTCTTCCTTTTCCTTAGGTTCACTTTCTTCCTCAGTTGACTTTTTAGAGTTTTGGTTTTCTATCCTTGGGTCAGACGGTCCTTCCACTTCCGTTCCACTTCTCAGTATAATTGCATGAGCGTGGCTTCTTGGGTTAGGTTGGGGTTGGCCAGGAAATGTACCAATTGGGGCAGCAGTAGACGCTTGTTATTGAGCTACTTGTGAAATTTGCGTTTCCAGCATTTTGTTGTGAGTAGCCAGGGCATCTACTTTACTTGCTAGTTGTTTAATTTGTTCGCCAGTGTGTACATTCTGGTTTAAGAAATCTTTATTGGTTTGCTGTTGAGAAGCTATAAAGTTTTCCATCATGATTTCCAAGTTGGATTTCCTAGGGGCGTTATTGTTAGGTGTAGATGGGATCGGCTTCTGATATCCCGGAGGTATAGCTGGGGTTTGATTTGGAGATTGTCCAGGTGCGTATAAAGCATTATTACTCTTATATGAAAAATTGGGATGATTCTTCCAATTTGAATTATAGGTGTGCGAGTAGGGGCTTCCTTGAGCATAATTTACTTGCTCCGCTTGGATTCCTGTTAGGAGTTGACAATCCGCAGGAGTGTGACCTTGGATTCCACAGACTTCGCAATTCTGAGTTATGGCAACTACAGTGGTTGGAGGTGATACATTTAAACTTTCAATTTTCTGGAACAGAGCATCCACTTTTGCATTAACATGATCAAGGTTACTTATCTCGTACATGCCAGTTTTCGTTTGAGGTTTTTCTACCATTGTTCGTTCGCTTCCCCACTGATAGTGGTTTTGAGCCATGCTTTCGATAAGTTGGTAAGCGTCAGCATAAGGTTTGTTCATTAGTGCACCACCTGCGGCGGCGTCTATTGTTAACCTCGTGTCGTACAGGAGACCATTATAGAAGGTATGTGTAAGACCCCAATTTTGGCCCTAAGATCCCTCATGGCCCATATCATATCATATCATGGCCTCAAGGATCATTGCAGGCCCTAGCTTCCCTCCTAGTGGGTGGTTTGCCTTGTGAGTGTGTTTCTTGATCACCAAGCATGCTTTGCATTTGTATATCTTTGCTTTTCATATGTTGGCTAACCAAAAGTACAAAAATATTGTCAGCTAACCATGTTAGTTGCAGATGAAGCAATCATCAAAATCAGTCAAAGTCAGCCATTAAACAATGGATGATGGCCATTCTTGAAGAATTTGGGCACCATGATCAATAATCAAGAGGTCATATATGTTGTGATATCATTTGGGATCAAGATCTCAAGGAATTAGGGTTTGGAATTCATCAGAAGTGGTTCAATCTAGCAAAACCCTAGAAAAGTCAAACTTGGTCAACTGTGGATTTAATCAATGATTTGATGGTGGGAATTGGTTTGAGGGAGCTCATTCATGTCCACATAGGCCTCATATATCATGTCAAACACCATCATGGAAGAATTTGAAGTCAAACAGAAAATTTCCAAAAATAGAAACTTGACCTGTAATTTTCACCTGCCAAAAATGGAAACTTCTTGATCCTAAACTTACATCATGATACAAGCTTCAAATGAATTTTTGCCCAACATGAAAGTTGAAGATCTTGTTCTCCCATTTCCAAAAAGTCCAAGAACACTCAATTCCCATGTATGGTTGGCAAGTTATGATCAATTCATTTTCAAAAATTCTTGAACTTCAAAAGGCCATATCTCTCAAACCATTTGGCCAAATTGGGTGGGGTTTTTTCCTACAAGTCACATTTGATCCCCTCTTTCCAAAAATGTCATCATCATGCACCAAAACATCACCATTCAAAATGGCCTTTTTGAACTTGCTTGAATTAATTTCAAGTGAGGTTGAAATTTGACTTTTCCAAATATTCATTTTTAATCATTTTGGCCAATTGGGAATGTTCTGAAATGTCATTTTAGACATGTTTGTAAGCCCAAATTCGTGCAGCACATACCCCCATACCAACTTGAATTGTTTTTTTAGCAATTTTGGCAAGACATGTCATTTGAGCCAAATCCCAATTACAACTTAAACTAATCATGCTCAGCTTACTAAACAGCAAATATATAGCTCTTTTTCTGCCAAACAGAACCCTAGCAGCCTCATTCACCAAAACAGAAATTCCATTTCTCTCATTCTCTCACTTTGTGCATATTTGAACTTTTCTCCAAAAACTCAAAAGCACTCGAGCCCTGGTGCTTGCGTCATCATATACCATCACTTTGGAAGCAATTTTGAGCACGATTTCTTAACTGGGAGCAAGAGAATTGCAGCTGCTACATCAACATCCTTCAATGGCAGAGTTGGATTTGAACCAAACCAAGCATTCTTGAGCTCGAAATCCTCAACCATTCACCTTTTGGAGCTTGGACCTTCACCTGTTTCGAGCAAACAAGGCCAAACAACCATTACATCTCAGCTGTTCCTCAAATCAAGTGAGTTTTCGACCTCTTTGTTTTTCCAAATGATGCTATGCACTGTGTAGATCTCACTTAGCTGGTTGTTTTAAACTTTGAATCATGTCGAATGGTTGCCTATGCTGAAAGATATGTTGACTTGAAATCTGATGTGTGAATGTGTTTATCTTCGATTTATGCTTGTTAGTATGTTTTAAGGAAAATGAATGCCATACTCTTGATGTGTGTTGTTTGCTGATTACTATGGTATACTCGATTCCAATTTCTGGGCGCAAATTATTTTCACGATTGAATGGAGAGGATGAAGTACTGTAGCAAACCCTAACATTTTCCAGATTTTCTTCTCAATCGTGTTTGGTCGTTGCTGTGAGATGTTTGCATGAACTTCTACTGTTCCATCGCCCATGTCCTATCATTGCTTGCCACGCTTCTGTTCAAAACGGGGCGTTTCATTAAAAGTTCCCATTATTTACAAAATTGCCACGCCGTGTTACAATATCCATTAATCCATTTATTTTCTTCAATTTTTATTTCATTTTGATGCATCAACTTACAAAATTCATAACTCATCCATTTGTGATCCAAAATTCATGGGAATTTTTGCATTATGCTCTGCTAGATCTCTACTTTTTTATCATGATTTTACCAGAATTTTTGCATGAGTAGATTTTAAATGGTATTAGGTTTTGTGACATGTGTTCCTTTTTTGTACCTTTTGCCAAAACACTTGTGAAATGGTGATGCATTATCCTATGGCCTTGAAATTTTTTGTACACAAACTAGACACATTCATGGTGATTTTGGTGTAGCGTTTATGAATTTATCATCTCTGGTTTGGGAGTTATGATTTTTTGAATTAGGGTGTGACAATTTGTGTCACACCATTGATGTGCAACTTCATGATTTTCAATACCATGCCTCTTGACCTCAAATTGCTTTGAGTTTTTGCATGAATGTACTCTTTTATGTCTAGTTTACATGTGATTTTTTGTGGATTTGTTTGTGGCATTTTCCATTTGTTTGAGATTTTTCTCCCCTGTTTGGTCATATGTTGACTTTTTGTGACACATCATGCCATTTCATTTGTGAAATTCTCATACTTAATTAGATGGACATGAAATTTGATATGTGATTACTAGACATCTTAAGCTTTGCCATGGTGTTGATCCCATTCATTTCTCATATGTTTTCACTGATTTATGAATTTTTGAAGTTGATGCATGTTTGGTTGACTTCCTTGAGCATGTTTGAAATTGTTTTGACTTTCTGATTTTCATTGACTATCTTCCCATGATCCAAATGAGCTGAAATTTGATATGCATGTCATGATATGGATTATTATTGATCATGAATTATTTGATGATTTTTGGAATTGTTTATGATTGGTTTTGAATTAAGTCTTGCTGTTGACTTCTATGAGCTTTCATTTGCCATGCTTTGACTTCTTTTGCTTATGAAATGATGATGATGCATGATATGAACATGAAACCAATTGAGCTTGCTTCTTAAATGTTTGAATTTGATTTTGATTGGATATCACTTGCTGTTTTGACTTTTTCATGCCCTTTTGACCCTAGGCTTGCCCTAGTGGTCCTGTTACTCACATTTGAGCTCATGTTTTCAGGTTGACCAACAATTGTCCAATGAGACCAACATAAATTGGTTTTGTTTTCTTGTTTATCATGACTAACATGTTATGTTTTGTAGGTTGCTTGGCTCATATGCCTTGAGACTTGTGCATTGCACATTTGTCTGTTTGTTTTGACTGTTGATTCTTACATCATTCTGCTTTGACTTTTGAACTGTGTACTGATTCTGTTTGACTATTTCAGGTACCTTTAGTTGCTTAGTTCTTTGAACTTGCTTTGCTTTGCTATTTAGCAAATTTGCATTGAGGTATAATCCCTTTTCTTCATGTAGTCTGGAAGACCTGGCCTGTTATTTGGCCAGGCAACTGTCTGAAGTCCTCCTTAAGAGGCAATGCTTGTGTGTGTTTACTTTTGTCCCAAGCAGGAAAAGTCCTTCAAATAAGGCAATTGGTGGATATAAGAGATATGTAATCTATCTCCCATTATTCTGTGAGTCTTCTCCTTGCTCCCATTACATGGTTGTAGCATTGAGATCCAAACCCAAGATCTATAGAGTCTTATCTGTGGAGAGAGTTCCTACTTTCTGAACTCCCACACCTTCTGATATTCAATGCTCTCCCTGACCAGGGATAAGAGCAATGAGGCACACCCCTCATATCCTTTCATCTGCTTCACCTTAGCCCCTCAATGGCAAGGTTAAGAGCACCATTGACCCTATTCCAGTTGGCTTTAATGCCTAACCCTTTTGTATGAGCCTCCTTGTTTGGTTATAGTGTGTGCTGAATGATTTCATTGATTGATTGCTTATCTTCATATGCACATGTTTGCTTGTATGCTCTATGCATTTATCATCATTAATTGCTCATTAGTGCATGATCATCTCATTTGTCTTTGTGACATTATCATTGTTGTTTACCCATTGAGGACAATTGTAAGACCATCCTTTGGCCATTGTTCCTATGATATGGAAGTGAGTTGTAAGACCATTTCATTGGCCACTCATCTCTTTGCTTGATGCATTTGTTGGTTGTATGTGAGGATGCAATTATAAGTCCATGTAAGTTGGCATTTGCTTTCCTATGATCATAAGTTGCTTTGTTTGATTGTATGTGAGGATACAATTGTAAGTCCGCGTAATTTGGCATTTGTATTCCTATGATCATATGTGGAGATTAGAGTAAGCCCAGATAAATTGGCATCTGACATCCAAATGTTTCCTTTGTTGGAGATTGGTATAAGTCCAGACAGATTGGCATCCGGTATCCACTTTCTTTCATTTTCTTTGTTGAGGAGATTAGTATAAGTCCATTGAGTGGCCTCTGATATCCATTTCTGTTTTAGGAGATTGGTGTAATTCCATCTATTGGTATCCGGTATCCGCTTTTTGTTTGTGAGATTGGAGTAAGACCATTGAGTGGCATCTGGTATCATTTGTTTGCTTACTTTATTATTGCTTATTGCCCATTCCAAAGGACACACTTGAATCATCTTCTATATGATCTCAAGAGGTGAACCTTCTAAGAAGTTTTACAATCCATTTTCATCCATTCATCCCCATTATGTCCTAAACCTTTTCACATTACTTTCAAACTTGAGATAGATATTGTGCAAACATCTTCATGTTTTCAAACTGAAAACCTGGACCCAAGTCCTTGACTTTTTTCAAACTCCATTTCATAATACTTCTTTGAATTAATCTTAATCATACTTTGACCCTCCTTTTGTGAATAATCATAATCAATTAACTTCACCCATTCAATGTTTTTGTGGCTTTGTCCATTCTTGCTAAGTTTTCATACATGAGCTATAGGTTTGATTTATCTTAGTTGGTTGATGTCAATCTCACCTATTTGTCCTTAGTTGATTGAATTGTAAGTCTTCCTTGCTTATTATAGGGTTAACCCCTCACTAGCAAGTTGAAGCTGTTCTCATATGGTGGACCTGTTGTTTGTATAAGGTTGAGTTTTCTCCCGTGGATAACGTAAGACCTTAGGGCTTGTGTTTAAAATTGAATCCACTAACTTTTGGAAGTTTTTAGCCGAACTACGGCGTTTTGATCCTTACCTTTGATGGAAGGTACGTAGGCAACGGGTTCATCCGTTCAAACCCAATAAAAATTGTATATTCTTTTCTCATCATCCCAATCATGTGTGCACAATATTTATGTCATAACAAATAACAATTTTATACAACAAGTGTGAAAAGGGCTCCCTAGGAGTACCTAGGACGTAGTGGGTGCCTAACACCTTCCCATTGCGTAATTTACCCCTTACCCAGACTCTCTGATCTTTTTATTAGTTTTCTACGTGTAAAACTTCTTAGGCTTTTGTTCGCTTTTTAGCCAGTCCTTTGGATAAATAAAAGTGCGGTGGCGACTCGAAAATCTTTGTATACCTTGCTTATGGTTTAATCGATAAATCATATAGCGACGAATACACCGCTACAGTATGAATTACTAACCAGTCTTCTAAACCATGGCGTGGACAAAGTCTCATCATGTCTTTGTATCTTTCCCATGCTTCGAAAAAAGACTCGTTATCTTTCTGTTTAAATCCATTTATCTGGGCTCTTAACATAGCTGTTTTGCTTGGCGGAAAGTATCGAGCAAGAAAAACTTTCTTCAACTCGTTCCATGTGGTGACTGAGTTGGAAGGAAGAGATTGAAGCCATCTTCTAGCGCTATCTCTTAACGAGAAAGGAAAAAGACAAAGTCGAATTGCCTCTGGAGTGACACCATTAGCTTTAACAGTATCAGCATATTGGACAAATACGGATAAATGAAGGTTTGGATCCTCGGTAGGATTTCCAGAGAATTGGTTCTGTTGCACTGCCTGCAACAGTGAAGGTTTGAGTTCAAAGTTGTTTGCTTCGATTGCGGGTGGAGCAATACTTGAATGTGGTTCATCTTGCGATGGAGCGGCGTAATCTCTAAGAGCACGAGCTGGTTCTGCCATCTCGGGTGTCGAAGGGAAAATATTTTTGAAATCGGGAAGTTCAACAGGAGGGAGATTGTTTGCAGCACGATATTCCCGAATTCGTCGTAAGACTCGGAGATATAGTTCGATATCGTTGATTCGTAAGTAGAACGACTCGCCTTGTGAGCGAGTGCGTGGCATACAAATCAACGAAAGAAAGAAAAGAAAAAGAAAAGCCTTAGTCTCTACAGCGTAACAGAAGAGTTACGATATTGACTAAATAAAAGTCCCCGGCAACGGCGCCAAAAACTTGATCGCGACTTTATGAGTCAAATTTGGGGTACAAACTGTAAGTGCACAGTTCTATCGCGTAGTTTTAAAAGATATCGATCCCACAGGGACTTATGAATCGATATACCGTTATCTAAGGTTACTTCGTAAAGCTAAGGCAGGTAATACTTTGATTGTTTGGGGGAAAAGCTAAAACTAAAATAAGATCTAGATTAAATATCAATAAAGCGGATATCGGTATGTAGTTCGTTGTAATTAGGGAATCAATTCTTTGTTGGTTTCTTGGTTTTAAAATAAATCTTTTCAGTTGACGCTATTGATTAAAAGTTTTATCTCAAACTCTCGCTCTGTTGAATAAACTATGATTTTATATTAACGTAGCTGTCACTTATAGTTAAGTCAAAAACCACTTTTTGAAAACAATAGGATCCGTAGAAACTCTTTTTAAGAAAACACTAATCGTTTAAACACCCTTATCTCAAACTCTCGCTCTGTTGACTTAGGTTATATAATTAAATTCAAATGCTTAACTCTCGTCCTCACATTCAATCTTTAAAAATACTTTTTGAAAAAGGTTAGAATTTAATTAACTCTAAAAATTGCTCTCGCCCTGATCTAGAATTAATGTCCAATTTACACTGTCCAGTCAAAAACTCAAACTCTCGCTCTATTGCTTTTAACTTCTTTATGTCTTTTACTTTCGTATAAATCCTTGTTATTAAACCTGTAAATTGAGACCGTAAAAAGAGTGATTTTAGTTTTAAACTTAATTAAACCAATTTGGTTTTGATTCCTTCATTCCGCTTACTCTACATACCGTTACCTAAGTGAATCAGCCAGACATGCTAAACAGACTTAAATAATTATCATGCATAAACAGATTCATCTCAGGCAAATAATATAAATAGACAGTAAAATAGGGCATATATAAATTCAAACAATAATTAAAGAACCTGAGAAATTAAATAGCAGTCTTGAACACTCCACCACAGGTCGGTTGGATCTGTTCTTGAATTCTTCAATCAGGCAGGAAAATAAAATAAAAGCGAAGGAATAAAAAAAACTAGATTCTAACGTAAGGTTAGATCCGGTAAAAGGTACACAATAGTTTCCGGTGTAGAAACTATTGTGCGAAAAAGAATTAACTAAATGCTAAAAAGGAAAATAGAAATTTGCAAGGGAAAACAATATAAAACTCGTACAAGTATTGCTGTAAAAATATACTTAAACTGCTGGAAAAGGAAAAATGCGAAAAAGCGAAAACGACAAAGAAAGCTGGAAAAAGTGTGTCCCGAGAGCTTTCCAAAAAGCTCTATTTATACTGATACCTATTGCAACTGCTTCCAAGGGTTTTCCGTAAATATAGCCATTACGTTGTAAAAGGGTCAAGCGTGAAAGTAGCTTCAACGTGGTCTGTTGCGTTCCTGGTGCCAAAAATATAGGGGAATGGTGTGACGTCCGTCACACCATGTGTGACGCTCGTCACAGGAGTGTGCAAGGCGTGACGCTCGTCACAGCCCTTGTGACGCTCGTCACAGGCACAACGCCTGTGCTTTTTGGGCTGAGCTTTGGCTTTTGATATTTGCTTCTTTTCATTCCTTTTTGCACCTCCTTTTCTTCCTTTTTTACTTGTGCTTCAAATAAACCACCTGAGATAAATAGAAAGAAAATACTGCGTAATATCTAATAAAATGAAATAGATTGAAGTAAATAATAATATAATTTAATTAAATTGAGTCCTAGAATGTGATACAATTTCATGTTATCAAACTCCCCCATACTTAGATCTTTGCTTGTCGTCAAGCAAAATACAGTATAGAACTTGTTTTAAAATTTTTTAGCCAGATGAAATTTCGAAACACACATCAATTCGTACTAGGTTGCTTGTAAACCTTGTTTAGAAGTAACTTGGTTTTAATCTTGACATCAACAACCACCGTCACAACCTCAGATAACCTCACCTTATGCAAACCAGTTCGAGTAATGCCATTATAGCTATCCTAGTTCCTTTACTCTTATTTCACCCGTTTTCATTCTAGCGAAATCACATTAAGCCCTTTATCTTTTCGCGCACATAGTGGAGTAACCGGTTAGTGATTCTGATCCCCTTTTAGCTAGAAGTTCTGGTACATAAGTCGGATAACTTCGTTATTCAGTCCATTGCAAATTGCGGGGGATCGGACCGTAGTCCGCCCTACCAAGTTCAGTACCAGATACCTGCTGAACCAACTCATAATGGATCTTTCATATTATGCTTTTGTATGATCTGCAACCTTTAGATTAAATGATCTGGTAAGGATCACCTAACTTAATTAGTGCATTTCGTGATATATATATATATATATATTTTTTTTATGTTACTTTGGGAATCATTCACTTATATTCATCGGCCTTCCACGTAGTTTGCTATTGAGATGGTGCTGACTTCTCGTATAAACTACTCGGGGTTACTATAAAACTAAAAGTTCAAGGGATTGGTATAATAGGTACTTATTCTGATCTAACATGTTGAGGTTCTTAGAGCGTTGTTATGGTAATAATTTTGTCTTGATTTCACTCAAGTTTTATAAAATAAGCGACCTTTATACTTATTGAGTGTGATGAATTTTTGTTATGGATCACGAAAATTGAGGAGAATAGATAATAGAAGGTTTTCACATTTGGGACTTAACTTAAAATAAATCTATACTATAAGAAATATTATTTTATTATATATATATATATATATATATATATATATATATATATGTATATATATATATATATATATATATATATATTATATATATATATATATATATATATATATATATATATATATATATATATATATATATATATATATATATATATATATATATTTTATAAGGGAAATAACAATGAAAAGAAAGATACATACTTGAAAAGGAAAAAAGGAGGATAGAAAGAACATGGTTTTCCCCCATACTTGAATGAAACATTGTCCTCAATGTTTGAAGGAAAAAAATGAATTACAAAAAGAAAGGAAAAAAACTAAAGTTAAGGTTGTCTGCCGTCAAAGATTGTGTGACGCTCGTCACACAGTCTTTTTGGCAAGGTTCTGCTAGCGTTGTTCAGAATAACTTTGGTAATTTATTTTTTTATTATTTATTTTGTTTTGCTTCAGATTATTTTATTTTGCTATTTAATTTTCCTGCATGCTATAATAGTGCATAAATGTATTATATTGTTAATAATTTATGTAGGCAGCAATAGTAGAGAGCATTTTTAGATCAATATTGCATAATTCATAATAAAATAGGATAATTCAATAGCTTCATAAAATAATCATAATGTAACAATGGAGAAAAACAAAAATGCGAAAGAGAAACAAATACGAACATAATTTGAAATAACATTAAATAATAAAACTAACTAAAGCTAGATAACTAAGAAAAATGGCTTCTATCCATCTGCACGATCTCTGGCTGGAGGAGCAAAGGAGTTAACACGGTATAGTAACTCGTGAAACTGATTTGTCATACTGTTCATGTATCCCAGAAATTCGTGTCTCAAGCTAGTGAACTCTTCTCTGAGGGCGTCTTGTTCTGACATCAAAGCTTCAATGGCAGTGTTATGATCAGTTCCGGGCATATGATGTCTAAGGTCGGGTATTGCTGATTCTTCGGTCTGAACAGGTTGAGGAGGAGGATCAATCTCATAATAACCAGATGGTGTCTGAGGGTCTGATTCAGCATAAGGAATCAGGTCATCACAAATCTCATAG
This sequence comes from Lathyrus oleraceus, assembly GCF_024323335.1. Classification (NCBI taxonomy): domain Eukaryota; kingdom Viridiplantae; phylum Streptophyta; class Magnoliopsida; order Fabales; family Fabaceae; genus Lathyrus; species Lathyrus oleraceus. The sequence goes on from NC_066583.1 coordinate 344,533,739, forward strand.
TCCTGGATGGATTCAGTGGATCTAGCAGGAGAGGGGGTTTCGTTCAGATTGTAGAGCCAGTTATTGCGGTTATGAACACTAGTCCTAGGGTCGGGCATGGTGAATAGGCAAAGAACTTGGTTATTAATTATAAGCTCAAACTCATCAGATCCTAGGTTTGCTATAAACATAGTGTTGAAGAGGAAGGGTATACTCATAGTAGTAATGCCACAAAAAGGGCTTAAGTCAAGCATAGGCTGACGTAATCCGATAGCATTACCAATCATGGTTATCAAACCGCCTATTCGAATTGGTGCTCGTTCATCTTGGATAAGGTGGTCTAAATTTGCCAACATAAAAGTGGCACCGTTTACTGGACGGTTCTGGGAAGCACAAAATATGATGAAGAGTTCATCACGTGAAACTGTGGTACTGTTTGGCTTCTTCCCAAATAAGGTGTGGGTCAGGATCTTATGGAAATAACGGAAGGCCGGGTTATGTATGTTTCCAGAGAGAAACTTATGTTCCTCGGGATCGTCATTTCCAGTCAAGTTACCCCAAAAGTGTTCAAGTTCTCTATATTCAAAAAGTTCTTCTTGGCTCACTGTGAATGTGTCAAAGGAGGTAGGGAAACCTAAAAGGTTGGTAAAGTCTTGAATATTAAATTGGTACTCCATGTTAAACATTCTGAATTGGATGAAACCTCTGCTTATTCCTTTTCCGTGGCTGGGTAGATAGATCAGAGAACTAAGGAATTCTAGAGTCAGTCTCCGGTAAGTGACAAATTGTCTACGGATAGGAGCGGTTTCCCACCCTATCTGACTCAGCAAATACAGGACACTTTGTCTTAGTCCAAGGGCAGTCATTGCCCAGTCATCAGCATACAGACTAGGTAGCATCTCTCTCGTGGCTAGTTCCTCAAACTTTTGTTTCTGAGCTGTTCCTCTGAATATGATACCCATACGATCAATTTGTGCCATCAGGTTAGTGTTAGCTAGAGAAAAGAAAAACAAGAGTTTTAGTCAGGATTTGGCCAAATGCCGAAAGAAGAGAAAAGTTTTTAATAAATTAAAATAAATTAAGAATGAATACTAAACAAAAATTAAAAGAATAATTAAGGAAGAAATAGAAAAATAATAATAGAAGAAAATAATAAAATATTTGTGGGTTGTCTCCCACTAAGCGCTTTGTTTAATGTCGCAAGCTCGACATAAAAACTATCAATTATAATCTATAAGTTCTTGAGGCATTTCGTCTAAGTGCAAGACTTGCGAATCTTCAGTGTTTTCTGCATAGTGATAATGTTTTAGACGTTGCCCGTTTACGGTAAATGGTTCCATAGATTTGCCTTTAATTTCTACTGCTCCACTGGGAAAAACATTGGTGATTTGAAAAGGACCTGACCATCTAGATCGTAGTTTTCCCGGGAATAACTTTAGTCTGGAGTTAAATAAAAGGACTGTATCGCCTTGTTTGAAGATTTTTCTTGATATGCGCTTGTCATGCCATTGTTTTGTTCTTTCTTTGTAGATTCTGGCATTTTCGTAAGCGTCTCTTTTGAGTTCCTCTAATTCGCTTATATCAAGGATTCTCTTTTCACCGGCGGCTTTATAGTTTGAATTTAGATTTTTAATAGCCCAATAGGCTTTATGTTCTAATTCTACCGGGAGGTGACAGGATTTTCCATAAATTAGCTTAAATGGGGTTGTCCCTATGGGAGTTTTGTAAGCAGTTCGGTAAGCCCATAAAGCTTCTGGTAATTTCAATGACCAGTCTTTCCTTGAAGTGGCGACTGTTTTCTCTAGTATCTGTTTGATTTCTCTGTTAGACACTTCCACTTGCCCACTGGTTTGAGGGTGGTAAGGTGTCGCTACTCTATGTCTTACGCCATACTTAAGCAGTAGTTTTTCGAGTACCTTGGATATGAAATGCGATCCACCATCACTGACTACTATTCTTGGGACACCAAACCTTGGAAATATTATATTCTTAAAGAGTCTAGTTACTACTCGTGTGTCGTTTGTTGGAGAAGCTATAGCTTCAATCCATTTCGATACGTAGTCAATTGCCACGAGTATGTATTTGTTATCGAAAGAGGATGGAAAAGGTCCCATGAAGTCTATTCCCCACACGTCGAAAATCTCTACTTCCAAAACGCCCTTTTGTGGCATCTCGTCACGTCTAGATATGTTTCCTGTGCGTTGACATCTGTCACATTTCTTAATAGCTGCATGTACATCCTTCCATATATTTGGCCAATAGAAACCGACTTGTAGGATTTTAGAGCAGGTCTTGGATGTACTTGCGTGTCCACCATAAGGAGCGGAATGACAGTGTTGGATTATATTTTCTACCTCTTCTTCGGGTATACACCGACGGAAAATACCATCGGGGCCTCTTTTAAAAAGTAAGGGATCATCCCAGTAATAGTGTTTTATGTCATAGAAGAATCGTTTCTTCTGTTGGTAGGATAAGGTAGGTGGAACTATTCCGGCAGCTAAATAATTGACGAGGTCAGCGTACCACGGTGTAACAGATATAGCTAAAGTGGTTTCTATCTGTTTATCAGCGTTATTTTCTTCCAAAGTAGCTATAAGTTTATCGTACGAGAAATCATCGTTGATCGATGTTCTTTCCGGTTCAAGGTTCTCAAGTCTAGAGAGGTGATCTGCTACTACGTTTTCAGTTCCTTTCTTGTCTTTGATTTCCAAATCGAACTCTTGTAGCAAAAGGATCCACCTTAGGAGTCTAGGTTTAGCATCCTTTTTTGTTAAGAGGTATTTGATAGCAGCGTGGTCAGTGTAGATGATTATTTTGGCTCCGACCAAGTAAGAACGAAATTTATCTAGCGCAAACACTACTGCTAGAAGTTCTTTCTCGGTTGTGGCGTAACTCATTTGTGCTTCATCTAGAGTTCTACTTGCGTAATATATAACATGAAGCTTTTTATCCTTTCGTTGTCCTAAAACAGCACCTACAGCGTAATCACTAGCATCACACATTATTTCGAATGGTTCATTCCAATCTGGTGTCTGCATTATGGGTGCGGAGATCAATGCTTGTTTAAGCGTTTGAAATGCTTCTAAACATTTATTGTCGAATATGAATTCAGCATCTTTCATTAATAACCCGGTTAAAGGTTTAGTTATTTTAGAGAAGTCTTTAATGAATCGTCGGTAGAAACCGGCATGTCCTAAGAAGCTTCGTACTTCTCTCACAATTTTCGGGGGTTGAAGATTTTCGATTACCTCTATTTTAGCTTTGTCTACTTCAATTCCTCTGTTCGAGATGATGTGTCCTAAAACAATTCCTTCTTGTACCATAAAGTGGCATTTTTCCCAATTAAGTACTAGGTTTACTTTTACACATCGCTCTAGAACTCTCTCTAGGTTTTCAAGGCATTCTTCAAAGCTTTGTCCGCATACGGAAAAGTCATCCATAAAAACTTCCATGATGTTTTCTAGAAAATCGGCGAATATTGCCATCATGCACCTTTGGAAAGTTGCAGGAGCGTTACACAAGCCAAACATCATTCGTCTATAAGCGAAGGTACCAAAAGGGCACGTGAACGTTGTCTTTTCTTGGTCATCAGGGTGAATTGGTATTTGAAAGAAACCTGAGTAACCGTCTAGATAGCAGAAATGAGAATGTTTGGCTAATCGTTCTAACATCTGGTCAATGAATGGTAAAGGGAAATGATCTTTTCGGGTTGCTTTGTTTAGTTTCCTATAGTCAATGCATATTCTCCACCCCGATTCGATTCGTTTGGTTATAGTTTCTCCTTTTTCATTTTCAATGACTGTTACACCTCCTTTCTTTGGTACTACGTGTACAGGACTAACCCATTTGCTATCAAATATAGGATATATGATACCTGCCTCTAATAACTTGGTTATTTCCTTCTTCACTACCTCACTCAGGATCGGGTTTAGTCTCCTCTGGTGTTCCCTAGAAGTTTTACAATCTTCTTCTAGCATGATGCGGTGCATACAAATAGAGGGACTTATTCCTTTAAGATCGGTGATGTTGTAACCTAGTGCGGTTGGATATTTTCTTAAGATATGCAAGAGTTTTTCTGTTTCGAGTCTTCCTAGGTCAGCATTAACTATCACTGGTCGTTCAAGCTCTAAGTCTAGGAATTCATATCTCAGATTCTTGGGAAGTGTTTTCAGGTCTAAGGTTGGTTTCTTAAGGCATTGCGTAGGGTCCGGTGTTATTGCTAAACATTGGTTAAGTTTGTCTTCTACAAGATAGTCAGATGATTTGTCTTTTTCTAACTCCGTTTCTTTTATGCATTCATCGATGATATCCATGAAGTAACATGTATCTTCTATTGCAGGTGCTTTCAAAAATTGGGAAAGAATGAACTCAATTTTTTCTTCTCCTACTTCAAAAGTGAGTCGTCCTCGTTTCACGTCTATGATTGCACCGACACTTGCTAAGAACGGTCTTCCCAGTATAATGGGTGTAACTTCATCTTCTCTAATATCCATAATTATAAAATCAGTTGGAATGTAGAATTGACCTATGCGCACTGGAACGTTTTCAAGAATTCCTACAGGATATTTGACGGAACGATCTGCTAGTTGCACAGACATTTTAGTTGGTCGTAATTCTCCCATTTCAAGTCTCTTGCATATGGATAAAGGCATAACACTAATACCGGCTCCTAAATCGCATAAGGATTTGTCAATGACAAACTTTCCTATGTGACAGGGTATAGAGAAACTACCTGGGTCTTTAAGTTTAGGAGGCATATTCTTGATTATAGCGCTACATTCAGCGGTGAGTGTAACGGTTTCGCTATCTTCAAGTTTCCTTTTATTAGAAAGAATTTCTTTTAAAAACTTGGCATATGAGGGCATCTGCGTAATAGCTTCTGTAAACGGAATTGTGACGTTTAATTGTTTTAGTAGGTCGACAAATTTTTTGAATTGGCCCGCGTCTTTGGTTTTAATAAGCCTTTGAGGGTAAGGGATAGGTGGTTTATAAGGTGGTGGAGGTACATAAGGTTCCTTTTTTTCTATGGTTTCCTTGTTACTCTCTTCATTTTCCTTAGGTTCACTTTCTTCCTCAGTTGACTTTTTAGAGTTTTGGTTTTCTATCCTTGGGTCAGACGGTCCTTCCACTTCCGTTCCACTTCTCAGTATAATTGCATGAGCGTGGCTTCTTGGGTTAGGTTGGGGTTGGCCAGGAAATGTACCAGTTGGGGCAGCAGTAGACGCTTGTTGTTGAGCTACTTGTGAAATTTGCGTTTCCAGCATTTTGTTGTGAGTAGCCAGGGCATCTACTTTACTTGCTAGTTGTTTAATTTGTTCGCCAGTGTGTACATTCTGGTTTAAGAAATCTTTATTGGTTTGCTGTTGAGAAGCTATAAAGTTTTCCATCATGATTTCCAAGTTGGATTTCCTAGGGGCGTTATTGTTAGGTGTAGATGGGATCGGCTTCTGATATCCTGGAGGTATAGCTGGGGCTTGATTTGGAGATTGTCCAGGTGCGTATAAAGCATTATTACTCTTATATGAAAAATGGGAATGATTCTTCCAATTTGAATTATAGGTGTGCGAGTAGGGGCTTCCTTGAGCATAGTTTACTTGCTCCGCTTGGATTCCTGTTAGGAGTTGACAATCCGCAGGAGTGTGACCTTGGATTCCACAGACTTCGCAATTCTGAGTTATGGCAACTACAGTGGCTGGAGGTGATACATTTAAACTTTCAATTTTCTGGACCAGAGCATCCACTTTTGCATTAACATGATCAAGGTTACTTATCTCGTACATGCCAGTTTTCGTTTGAGGTTTTTCTACCATTGTTCGTTCGCTTCCCCACTGATAGTGGTTTTGAGCCATGCTTTCGATAAGTTGGTAAGCGTCAGCATAAGGTTTGTTCATTAGTGCACCACCTGCGGTGGCGTCTATTGTTAACCTCGTGTTGTACAGGAGACCATTATAGAAGGTATGAATTACTAACCAGTCTTCTAAACCATGGTGTGGACAAAGTCTCATCATGTCTTTGTATCTTTCCCATGCTTCGAAAAGAGACTCGTTATCTTTTTGTTTAAATCCATTTATCTGGGCTCTTAACATAGCTGTTTTGCTTGGCGGAAAGTATCGAGCAAGAAAAACTTTCTTCAACTCGTTCCATGTGGTGACTGAGTTGGAAGGAAGAGATTGAAGCCATCTTCTAGCGCTATCTCTTAACGAGAAAGGAAAAAGACGAAGTCAAATTGCCTCTGGAGTGACACCATTAGCTTTAACAGTATCAGCGTATTGGACAAATACGGATAAATGAAGGTTTGGATCCTCGGTAGGATTTCCAGAGAATTGGTTCTGTTGCACTGCCTGCAACAGTGAAGGTTTGAGTTCAAAGTTGTTTGCTTCGATTGCGGGTGGAGCAATACTTGAATGCGGTTCATCTTGCGATGGAGCGGCATAATCTCTAAGAGCACGAGCTGGTTCTGCCATCTCGGGTGTCGAAGGGAAAATATTTTTGAAATCGGGAAGTTCAACAGGAGGGAGATTGTTTGCAGCACGATATTCCCGAATTCGTCGTAACACTCGGAGATATAGTTCGATATCATTGATTCGTAAGTAGAACGGCTCGCCTTGTGAGCGAGTGCGTGGCATACAAATCAACGAAAGAAAGAAAAGAAAAAGAAAAGCCTTAGTCTCTACAACGTAACAGAAGAGTTACGATATCGACTAAATAAAAGTCCCCGGCAACGGCGCCAAAAACTTGATCGCGACTTTATGAGTCGAATTTGGGGTACAAACTGCAAGTGCACAGTTCTATCGCGTAGTTTTAAAAGATATTGATCCCACAGGGACTTATGAATCGATATACCGTTATCTAAGGTTACTTCGTAAAGCTAAGGCAGGTAATACTTTGATTGTTTGGGGGAAAAGCTAAAACTAAAATAAGATCTAGATTAAATATTAATAAAGCGGATATCGGTATGTAGTTCGTCGTAATTAGGGAATCAATTCTTTGTTGGTTTCTTGGTTTTAAAATAAATCTTTTCAGTTGACGCTATTGATTAAAAGTTTTATCTCAAACTCTCGCTCTGTTGAATAAACTATGATTTTATATTAACGTAGCTGTCACTTATAGTTAAGTCAAAAACCACTTTTTGAAAACAATAGGATCCGTAAAACTCTTTTTAAGAAAACACTAATCGTTTAAACACCCTTATCTCAAACTCTCGCTCTGTTGACTTAGGTTATATAATTAAATTCAAATGCTTAACTCTCGTCCTCACATTCAATCTTTAAAAATACTTTTTGAAAAAGGTTAGAATTTAATTAACTCTAAAAATTGCTCTCGCCCTGATCTAGAATTAATGTCCAATTTACACTGTCCAGTCAAAAACTCAAACTCTCGCTCTATTGCTTTTAACTTCTTTATGTCTTTTACTTTCGTACAAAAACCTTGTTATTAAACCTGTAAATTGAGACCGTAAAAAGAGTGATTTTAGTTTTAAACTTAATTAAACCAATTTGGTTTTGATTCCTTCATTCCGCTTACTCTACATACCGATACCTAAGTGAATCAGCCAGACATGCTAAACAGACTTAAATAATTATCATGCATAAACAGATTCATCTCAGGCAAATAATATAAATAGACAGTAAAACAGGGCATGTATAAATTCAAACAATAATTAAAGAACCTGAGAAATTAAATAGCAGTCTTGAACACTCCACCACAGGTCGGTTGGATCTGTTCTTGAATTCTTCAATCAGGCAGGAAAATAAAATAAAAGCGAAGGAATAAAAAAAACTAGATTCTAACGTAAGGTTAGATCCGGTAAAAGGTACACAATAGTTTCCGGTGTAGAAACTATTGTGCGAAAAAGAATTAAGTAAATGCTAAAAAGGAAAATAGAAATTTGCAAGGGAAAACAATATAAAACTCGTACAAGTATTGCTGTAAAAATATACTTAAGCTGCTGGAAAAGGAAAAATGCGAAAAAGCGAAAACGGCAAAGAAAGCTGGAAAAAGTGTGTCCCGAGAGCTTTCCAAAAAGCTCTATTTATACTGATACCTATTGCAACTGCTTCCAAGGGTTTTCCGTAAATATAGCCATTATGTTGTAAAAGGGTCAAGCGTGAAAGTAGCTTCAACGTGGTCTGTTGCGTTCCTGGTGCCAAAAATATAGGGGAATGGTGTGACGTCCGTCACACCATGTGTGACGCTCGTCACAGGAGTGTGCAAGGTGTGACGCTCGTTACAGCCCTTGTGACGCTCGTCACAGGCACAAGCCTGTGCTTTTTGGGCTGGGCTTTGGCTTTTGATATTTGCTTCTTTTCATTCCTCTTTGCACCTCCTTTTCTTCCTTTTTTACTTGTGTTTCAAATAAACCACCTGAGATAAATAGAAAGAAAATACTGCGTAATATCTAATAAAATGAAATAGATTGAAGTAAATAATAATATAATTTAATTAAATTGAGTCCTAGAATGTGATACTATTTCATGTTATCATTCTCAACTGGTCTGGATGAAACAAATATTGTCTGAATATAATGTCACACAAGACGTCATGACATTGTACTGTGATAACCTGAGTGCTATAAATATTTCCAAGAATCCTATTCAGCACAACAGGACAAAGCACATTGATATTAAGCATCACTTCATCAGAGAACTTGTGGAAGAGAAGATCATAACACTAGAGCATGTTCCTACAGAGAGGTAATTAGCTGACATATTCACAAAAGCTTTGGATGCCAATCAATTTGAATGTTTAAGAGGAAAATTGGGGATATGTGTGTATGAGAATCTATAGCAATCAAAGGAGTCTGTGGATAGCCCTCACAAAAAGAGTATGAAGTTTTGTGAGGTATGGTGTAGTGAAGGATGTGATGGGTGTGAAGATGTTATGAGAATTGGTCACCTTTGGTCAATTTTGACTAAAAAGGGGTAGAAGTATGTGGAGCTGGGAGCTGGAATTGTGAGATGTATGTGGCTGATCTGGAGGACAGCTATTATTGAAGGAAGTGCAGAATGTTGTTCTGTTTACAGATGTCAAAGGGGATGTCTGATATGGTGCACAGGTGCTAATAATGAAGCAGATGTTAGAATGACATTCTGGCTGGTACAGGTGCTGGAGTTACAATAGTTGTTATTTGATGCATGCACAGATTTAGAGGGGAGAAGGAGTACCCTTGTGCATTATGCATTTGCGTGTCTTACTAGTTGCATCCATAACTAGTAATTCTGTTTTTGTTGCACAGATTTAGGGGGAGGAGAAGTACCCTTGTGCATGTGTGTATTACTAGTAGCTATAACTAGTAATTGTATTTGCTTTTGTTGCATATTAAACAACTGTTATGTTGTTTAACTGCTGATAGTTTACCTTGTGAACAAAAAGGACAGATATATGTTTTAGCCAAAATTTGCCAAAGGGGGAGTTTGTTGATTCTAAGTGTTGGCAGCAATTTTGGTAAAACAAAGAGTGTTCACAAGATGTCATGTGTGATGTCTTAACATGAGATATCCTATGTACCTGTTGGAGTTCAAGAACATGTGCATGCAGGATTGTTTCAGAATGCCACATACAATACCATGGCTTCTGATATTGGATGTACCTGCTGGAGCTTAAATGAAAGACATGTTCATGCAGGATTGTTTCAGATTACATACACAAGGTCATGACATCTGATATGGTTGTACCTGCTGAAAGTTATAAAAGGAATTATTGGATTATGTAGGATTTTTCCAGGATGTCAGACCCGATGTCATGACATCCTGTACACAGAACATTCAGTATGAATGTCTGGTGTTTTATGATTGCATAATTAATGGCAATCTTTGTATGATTGAAGATCTGATTAGCTGGTGCATTCAATCATGGATTACAACCAGATTTACTTATTTTCCAAGGAGATCTAACCAACTGTTATAAAAAGATTTGATTGGAAAATAGATTTAGAATTTTCAAGATGTCCAAGCCCAGCTGAATGCTTCTATAAAAAGGGACTTAGAAAACCTATTTGTACACACAACCAAGACTGAGCAAAATACAGAGAGAGAGCTAGGGTTTGTGTCTATTTAGTCGTAAGACTTGTAGGTCATTCAAGTCATCCATTGATGATTGAATTGGACTAATTTGTGGTTGTAATTTGTCACTCTAAAGCTGTTAAGCAAGAGTGTGTGTCTTCTTGATCAAAGTTGTGAAGCAAGATCAAGAGTGTGTCTTCTTGATTGAAACTGTGAAGTAAAATCAAGAGTGTATAATTGAAAAGTATTTTCTTTTCTCAAGGGATTGTTATTTAAAATCACTGGTGTGTGATTGTAGGGAAGTGAGTGGGTTCTCATATCTAAGAGTGCTTAGGTAGAAATTGCACGGGTAGAGATTAGGTGAGAAAGACTGTAACTTGTTGAAGTGTACGGAGAGTCTTTGAACTAATTCTATTTTAGTGAATTTCCTTCCTAGCTTGGTAGCCCCCAGACGTAGGTGAGTTGCACCGAACTGGGTTAACAATTGCTTGTGTCATTTGCTTTACCATTTTGTGTCTTTATCCTTTGTGTGTTAACAGATATTAGTGTTGTGACATTACCTTCGACATCTTATATCTGATACCAGAATTTCATCAAGTCTTTTACATCTCGTCATAAACCTGTCTTATAGCCTGAATATTGAAGATACACTGTTGTCTTAGCTCACAATTTTTTTTTGGTAAGGTTAAAGAAGTGGGAGAAATACGGATACACTACACAGATGACTCGTCAAACACATGTTATTTATTGAAATAAAAAGAAAACAACTAAAACACACAAAACATACTAAAAATAAAGGAAAACGATAAAAAGCGATAAAAATCTCCTCCCACACTTAAACCGAACATTGTCCTCAATGTTGCGATCTGAGATAGGGTAGGAGTAACCTGGAAGAGAGAGAGAGAGAGAGAGAGAGAGAGAGAGAGAGGGAGAGAGAGAGAGAGAGAGAAAGAACTATGGGTGATCACCGGTACCGTCACCGTCCTGGTCAGGATGCCTGGGTCGACGACGCCTACTACGGATACTAAGTCCTTCCTGTAACTGCCTAGAGCGACCTAAGAGAGACCCTTGGGCGACCTTGATAAGTGCGAAGAGACGCTCAGTGGCCTGTCGCTGGTGATACTGCTCATTAGTGATTGCAAGTAAGGACTCAGTGATAATCCGATGTGCTTGCTCACTACGCTGCTGGGAGGCTACCATAAAACTCATATTATCTGTCAGTTGTTGGTTTATGGTATTCAGAAGGGTGTCATGCCTTTCCTCACGAGCCAGGTGCTCGTTCCATATCTCCTCAGTGATGTAAAAACCGGGAGCGGTACTTGCAACATGGTCAGAAGAAGAAGGTGCAGTGTGTGCAGGTGATGCAGTAGAAATATCATGAGCAGGTGACTGGTTGCGCCGGTCATACTCATCATCGGTCCCTTGCCCATCATCCATAGGAACGTTAGATGGCAAAGGACCGGTAAAAGGTGGAGCATCGAGATTATATGTCCAGTTCCTTGCATGTCGCACATCTGTACGCTGAGAGCAAGGTAAAACAACACTGGGTATAGCTACACCATGGATCATGAGGTGATAACCACTTGCTCGCCGCACCTTGCATAATTTCATATCCTTAAAAAAATTTAAATTAATGGTGCGGTGAGGGAGTGGTTCTAAGGTGGCTAACTCAACGTTGAGATTTAACGCTTTAGCAATAGAGGTAATTAAACCACCAAAATAAATGGTTCCTCCCTTTTTAAGAATGACAGACATATGTGCAAGCATAAAAGGAACAGGATTGATCCTGCGATTAGTGAGACAACCCTGTTGTCGCATCTGCGAAAAACAACCGGCGGGCTAAAACAAAACAAACAGAGCCGCCACCGTGCGTTATTTATCCCAAAAAGGGAAAGGAAACGCTCGAAGTAAACCTGGAAAAGACATGGTCTCGCGACCAAAGAGAATGGGATCGGGAGTCGGTTATGCGAAGGGAAGGTATTAGCACCCCTACGCATCCGTCGTACACGACGGGATCCACGCTCAAAAAGAATAGAAGAAAGGTTGCTAAAACAAACATCACATACACACACACTGAAACAACACAGGTGGGAGAAAAGGGGAAAGGGCTCGCTAGGACATCGCATCCTATGCCTACATATCTCATCTGGAATGAGAATCAGAGCTACCGTAGTTCGGCTCACGCGCGCCGAAACAAAACACACACAAGCAGGCAAACATGGAAACCGAATGCCAATCGCTGGACTTACATCAGACTCCGAACCAAACAAACCCACACTGGAAACCAAATGCCACCTGATGGACTTATATCGGACTCCAAGCACACAACAATAGGATACAGAATGCCAATCGCTGGGCTTACATCCATCTCCTACACACACAAGAAGGGATAACAAACAACAAGTTACTAAGGAGTCTGGCACTCGAGCCTAGCAACTGTCAAGCAAACACACACAAAAAGAAAAAGGGTGCCCGGAGAGATCTCGTACGACCTCCTGCCTACGTACCTCATCTGGTATGAGGATCAGGGCAACGTAGTTCCCCTTAACAGGGGAGAAACTTTCTCCTAACCAGAGACTGGGAAATGACCAACTAAAAGGGAGACTGACTCGAGCCTAATAGTTATCATGTATTCCACAATGGTCCTAGGTTGAGTTTTCTATCTAATTGCACAGGCAGCAAGCTAATCCTAAACAGGCAAAGCAAAGCATACAAGCACAACAAGGCAAACATACACAATTAGCACACACTATATACAGACAAAGTGGGCTCACGCAAGGGTTAGGCTGCAAAAGCAAGCCAACTGTATCAGGGTGATGTTAGATCTTAACCCTAACATTGAGAGTTAGGGTGAAGCAGATGAAATAGGAAGTGAGGGGTGTGCCTCACAGCTCTTATCCCTGGCCTGGGAGAGCTTTAGACAAAGGAGTGTGGGTTCAGAAAGAGGGAACCCTTCTACACTTATGACTGACTCAACATGGATCTTGGGTTAATACCCACAATGCATCAACACCAGTTGTGTGAGCAAAGGGATGACTCAACTGAATAGCAGGAGATGGGTTGCACATCTCTTGTATCTACCAATTGCCTTATCAAAGGTCTTTTCCTGCTTGGGGACAAAGATAAACAAACACAAGCATTGCCTCTTAAGGAGGGCTTCAGACAGGTGCCTGACCAAGTAACAGGCCAGGTCTTCCAGACTACATGAAGTCAGAGAAATTATACCTAGTTGGTTAAGCAACCAAGCAACAGCAAAAGCAAGTTCACAATGAACTATAGCAACTAATGTACCTGAAAACAATCTAGCTCAGTTAGTATTCAACTCAGAAAAGAAAGTCAACAGTTAACTGTACACAAGCAAACAGACAAGCAAGCTATGCATCAAGGAAAAGCTCAAGCTCAACTCAAATGACTTAGAAGCTACCTACAAAACAAACTCAAGATTAGTTCAACATTGACCAATTAGTCAACTCAAGCAATGTGAATCAATTCCCTCAATGCCATATGCTTCTTAACCTGCAAACCAAGCTCAAACATGAGAAGCAAACCCCTAGGACAAGGCCTAGGGTCAAAGAGGGAGAAATATTTCAAAACAGAACATGAAAATTGGTACAAATCAAGTTCAATCAAATTAGAACAATGTCCAAGTGGTCTCACATTCATATCATACACCAATTTCATTTCAAAAAACAAATAGTGCAACACATGCAAGTTCAAAGCTCATTGAAGCCAACAGAATGAATCAATCCAAATCAATTCAAAAATAATTCAATAAATCCCAAGAAAAATCATGGCTAAACAGCACTCATCACATGATCATCATACCAAAATTCAAGTCATTTGGACGAGTGGAAGCATGTCAAATAAATTCCCTAAGGCAAGGTAAGGCAAAACAAACTCAATGAGGGCACACAATCATACATCAACTTCAAACAAGCATAAAACAGAATCCACATATGATAAATGCATCCAATCAAAGCCAAGACAAACTTGAAAGTGTCTAGAATCACTCCACAAAATTTCAAGTCCATAGGATAAACATCAAGAATTTCACAAAACATCTAAGTTCATGACTCTCAAAAAGTCCACAAAGGACCAATCAGAAGAGAAAATCTCAAACAAATCCAAATTGCATTAAAACATTCCATAAAAATTCATGAGTAATCCCAACATCCAGAAGTAGCATCATGCAAAAATTCACATCAATTGGAATTGAATTGGCATGGCAAATAAATTCCTCAAGTCAAGCAAGCAATGGTGTGACACAAATTGTCACACCTACATTTATCACATAATATCTCATCAACCAGGAATGGGAAAAATACAAACTCTATATCAAAATGTCCATTAAGGTGTCTATTTTGAGCATGCAAAATTTCAAGAATGTTGGATAAAATCTCATCATTTCATGAAGGATATGGCAAAGTAGGTCATGAAAACATACACATACACAATCCCTAAGCAAAATAAAAATTCGTCTAGGAACAAATCATGGAAAAATATTCATTAAATTATAGACATCATGAGGAGAATCATGCAAAAAATCCCAGTCAATTTGGATTAGTATTCATTGAGATATGGAATTTTGAATGAGGGAAAAAAAATAAAAAGTGACATGAACAAGCATACATGAATGGCAAGGCATAAGATAAAAAATGCAAATGGAAATTCCATGAAATACACCCGCCCGGATTCGAAGGGAGTATGCTTTTGAACTAACGCGTGCTACAGTACGAAGCGCTGCATTTCACTTAATGGACCGGGACACGTGGTCCAATACATGGCCTAGTAACACCAAAACGCATGCAGGCGAGGCAAATATGGATCAAACGTGTTTCTGGAAAAAAACCCTAAGTTCTTCAACAGCCTTCATACGTTCATCAGCTCAAGAACACATTCATCCAGAAATTCATAAAAACCATACCATTGGAATCACCTTTCAATGTACAACAACATGCTAAACTCAAATGAACCTAATTCATCCTAGATCAAAAGATTCAAAGCAAAACATTTTCACTCATGGAACTTAGATTCAACATAACTACCTCATTTCTGGATGAAATTCAATGATTCAAATTGCAGATTAACCTACATTCAAAGATCTACCACATGCATCCATTAATTCTATGAATTAAGAGCATCGAAAACTGACCTTCAAGATGCAACAGTAGTGGAATCGTGCGAATTAGGCCTTGGCAAGGTGAAACAGATGCTCCTTAGCTTGCATATGCATGAATGAAGAAAGGTTTGGCTGTTAATCGTGCTTGATAAGTCCAGAAAATCAAACTGCCATGGATAACCTTGTGCTTCAACAGTTCCAAAAGCTTGCTCGAAATCAATGGATCTTGCTTCTAACCACTCCAATTATGCTTGTGGATGAGGATTGGATCATGAACAATGCAAGGTTTATGCAGAAAATTGAAGAAAAAGTGAGAGAAAAAAAATGAAGAGTTTTGGATCTAGATCTCAATTTCTAAATTCTGTTATCCTTAGGCCAAAAGCAGTTATGATTAACCTTTTATAGGGTCTGTTAATGATGTTGCTAATCATGATTAGCCAAAATGCACATGAATTAGTAAAATGCAAGTTTTATGCCAAATTGGGAATTCACCCCTCATGCATGCAATTCAATGTAACAGTGCAAGGTTCTGTCTTAATTCACTTGGAAATGTGGTTTGGAGGCAAATGCATGTGATACCATGTGTGGAAAATGCTTATTTTTCAAATTGGATTTTTTCCCTCCAAATTTCAAATGGAAAGTCCAATTTTTTGGTGACCAAAATTCATGGATTATGATGCTTAATTTGGATAGTAAATGACAAGAGAAGAATGTTGCAAAAAATCCCACTCCATTTGGCCTTTTGGTTCAAAAGTTATGCACTTTTGAAATTCAAATTTTCTTGACCAAGATTGATCCATAACTAGCCAACCACACATGAGAATTTCATGTTCTTGGACTTTTTGGAAAGGTGAGAGAAAGATCTACAACTTTCATGTTGGACAAAATTTCATTTGAAGCATTTTTGGACATGTAATCTTGAGGAGAAAACCTTTCCATTTTTGGCAATTTTGAATTACAAGTCACTTTCTATTTTTGGAAAGTTTTCATCTGACTTTATTTTCTTCATTGTTGATGTTTGAAATGTCAAATGAAACTTGTTTGGACATGAATGAAGTCTATCCAACCCTCTCCCACCTCCAAATCCATTAGTTGACTTGTGGTTGACTGATAGATGAATTGGCTATGCACAAATGAAATTGAGCCTCAAACTCCTGATGAAATGACTCCAAAGTGAAACCCTAGCTTGCATAAGCTCAATAAAACCATAGAATGATCCCTCATCTCAATGAAGGCCTCATCTCCTTGACAAGCCCTGATTGGCTCAATGCAGATGATTAGGGTTGACTAGAGGTCAAAACCCTAATCCCAAGGAATATGATCAAGCACAATGAATCTCTTGGTGATGACAAGACCATGATGATGATGATGATGATGTACCATTGCCAAGATGATGATCAATCTCCTTGAGGAACCAAGAACCCTAATTTGAAGCACACACCCTCAGATGGCTAGTGATCAATTCATGAGACCCTCAAGCTTGAATCATTTAACCTCTTCATCTTCTGATCAAGACCTAGGAGGATGACTTGCACACTGTTTCCACATGATATGCAAAGATGCAATGACTAATGTCCTAAAAAATGAAATGCAATATGCTAAGCTAGTCCCAAGAGAGGAGGGCAAATTTTGAGGTGTTACAGCTGCCCCTATTCAATCCATTGTGAACCTGTCGATATGAATAGCCTCAGCTTTCAGATGATCAGGGTGAAGAGTGATTGAATACCAAGAACAGACGAACAATTTGCACTATGATGGGAAATAATTAGCGATGCCTGTCAGAATTGGCAAAGAAACAATCTCTAAAGAAACACCCGTCTGGTACGGAGAAAGTCGGCCTGAATACCGAAACAGGAATATGTCTGAATAAATGGAACCACAGAGATAACCATGGCCTGAACGCCGCTCGTCAGTCTGAATACTGCGCATCGGAATATGAGAGTATTGATATCGGTATGAATACCGGGAGATTGGCCTGAACACCACTTTGGTCTGTATACCACTTCGGTCTGAACACCACTTCGGTCTGAACACCACTTCGGTCTAGATACCACTTCGGTCTGAACACCACTTCGGTCTGGATACCGGAAAGCTGGCCTGAATGCCGCAAGCTGCATCGATCTGAACTTCGGAAGCTTCTTCGACCTGAGAATCGGAAAATTGGCCTGAGTGCCGCATCGGTCTGAATACCCGCCTCGGTCTGATCACCGGAAGATTGGCCTGGATGCCACAAGTACTTCAACATGATTTTTGGAAACTTCTTCGATCTGGAAATCGGAAACTGGCCTGAGCGCCACAAGTTCTTCATCCTGATTGTTGAGAACTTCTTCGATCTGGAAATCGGAAACTGGCCTGAGCGCCACAAGTTCTTCATCCTGATTGTTGAGAACTTCTTCGATCTGGAAATCGGAAACTGGCCTGAGCGCCACAAGTTCTTCATCCTGATTGTTGAGAACTTCTTCGATCTGGAAATCGGAAACTGGCCTGAATACCACCTCGGTCTAAACACCGGGAACTCATCTTGCCCGTCAGCATCGGCAGAGACAACAAAACAGTGATAAATGAGTCGGCACGCGTGCCCACGACCCATGCTGGGGAAATCAAGCCATGAACCGGCTATTCTCTATTCAACCCTACCCAACGAACACTTTGCGTTTAGCTGGGGATTATCTCTTTCTTGTTTTACTGTTTTGCTTTTGTTTGAACCCCAGAACTTCTTTGATTAACATTCCCACCTCTGCTCGACAGAAACTCTTCCTCCAATATCGCACTACTGGGGAATTACGGCCGATTAAAAATCCTGATGCTAAACTCCTCGGAGTAACACCTTCACCTTCGGGCAAAACCACCTCTCAAACGGTAACCACGGTTTGAGACTAGCTCATGCTTGCGATAATGATGCATGATATTTTTCAACGTAATGCTCCATAATCATGGAAATGCTACGCGATTTATTATGCAATATGCTATGCTTTATGACGAATGTATAAAAAGTATCCCCCTCAAGGGACTCTTCTGGGGAGCTCGAGGCACTCCGCTGAGGAACTCATCAACACTCCAATTTCCACCCTGCTGGGGAATAGCTCTGCTGCTGGGAAAAAGGCAACCCTTGCTGGGGAAAACCTCCTCTACTCCCGATCCGCTTGGGGACATCGCTGGGGTAAGAACCACCAACGCACTCTGTGGGGATACAACGGTCTCTGACTTATTGGGGGTACAACACTCCCGACTCTGCTTGGTAAACCACCACCCACAGATACCTCCGCTGGGAACTAGCAACCTTCGGGCCTGGCTGCTGAGGAACTCATCGATCTCAAACCTGCTGGGGGATAACCATCCGGACCCTGCTAGGGAAAACACAGACCTTGAATCTGCTGGGGAATTAGTCATCCCAACTCGGCTTGGGGAGATGAGGAAAGTCTGGTATTGAACACCCGTCGACTCGTCGACCCCTGATATTCACCTTCCAAATCCATTATCAGCTTTCCAATTTTGAGAACTCTCAAACTCGTCTGGACTTTTCTGATTCATCACCTTGCATTCCCAACTGCTCCGTACTCGACGGAGAGCGAACTTCTGGGATTTATACAGACTTTCCAATCTTCAGACTTTGAAGAGTCTTCTTGATTAAAATCCAGGATCGTCGTACGTCCTTAGCCGTCCCTTCACCGTTCTTCTATTCATTCATCCCTGATTGGACTCCGTGGGGATCTTTTGTCAACAGCTTCCACATCACAACCTGCAAGTGAGTGAAAATATCTAACAGTACCTGCAAAAGAGATCGTTAGATAAAACCGTGCCCCAGGCGTGTCAAGATTTCAACACTTGGGTCACTCAACATTCCGAATAAGATTTCAAGCTTTCAATCTTATAAACATGTATTGGAAGGGACCTATATGTCTTAAAATGCAAGATTCTTTATCAAAAATAATTGGATGTTTTTGCAATCAAAGCGGTAATGAAAAACAAAAACAAAATTATTTGACTGAATATGCATTTTATTGATTGAAAAAGTGTGTGGCTCATAACTGAGCAATACAAAAGGAAGCAATTCCTGAAAAGAGGTAATTGCGCACAAAAGGAAAAATCTATCCTAGTAGCAATGTGAAACCCGTGATCTCATCGAGTTCCAACTCGGTTACACCCCCTATGTCCTCAGACTCTCCGTGCTTTCTGCCTTCTGAACAAGACGTTTCTGATTGATCCCTACCGGGTATTATCCATGATGCCTTAATCAAAGCGCAAACGATCATGCTAGACGCAGTTGTTCATTTCAATCCCTCTTTTGCCTGGACCGCCCTTTCGGGTTTTCAGTCCACCGAGATACCCTTTTTTGCCCAAGCCGCCTTTTCAGGTTTTCGACTTGCCGGGTGTACAGTTTTTTTTATTTTTATCCCTAATTTTTGCCCGAACCTTCTCTTTCTGTTTTTTGGTTCGCCGGGATGCCCATTTTTGCCTGGACTATTTTATTCTTTTCGTCCAGCGGGTCTTTTTATACGAAGTATTTTTTAACTGCGTCCGCATTCACAGGGGATGGAAAATCCTCGCCATCCATGGTCGTTAACAACAAGGCTCCGCCAGAGAAAACCTTCTTGACCACGAATGGACCTTCATAATTGGGTGTCCATTTGCCCCTACGATCGTTTTGAGGAGGAAGGATCCTTTTCAGCACCATATCGCCTACGTGATACACACGAGGTCGCACTTTTCGGTCAAAAGCACGCTTCATCCGCTGCTGGTATAACTGCCCATGACAGATGGCTGCCAGCCTCTTTTCCTCAATCAGGCTTAACTCTTCGTACCGAGTTCTTACCCATTCAGCTTCTTGCAACTTCACGTCCATCAGGACTCTCAAAGAGGGAATCTGAACCTCAACCGGTAGCACAACTTCCATTCCATATACCAACGAGAAAGGCGTTGCCCCAGTAGATGTACGCATCGAAGTACGATACCCATGCAATGCAAACGGCAACATCTCATGCCAGTCTTTATAGGTTACCACCATTTTCTGCACAATCTTCTTTATATTCTTATTGGCTGCCTCAACCGCCCCATTCATCTTCGGACGATAGGGAGAAGAATTGTGATGCTCGATCTTGAATTCCCGGCACAGTTCTGCCATCATCTTGTTGTTCAAATTAGAACCATTATCAGTAATGATCCTTTCGGGAACCCCATATCTGCAAATGATGTCTCTCTTGAGAAATCTGGCAGCGACCTGCTTCGTCACGTTCGTATAAGAGGCTGCTTCCACCCACTTGGTGAAGTAACCAATAGCCACTAATATGAACCGATGCCCATTCGAAGCGGTAGGCTCAATCTTCCCAATCATATCAATGCCCCACATAGCGAACGACCACGAAGACGACATTAAGCTCAACGGATTTGGAGGCACGTGCACCTTGTCAGCATAAATCTGGCATTTATGACACTTCCGCACGAAATTGAAACATTGGGCCTCCATTGTCATCCAATAATAACCTGCCCTTAGCAGCTTCTTCACCATTGCATTCCCACTGGCATGGGTACCGAACGATCCCTCGTGAACCTCTTTCATTAATTGGCTTGCTTCTTTATCATCAACGCATCTGAGCAAGACCCAATCAAAATTCCGTTTGTACAGAACCCCATCCTTATTCAAGTAGAACACCATGGACAACCTTCGCAGAGTCTTTCGGTCCTTCTTAGATGCTCCCTCAGGATGTTCTTGGGTTTCCAGATAGCGCTTGATATCATAATACCACGGCTTCTCATCATCGGGTGCTGTATCAACAGTAAACACATAAGCCGGTCTATCCAGACGTCCTACCTCAACACTGGGGAACTGATTCCACCACTGCACCTTGTAACACCCCAAAATTCGCCCTCCCCATTCATGCATTCATTTTTTAGGTCATTTAGTGTTTCATATTACATTGCATCATGTCAATCGGAATTAGCTCCAAGAAGCTCGGACATCATCCAGGACACCTTGTGGGTTTTATTCAAATGATTAGTCAACACAAGGAAAAAACTTGAGGTACTACCAACAGGGCCAAATGGGGCCTAGTCACCGTACAAATCGCCAAGCTGGAAGAAGCGAGAATCTGCTGCTGAGCTGTCATGCTCGCTAGGCGAGCAGATGCTTCGCCTAGCGAAGAGTACTATCATGCTCGCTAGGCGAGCAGATCCTTCGCTAGGCGAAGGACGCGCATTTCAGAAAAATCAGAAAGTTTTGGGCCTGAGCTGTCCTCATTCAAAGCCCACAAGCTGCGAAATTTGGCCTATAAATACCAGAGTAGTCAATGAAATAAACCCTGAACACTGGCTGAACAGAAAAGACCAGAGACTGGAGAAAGAAACCTAGGAACTACTCTGCAGCAACCTTCAGGCAACTCTGAGAAGTTCACTCCGCCTCACACGAACCCTAGTACTACTTTGCAGATCCGGCCGTACCGTTCAATCCTAAATCAGTCTCTCTCATCAGGTATGCCTTTGTTCCTATTACCTTACGCCTTAAATTTGAATATTATGAATGTATGAGGTAACATCTGGTTTTGCCCATGGGTTTATATTTGTGTATGAATATGTGTAACAATACCTTGAATGTTTTAATCATTTTCGTTTATGAGATGGATACCACAGGGTTTCGGATCATAGAGATCGAACTGTTATCAAGGAGGAATCCAAAACCCGCAGGCCTTCGCTAGCCGCTTCGCTAGGCGAGCCTGTAGCGAAGCTTCGCTAAGCGAAGCAGTCGCGAACGTGACAGTATCTGCCTTTTGTTCTGTTTTGTTCTAACCCGTTTTTGTGTTTCCATGGCATTGTTTTCTCTCGATTTCATCCTGCTGCTCTAACCCTTTGTCGAGTTTTGTGAGGGCTCACATGGCTTTTGCAGAGACACTCGCGTGGTTTCCCACTTTATTTGTGGGATACCCCCTGGAGTTTTATTTTGATTATTCGTGTTGACTGATTTCCTTTGACGGTTCAGCTGGAGAGATTTCAGGGTTTCTTGCTCCTTTAACTGCTATAACTTCGGATCTTTATCTGTGTGGTAATTTTTTTCCCTTTCTCGTACTTTATCGCTTTCTTAGCTGGAAGACCTCGATAGGAGGCAATGTTTGAGCCCCTTGGTGGCATTTTACTTTGAGATACATGTTTTGTGTTTTGTATTCATATCCCCATATGTAGCGCGGTTCCTTCGTCAAGGACTGCCCGTTTGCGCTCGAGCATCCCAAATCCTAAAACCCATAACACACGTTTACTCCTTCTACTACAGGCGAGTAAGTCTCCAAAGGTCGAGCATCCAGTAGATTGCGTAGTGACGTCGTTCGTCCAAAACCCAATCCATAACCCCGTAGTTAGCCGAACTACGGCTTGCTCAGATTCTCATTCCAGATGAGATACGTAGGCATAAGACGCGATGTCTTAGCGGGCACACATCCCCCAACCCATAGGTCAGCCGAGCTACAAAGACTCTGATTCTCATATTCAGATGAGATACGTATGCAGCGGATGCGACATCCGCGCGAGTCATTTCTCTTAACCTTTTTAGTAAATAAACACACAAGATAAACCCACACCCTTTAGACAAGAACTACAAAAGTGGATCCCGTAGAGTACTACGGATGCGTAGGGGGTGCTAATACCTTCCCTTTGCATAATCGACTCCCGAACCCAAGATTTGGTTGCGAGACCCCGTCTTGTCCTTTCCTTTTTCAGGTTTACTTCGAGCTTTTCCTTTCCCTCCTTTGGGATGAATAACGCACGGTGGCGACTCTTCTGTCCTTTTCTTTCGCTGGTTGTTTTTTCGCGCACTGTATTTTTCAGGTTGCGACAGCTGGCGACTCTGCTGGGGACTTTAAGAAGTTGACCTCTTGCTGGTCCATCTTCCCTAAGCGAGTCCCTCCTAGCTTTTGTAGTTTGTTTGTTTATTGGGTGTTCATGCTTTTGTACAGTTATTTATTTACCTGCTTTACCTTATTGCATTGTGTACTTATCATTGCTGTTTCTGTTGGCTGGCTGCTTGGTGATCTTTGTGAGATGAGTTCTATACCCGAACTCGAGTGCACTTAAGATAGGAGAATGGCATAGTCCTGTCGACTTGTGTGGAGTATTCCTTAGCGAGTTGACTTGCAAGCCCATTCACTTGGTGGAGGTCATGTTGAGATCAATAATGTCACATAAGTAAGTTGTGGTTAGACATTACTTGTTCCAATATAGACCTAAGAAGCCAAGGACCTTAGTTTACCAAACCCATCTTGGCCTATTCGTAGGACGTAGTGCGAAAGTCGTTCAAATGTAAGATTTGATACGATTGTTACGCGATACTACACTCATAAGAGTCTCTCTTGAGAATATTGTTGGAATACGAGTAGTCGTTCCTCTGATAATATCCGAAAGATGGGATTATGACTATGGGAACCTTTTGTAGAACATGTTTGGCAGGTTTAAACCTTAGTACACTCCTTTTGGGTGGTTCTTAACCTAAACTCCATGCTCGTGACTTGCGACAAACCCTTGATTCATGGTTGATCCGATCAGGTATCCTTAATATCAATAAAACTCGGGTGTTGATAAGGTGTAAACCATAATCCGCCAAAATGGGTGGTTGATATTAAGGATAACATGATCCATCCCATGACCTTTGTTTGGTGTGCTCTTAATTTCTCTCCAGACAGTGCAACCCGACAGATGTTCAAGCAGATACAGCAATCCTGATTGACATGCCACTGCATTGCATTCACATCATCACATCATTTGCATTCATATCATTTAACACATGTTTATCCTTTTCAAGGGGGTTTAAATCTTCTTCTTGATTCTAGTCGAGGTTTTCTTCTTACACTGTTTATCAAATGTGAGACTGGAATCAAGGGGGTAGAATACCTTTTGGAATTGATAAACATGTCATTGCATTTGCATAGTCATCCGCATGTCTTGCATAATAGGTACCGCCACAGTGTTCTCAGTTTGTTTGGTGTCCCACTAGCAGGATAGCTGACTCAGGCATTCACCGATACGGTACCCGAAGGAATCAACAAAGAGCAATGGAGAGCCTACAAGCAGAGCTCGCCGAGATGAAGATTCGCATGAATCAATTCATGGATTTGGTTCAAGGGGTGGCTCAAGGACAACAGGAGCTTAGATTGTTGGTACAGAGGGATCCCCCTATTACTCAACCGGAGACGTTGGCTGATCCTCCAGCTGGAGAGGCTAATGGTCCCAATGGACCAGGGCCTATCCCGATCCCGCGTATCAACCTAGATCAACAACCCATTCAGGATGGTCAGGATGATCAGTTCCCCTTGCTTCAGGAAGACTTTGGCCTGGACCCCATGTTTAGAAGATTGGAAGAGAGGTTAAAAGCAGTGGAAGGACAAAATCTTCTGGGAGTAGATGTTGCTGACTTGGGGCTGGTCCCAGGTGTGAGAGTGCCACCGAAATTCAAGGTCCCGATATTTGACAAATACAATTGCAGCTCTTGCCCCAAAACTCACGTGCAAGCCTATTTCCGTAAAATGGTTGCATACTCTGATGACGAGAAGCTACTTATGTACTTCTTCCAGGACAGCCTGGCTGGGGCATCCTTGGAATGGTATATGAGGCTGGACAGAGCCCACATCCGTTGTTGGAGGGATTTGGCAGAGGCTTTCGTGAAGCAGTATCAGTATAATGCAGACATGGCTCCGGACAGAACTCAACTTCAGAATCTGTCTCTTAAAAGCAATGAGTGCTTCAGGGAATACGCTCAACGATGGAGGGATACAGCTTCCCGCGTTTAGCCTCCTATGTTGGAAAAGGAAATGGCCAACATGTTCATGAATACGCTGCCTGGACCTTATCTGGAGCGTCTGGTGGGGTGCAATGCTTCCAACTTTGCCGATGTGGTCTCTACCGGAGAAAGGGTGGAGAATTACCTAAAGACCTATAAGAGCCAAAATGGAGTTGGGTCCTCATCAGGGGTGAAGAAGCCGTTCATTCAGGGATAGAAGAGGAGAGAAGGGGATGCAAATGCCATATCTTCTTATCAGAACAGGGATAACCGGAGGAATAACTATCAGAATTATCATCAGCAACCGTATGTTGCGGCTGTGACCATTCCAGCTGCAGCACCACTACAACAACAACAACCACAACGTCAACCAGCTCAGTATCAACAGCAGCAACAACCAGGTAACAGACCCGCTTATCAACAAAGGCAAAGGATGATGGACCGGCGTTTCGACACCCTTCCAATGTCGTACGCTCAGATGCTTTCTAGTCTTCAACAACTACAACTTGTGCAATTGCGCACTCTGGCTCCTCCTGTTGGTAGACTTCCGGTGGGTTACGACGCCAACGCTAGGTGTAGCTTCCACTCTGGGGCACCTGGCCACAATATTGAGAACTGCAAAGCTTTTAAGCACGTAGTTCAGGACCTCATAGATTCAAAGGCCATCGACCTTGCACCAGCTCCGAATGTCGTCAACAATCCCATGCCCCAGCATGGTGGTGCGAATGTTAATTTGGTAGAGGGAGAAGCCAAGTCCATTAAGGATGTGTTGAAGTTGAAGACTCCATTGTTGGATATCAAAGGATGCTTGCTGAAGGTCGAGGTTTTCCCCGGCTATGGAAAGGTTTGTTTGGATTGTGCCACTCATAGTGGAGGTTGTTTGAAACTACAACAGGGTATTCAGGCCTTGCTCGACAAAGGTATCCTCCAGGTTGAGGGTCTGTCTGTCCAAGAGTCTGCGGAAGGGGTTGAGGAAGAAGGGTTTGAAGATGCTACTGATGAATTCGCAGATGTTGTTCCTACGGTTTCTGTAATCCATAATGATGTAATTGAACTTGATTCCGATGTTTCGGATGCTTGCATTTCAATGAATGAGATTTCTGAGTACGACTGTGATATTGCTACTATCACTATTTTCTACCCAACCAATCAGATCAGTGTGCCAGAAGCGCAACCCGTGCCACCAGTGCGACGATCTACTATGACCATCACAACCCCTGGTCCTTTACCCTTCACCAGTGAAAGGGCCATTCCGTGGCATTATGGGGGGAATGTATACACCCACAATCATAGGGTGGAACGGCCACTGAAAGTAGAAGAGGGTCAGAAGCCTGAACTTGACGGTCCCACAGTGGATAATGTTGGAGGAATCGGGCGATTCACCAGGAGTGGTAGACTGTTCTCACCACTAATTACCCAAGCTGATAATGCTGATGCTGTGGCGAAAGCCAAGGGCAAGCAAGCTGCGAATGGGGATACCTCTGCACCCCAGGGAAGTTCTGAGCCCACTTTTGCAAAGGATGTGGACGAGCTTCTGAGAATCATAAAGAAAAGCGATTACAAGGTAGTCGATCAGTTGATTCAGACTCCGTCCAAGATATCCATTCTCTCACTCCTGTTGTGTTCGGAGGCGCACAGGGAGGCACTTCTGAAGGTTCTTAATGCTGCATATGTGCCTCAGGAGATCTCAGTAAACCAACTAGAAGGGATCGTTGCAAATGTTCATGTAGGCAACGGGTTGGGTTTTACCGATTCTGACTTGACACCAGCCGGACGCAATCATAACAAGGCTCTGCACATCTCGATGGAATGCAGAGACACCGTGCTATCGCATGTTCTGGTGGATACAGGCTCCTCTCTCAATATGCTACCCAAGAGAGCCCTGTCAAAGTTAGAAGTAGAGGGTTTGGTCTTGAAACCTTCAGATCTTATTGTGAGAGCCTTCGATGGTTCTAAGAGATCGGTGTGTGGAGAGGTAGAATTGCCAATTCTGATTGGATCACAAACCTTCAACACTGTCTTCTACGTGATGGATATCAGTCCTTCCTACAGTTGCCTGCTGGGTCGTCCTTGGATCCATAATGCTGGGGCAGTCTCTTCAACTTTACATCAGAAGATTAAGTTTCCGGTCAACGGACGAATTATCACCGTCTGTGGTGAGGAGGACATCCTGGTCAGTAACCTGTCTACATTCAAGTATGTAGAAGTAGAAGGTGAAATTTATGAGACTCTGTGTCAGGCTTTTGAGTCAGTTCGAATCAAGGATGCAGCTCCGGTGGAAGAGGTTAAGACGGGTGCCTCTATCTCATCCTTTAAGCAGGCACGGGCCGTGGTGGATTCAGGTGTTGCTCCCGGTTGGGGGCGTCTGTTGGAATTACCAGTGAAAGAAGATAAGTTCGGGATTGGGTACCAGCCAGCTCTGACTTCTACAACTTCAACACTTCAGACTCATCAGGGGCCGGTTACTTTCTCCAGCGCTGGCATCTTTCAGTATGGCCAGATATCAGCAATCAACGAAGAGGATGGGGATAGTGATTGTGACATCGACAATTGGGTGCGTCCGAGGATCCCGGGTGAAGTCATCAACAATTGGTCTTCTGAAGAGATTATCCAAGTCACTCTTCTTGAAGAGTATTTTTCTTTGTTTATTTATGCATATCCAAGTCTTACGTTCCGCCCAGGGCGTAATGACTCATTGTAGGGCTCATCTATGTGACACTTGCATTTTTATCATAAATAAAGGACGTATTTTTGCACTCAAATATTCCGTTCCCTGTCTTTCTATTTTTGCAGTTTTTCAAAATAAAAAATGGCAATGTTTTGTTTAGTTTTCACTTCTTGTTCACACTCATAAGCACATACCATCACTCATGCAGATGCACATCACCGGATCTTATTGATAACGGTTCTGCTATGGCTCGCTTCGACTTTGAAAATCCAATCTTTCAAGCTGAAGAAGAGGGTGATGAAGACTGTGAACTCCCTGAAGAGCTTACCAGGTTATTAAAACAAGAGGAAAGGGTTATTCAACCGTATCAAGAGTCTGTTGAAGTGATTAATCTCGGCACCGAGGACGCCAAGAGAGAAATCAAGATAGGGGCTGCTTTGGGAGATGATGTGAAGAAAGGGCTGATTGAACTGCTGCAAGAATACGTTGACATCTTCGCCTGGTCTTATCAGGACATGCCTGGGCTGGACACAGACATCGTGGTACATCGCTTGCCGCTCAAAGAAGGTTGTCCTTCGGTCAAGCAGAAGCTCAGAAGAACAAGACCAGAGATGGCTGTCAAGATAAAGGAAGAAGTGCAAAAGCAGTTGGATGCAGGGTTTCTAGCAGTCACCAATTATCCGCCATGGGTCGCGAACATCGTCCCAGTACCTAAGAAGGACGGAAAGGTACGGATGTGTGTCGACTACCGGGATCTGAACAGAGCTAGCCCTAAAGATGATTTCCCATTACCTCACATCGACGTTTTGGTGGATAACACAGCTCAGTTCTCGGTATTCTCCTTCATGGATGGCTTTTCTTGCTATAACCAAATCAAGATGGCACCAGAAGACATGGAAAAGACAACTTTCATAACCCCATGGGGCACTTTCTGCTACAAGGTGATGCCGTTTGGTCTGAAAAATGCCGGAGCAACATATCAGCGAGCGATGGTGACTCTGTTCCATGATATGATTCATCATGAAATCGAGGTTTATGTGGATGATATGATTGCCAAATCTCAGACAGAAGAAGAACATTTGTTGAATTTGCAGAAACTGTTTGAGCGTTTGAGGAAATTCAAACTGAGACTTAACCCGAACAAGTGCACTTTCGGGGTGAGATCGGGAAAATTGCTGGGTTTTATCGTTAGCGGAAAAGGGATTGAGGTGGATCCCAACAAAGTGAGAGCAATACCGGAAATGCCTGAGCCAAGAACAGAGAAGCAAGTCCGTAGTTTCTTAGGGAGGTTGAACTACATTGCAAGGTTCATCTCTCACCTAACAACCACGTGTGAGCCAATTTTCAAATTGCTGAGGAAAGATCAGGCTATCAGGTGGAATGGAGATTGTCAAAGGGCTTTCGAGAAGATAAAAGAGTATCTACAGAAGCCTCCAATCCTTATACCTCCAGTTCCTGGGAGACCTCTGATAATGTACCTGTCAGTGACTGAGAACTCGATGGGGTGTGTATTGGGACAGCATGACGAGTCTGGTCGAAAAGAGCATGCCATATACTACCTTAGCAAAAAGTTTACCGACTGTGAAATCAAATATTCGCAGCTTGAGAAAACTTGCTGTGCTTTGGCCTGGGCTGCTCGCCGACTGAGGCAGTATATGTTGAACCATACTACCTTGTTGATTTCTAAGATGGATCCAGTGAAATACATATTCGAGAAGCCAGCTCTCACCGGACGCATTGCCCGTTGGCAGATGATTTTAACAGAGTATGATATTCAGTACACGTCACAGAAGGCCATCAAAGGTAGTATTCTGTCAGACTACCTTGCCGAACAGCCGATTGATGATTATGAGCCGATGACGTTTGAATTCCCTGATGAAGACATCATGTTCCTCAAGATGAAAGACTGTGAAGAGCCAGTTGTTGAGGAGGGACCTGATCCAAACGAAAAGTGGACTTTGTTGTTTGATGGGGCTGTCAATGCCAGAGGAAGTGGAATTGGTGTTGTCATTACAACTCCGAAAGGTGCCCACATACCTTTCACCGCTCGTTTGACTTTTGAGTGCACAAATAATGAAGCTGAGTACGAGGCCTGTATTTTGGGTATTGAGCAAGCCATTGATTTGAGAATCAAGACTTTGGACATCTTCGGAGATTCAGCCCTGGTGATCAATCAAGTGAATGGTGATTGGAATACTCTCCAGCCCACTTTGGTCCCCTACAGAGATTACACGAGAAGACTGTTGACTTTCTTCACAACAGTAAAGCTGTACCATATACCTCGTGATGAGAACCAGATGGCAGACGCACTTGCTACTCTATCCTCCATGATCAAAGTAATTCGTTGGAACCATGCTCCCAGGATCGATGTGATGCGCCTTGACAGGGCCGCGTATGTGTTTGCTGCTGAACTGGTAGTCGATGACAAGCCCTGGTATCACGATATCAAGTGCTTTCTGAAGAATCAAGAGTACCCTGCAGGGGCATCCAACAATGACAGAAAGACTTTGAGAAGATTGGCAGGCAGTTTCTTCTTGAACAAAGACAATGTGCTGTATAAGAGGAACTTCGACATGGTTTTGCTCAGATGCGTGGACAGGCACGAGGCGGACATGTTAATGCAGGAAGTTCATGAAGGTTCCTTCGGTACTCATGCCGGCGGACATGCAATGGCTAAGAAATTGTTGAGAGCGGGTTATTATTGGATGACCATGGAATCAGATTGTTTCAAGTATGCTCGGAAGTGTCATAAATGCCAGATTTATGCTGATAAGGTGCATGTACCGCCGAATCCTCTGAATGTGATGTCTTCGCCGTGGCCGTTTGCCATGTGGGGCATTGACATGATTGGAAAGATTGAGCCGACTGCTTCCAATGGGCATCGCTTCATCCTTGTTGCCATCGACTATTTCACCAAGTGGGTCGAGGCAGCGTCGTTCGCGAACGTCACCAGACATGTGGTTGCCCGTTTCATCAAGAAAGAAATCATTTGTCGCTATGGGATTCCCGAAAGAATCATCACTGATAATGGTTCTAATCTCAACAACAAAATGATGAAGGAGTTGTGTCAGAACTTCAACATTCAGCATCACAATTCTTCCCCTTACCGCCCTAAGATGAACGGCGTTGTTGAGGCGGCAAATAAGAACATAAAGAAGATTGTGCAGAAGATGGTCGTCACGTACAGAGATTGGCATGAGATGCTACCCTTCGCCTTGCATGGGTACCGCACTTCAGTACGTACATCGACCGAGGCAACCCCTTACTCCCTGGTGTATGGTATGGAAGCAGTCCTACCTGTTGAAGTGGAGATCCCTTCTCTAAGAGTGTTGTTGGATATCAAGCTAGACGAAGCTGAATGGATTCGGACAAGGTTCAATGAGTTGAGTCTTATCGAAGAGAAGCGAATGGCAGCCATTTGTCGTGGGCAGTTGTATCAGAGTTGGATGAAGAGAGCCTTTGATCAGAAAGTGCGTCCTCGTTGTTTCCAAGTCAGAGATTTAGTTTTGAAAAGGATCCTTCCTCCTCAGACAGATCACAGGGGCAAGTGGACTCCTAACTATGATGGACCGTATATTGTCACCAAGGTTTTTGATGGTGGGGCCTTAATGCTTGCAACTATGGATGGTGAAAACTTCACTTCCCCTGTGAACTCAGACGCAGTTAAAAAATACTTCGCATAAAATAGACCCGCTGGACAGTAAAAAGAGTAGTCCAGGCAAAAATGGGCATCCCGACGAACCAAGAAAATGAAAAGGTTCGGGCAAAAATTAGGGATTAAAAATGAAAAGATCGTACACCCGGTAAGTTGAAAACCTGAAAAGGCAACTTAGGCAAAAATGGGTATCCCGGTGGATTGAAAATCCGAAAAGGGCGATCCAGGCAAAAGTTAGGGATTAAGCGAATGACTGCATTCTGAGTTAGTTCTGAATCTCATCTCATGCCGATGAATGGAAATTTTCGAAAGGTAGGAAACAGTCCAATCACCTTTTCAGAAGGCTGATCATCTGGAGGATCTTGAAGACGAGCAAGTCGTAGCAGAATTGGAACCCAATAGAAATCCATTTCACATTGCCATTAGATTAATTTCTGTTTTTATCTATTGTGCGATTACCTCTTTCCAGGGATTGCTTCTTAATGTAAATGCCTATTCAGAGGCCATTCAATCAATAAAATCATGTTATTCAGTATATCTCTGTTTTCATTTTCATTTTACTGTTTTGTTTGCAAAAATGACGTCCGAATTTTTGATAAACATTGCATCATGACACATAAGGGATTTACAGGTACATGCTTAATAAACATTTAAAATTGCTGTAAATTTTAAGTGCTTTGGATCGTCTATTCAGAACAGATACCCTCGGGGCATTTCCTTAAAATCCCCTACAGATGATCGTGAATATCTTCCCCAGTAAAGTCACCAACAGACAAATTCGGTGTCTTATCCCTGCAGAGCTGATCAGAGCGTTGGATTCCTCAATCCCCAGCAGGTTCTCACCATTGTACTTCCTCAAGCGGTTGTTTCAAGACATACACTCCCCAGCGGAGTTGACAGTGCCAGACTGTATCTTCCCAGCAGAAGTGGCTGCTCCTTAGAGTTCGATGCCAGATCGATAATCCCAATGCCAGATCCATGGTTTCTTTCCTTGAAGCAGAACCTCGGTACCGTATCAGTGTTTTCTCCCCCTGCTGAGTCATCTCTCGCAAATTGTGGTTGCCAGAACCATTGTAGCTTTCCTCAGCAGCAGGCTTCCAATGCCATTCTTTCCCCGGTCAGAGTCTCGGTATGGCCAGAACACCGTGTGGCGGGTCATTTCCCCACATAATTCTTTGCGCTGTGCATCTCCAGCAGCCTTGCCAGGGCCCAGAGGATGGTGATCATTTCCCCAACAGGTCCCTTGCCTCAGCTTGGCATTCTACCCAGCATTTCGCATCCCTGCATGTAGAATCATATTGCATTGCATCCTCCCAAATCGCGTAGCATTTCCATTTTCATGGAGCATTACGCCATTGAAAAACTCAAACATACGCATTGTAAGCATAAAACATTCTCGGTATCCCAAGTGATAAGCTAGAAGTTGTTTCCAGTGCTCAGACTGAAGATTGTTCATGACTCACCTTGATTATCCCCAGCAAGTGTCATTGGCCCATGCACCGCCTCTATCATCTTTCCCTATTTCTGCCGATGCTGACAGGCATGAAGTTTTCCGGTATCCAGACCGAAGTGGCGTTCAGGCCCGTGTTCCGATATTCAGATCAAAGTGGCATTCAGGCCAGTTTTTCCCGGTATCCAGACCGAAGTGGCGTTCAGGCCAGTTTTCCTATGTTCAGATCGAAGAAGTTTCCGACGATCAGGTCGACGCAACTTATGGCATTCAGGCCAGCTTCCCGGTATCCAGACCGAAGTGGCATTCAGGCCAGTTTTCCCGGTATCTAGACCGAAGTGGCGTTCAGGCCAGTTTTCCGATGTTCAGATCGGAGAAGTTTCCGACGATCAGGTCGACGCGACTTATGGCATTCAGGCCAGTTTTCCCGGTATCCAGACCGAAGTGGCGTTCAGGCCCGTTTTCCCGATGTTCAGATCGAAGTCATTTCCAGTATTCAGACTGATGAGCGGCATTCAGGCCATGGTTATTTCTGTGTTACCATTTATTTTGGTATCTAGGTTAGCATTCTTTTTCGGTATTCGGACTGACTCTCACCGTACTAGACAGATTCTTCTTTCAAGGCATTGTTACTTCACTTCACTTCAGTGCAAATTTTTGGGCTTTTATTGTATTCAATCCCTTGATACCTCGAAAGTGCGAAAGCCGCAGCTATCTTCTTTTCGGGTCCCCAGTTGATTGAATAGGGGCAGCTGTAACACCCCAAAATTTGCCCTCCCCATTCATGCATTCATTTTTTAGGTCATTTAGTGTTTCATATTACATTGCATCATGTCAATCGGAATTAGCTCCAAGAAGCTCGGACATCATCCAGGACACCTTATGGGTTTTATTCAAATGATCAGTCAACACAAGGAAAAGACTTGAGGTACTACCAACAGGACCAAATGGGGCCTAGTCACCGTACAAATCGCCAAGCTGGAAGAAGCGAGAATCTGCTGCTGAGCTGTCACGCTCGCTAGCCGAGCAGATGCTTCGCCTAGCGAAGAGTACTATCATGCTCGCTAGGCGAGCAGATCCTTCGCTAGGCGAAGGACGCGCATTTCAGAAAAATCAGAAAGTTTTGGGCCTGAGCTGTCCTCATTCAAAGCCCACAAGCTGCGAAATTTAGCCTATAAATACCAGAGTAGTCAATGAAATAAACCCTGAACACTGGCTGAACAGAAAAGACCAGAGACTGGAGAAAGAAACCTAGGAACTACTCTGCAGCAACCTTCAGGCAACTCTGAGAAGTTCACTCCGCCTCACACGAACCCTAGTACTACTTTGCAGATCCGGCCGTACCGTTCAATCCTAAATCAGTCTCTCTCATCAGGTATGCCTTTGTTCCTATTACCTTACGCCTTAAATTTGAATATTATGAATGTATGAGGTAACATCTGGTTTTGCCCATGGGTTTATATTTGTGTATGAATATGTGTAACAATACCTTGAATGTTTTAATCATTTTCGTTTATGAGATGGATACCACAGGGTTTCGGATCATAGAGATCGAACTGTTATCAAGGAGGAATCCAAAACCCGCAGGCCTTCGCTAGCCGCTTCGCTAGGCGAGCCTGTAGCGAAGCTTCGCTAAGCGAAGCAGTCGCGAACGTGACAATATCTGCCTTTTGTTCTGTTTTGTTCTAACCCGTTTTTGTGTTTCCATGGCATTGTTTTCTCTCGATTTCATCCTGCTGCTCTAACCCTTTGTCGAGTTTTGTGAGGGCTCACATGGCTTTTGCAGAGACACTCGCGTGGTTTCCCACTTTATTTTTGGGATACCCCCTGGAGTTTTATTTTGATTATTCGTGTTGACTGATTTCCTTTGACGGTCCAGCTGGAGAGATTTCAGGGTTTCTTGCTCCTTTAACTGCTATAACTTCGGATCTTTATCTGTGTGGTAATTTTTTCCCTTTCTCGTACTTTATCGCTTTCTTAGCTGGAAGACCTCGATAGGAGGCAATGTTTGAGCCCCTTGGTGGCATTTTACTTTGAGATACATGTTTTGTGTTTTGTATTCATATCCCCATATGTAGCGCGGTTCCTTCGTCAAGGACTGCCCGTTTGCCCTCGAGCATCCCAAATCCTAAAACCCATAACACACGTTTACTCCTTCTACTACAGGCGAGTAAGTCTCCAAAGGTCGAGCATCCGGTAGATTGCGTAGTGACGTCGTTCGTCCAAAACCCAATTCATAACCCCGTAGTTAGCCGAACTACGGCTTGCTCTGATTCTCATTCCAGATGAGATACGTAGGCATAAGACGCGATGTCTTAGCGAGCACACATCCCCCAACCCATAGGTCAGCCGAGCTACGAAGACTCTGATTCTCATATTCAGATGAGATACGTATGCAGCGGATGCGACATCCGCGTGAGTCATTTCTCTTAACCTTTTTAGTAAATAAACACACAAGATAAACCCACACCCTTTAGACAAGAACTACAAAAGTGGATCCCGTAGAGTACTACGGATGCGTAGGGGTGCTAATACCTTCCCTTTGCATAATCGACTCCCAAACCCAAGATTTGGTTGCGAGACCCCGTCTTGTCCTTTCCTTTTTCAGGTTTACTTCGAGCGTTTCCTTTCCCTCCTTTGGGATGAATAACGCACGGTGGCGACTCTTTTGTCCTTTTCTTTCGCTGGTTGTTTTTTCGCGCACTGTATTTTTCAGGTTGCGACACACTTTAATCAAGGCAGCCAGAGTAGCCAAAGCATCTGCCAACGGATTCTCTTCTCTGGGCACATGATGCATCTTTACCTTGGTGAAAAACGTCAACAACCTCCTCGTATAATCCCGATATGGAACTAAATGAGAGTGATGCGTATACCATTTTCCGTTAACTTGATTTACAACCAGAGCTGAATCTCCATATATGACAAGGTTCTTGATCCTCAAATCAATCGCCTCTTCAATCCCCAAAATACAAGCTTCGTATTCAGCCACGTTGTTGGTGCACTCAAATGTTAGCCGGGCAGCAAAAGGAATGTGGGATCCTTTCGGCGTAACTAAAACAGCAACAACACCGCTACCATTCACGTTAACGGCCCCATCAAACATCAGAATCCATTCGGATTCAGGGTCAGGCCCCTCCTCCGGGATTGGTTCCTCGCAATCTTTCGATTTGAGAAACATGATGTCCTCATCAGGGAATTCAAACTTCATCGGTTGATAATCCTCAATAGGTTGTTGGGCGATATAATCAGACAATACACTCCCCCTGATTGCTTTCTGAGAGGTATACTGTATATCATATTCAGTCAAAATCATTTGCCACCTCGCAACCCGTCCGGTCAATGCTGGCTTCTCAAAAATATACTTGATTGGATCCATCTTGGAAATCAATAAAGTGGTATGAACCAGCATATACTGCCTCAGTCGGCGAGCAACCCAGACCAAAGCACAACAAGTTTTCTCGAGCAGTGAATATCTTGTTTCACAGTCGGTAAACTTTTTGCTAAGGTAGTATATAGCATGCTCTTTTCGACCAGACTCGTCATGCTGCCCCAATACACACCCCATAGACCCCTCGAGGACCGTCAAGTACAGAATTAACGGTCGTCCCTCCACATGAGGCATCAGAATCGGAGGTTCCTGCAAATATTCTTTTATCTTTTCAAATGCCGCTTGGCAATCATTACTCCACCTGACCGTTTGATCTTTTCTCAATAACTTGAATATAGGTTCACACGTGGCTGTTAGATGAGATATGAACCGCGAAATGTAGTTCAATCTACCTAAGAAACCACAAACCTCCTTCTCTGTTCTCGGTTCAGGCATTTCTCTTATTGCTTTTACTTTAGCAGGATCGACCTCGATTCCTTTCTCACTTACAATGAACCCCAACAATTTACCGGACCGCACTCCGAAAGTGCACTTGTTCGGATTCAACCTTTGTCTGAACTGTCTCAGCCGGTCGAACAACTTGGCCAGATCTACCAAATGCCCCTCTTCTGTCTGGGACTTTGCTATCATGTCATCAACATAGCATTCGATTTCATGATGAATCATATCATGAAACAAAGTCACCATGGCCCTCTGATAAGTAGCACCGGCGTTCTTGAGACCAAATGGCATCACTTTGTAACAGAAAGTGCCCCACGGTGTAATGAACGTTGTTTTCTCCATATCATCTGGCGACATTTTGATTTGATTATAGCCAGAAAATCCATCCATGAAGGAAAACACCGAGAATTGAGCTGTATTGTCTACCAACACATCAATGCGAGGTAATGGAAAATCATCTTTCGGACTAGCTCTGTTCAGATCCCGGTAGTCCACACACATTCTCACCTTCCCATCTTTCTTCGGCACGGGCACAATGTTTGCGACCCAAGGCGGGTAATTAGTGACAACAAGGAAACCAGCATCCCACTGCTTCTGCACTTCCTCTTTAATCTTCATCGCCATGTCAGGTCGAGTTCTGCGCAACTTTTGCTTCACTGGAGGACAGCCTGCTCTTAATGGTAGCTTGTGCACAACAATATCGGTATCCAACCCTGGCATATCTTGATAAGACCAGGAAAAGATGTCGACATACTCTTTCAACAGTGCTACCATTCTGCTCTTAACACTTTCCTCCAAAGCAGCCCCAATTTTCACTTCTTTCTTGACCTCGTCGGTACCCAGATTCACTGTCTCAACCTGCTCTTCATGCGGCTGAATCACCTTCTCCTCTTGTTTCAACAACCTGGCTAACTCCCCTGGCAGTTCGCAATCTTCTTCGCCTTCTTCTTCGGCGTGATAGATCGGATTGTCGAAGTCATATGAGGGTGTAACAGGATTATTATCAATGAGATCCGGCGAATGATCGCATCTGCATGAATGTGGATTCATGCATTGCTTTAGAACCGGAACGAGACAAATTGAAAAGAAAAATGAAAACATTGCCATTTTTATTTTGTTTTTATTTTTAAACTGCAAAAATAACTGAAAAACAGGGAACACCGCTTTTAATTGAAAAACATCCTTTTATTTATGATGCAAGTTTTGCAAAAATGAACATGAGGTGGCCCTTACAATGAACCATTATGTGTCGGGCAACACGTATGGCTTTCATGCAAATAAAACTGAAAACAGGAAAATATTACTCTTCGAGCAGAGTGACGGTGATGATCTTTTCAGCCTTCCAGTTCTGGACTCCCATCCCTGGTGCGCACGGCTTTATCCATCGGTCACTTTCACAATCACTGTCGACTTCATCACCCACCATACAGATGTGATCTGGATCCAGCATTCCAACACTGGTGATTGTGACGGTCGGACGACGTCCTCTACCTTGTCCAGATGAGCCTCGGCCCGGCTGATACCCCACCCCAAAGCGGTCTTTCTTGGCGGAGATGTCCATCATCTTCCCCCAACCCGGAGCTTCTCCACTCTTCACTACCTCGGTAGCCTGTTTGTATGAAGAAATGGACGACTTTTCCTCCTCTTTGGCAAAAAGAGCATTCTCCACCTTAACGGTTTCGAATGCTTGACTCGGCGTCTCCCATATTTCACCGTCCATCTCCACGTATTTGAAAGATGAAAGGTGGCTGACGAAGATGTCTTCCTCTCCGCAAACGGTGACGACCTGCCCTTCCCAGATATACTTCAGCTTTTGGTGCAAAGTCGATGTCACTGCCCCTGCAGCATGAATCCATGGGCGACCCAACAGGCAACTGTATTCCGGCTGAATATCCATGACGTAGAAAACAGACTTAAACACCTCAGGGCCTATCTTCACCGGAAGCTCAACCTCTCCGAACACCGCTCGCTTTGAACCGTCAAAGGCCCTCACTATCAGATCAGTGGGCGTCAGGATCAACCCTTCACAGTTCAGCTTCGCCAAGGCTTTCTTCGGCAACACATTTAATGAGGAGCCTGTATCAACCAGCACGTGTGAAAGCATGGCCCCTTTACATTCCATGGCAATGTGTAAAGCCCGGTTGTGATTTCTTCCATCCACAGTCAGATCCATATCGGTGAACCCCAACCCGTGGCTGGCATGAACATTAGACACCACCGTCTCCAACTGATTAATCGTAATCTCTTGAGGAACATAGGCCTTCTTCAGAATTTTCAACAAAGCCTCTCTATGCCCCTCAGAGCTTAACAGCAAAGATAGAATTGAGATCTTGGATGGAGTCTGCTGCAGATGGTCAACAAGTTTGTACTCAGACTTCTTGATGATCCTTAAAAATTCCTCCGCTTCGTCATCAAGTTCTTTTTCCGACCCCACAGGCGCTGGTGTCACTACAGGAGTACCTTCGTTGATTACTGCTTGTTTTCCTTTTGCCCTAGCTAAAGCCTCGGCCTTATCTTTCTTTTCTTTTTCCCCCTCTCCTCCCCTCAAAGCATCAGGAGCAAACAGTCTTCCACTGCGAGTGAAACCACTAGG
The DNA here is from genome assembly GCF_024323335.1 of Lathyrus oleraceus. Taxonomy (NCBI): domain Eukaryota; kingdom Viridiplantae; phylum Streptophyta; class Magnoliopsida; order Fabales; family Fabaceae; genus Lathyrus; species Lathyrus oleraceus. The sequence continues at coordinate 344,572,787 of NC_066583.1, forward strand.
TCCGGCATTATCCACCTTTGAAACGGTGGTTTCACTTGCAGTCTGATCCTCCAATTTCTCTCCATTGCAATAAACTTCCCCACCATAATGCCACGGCACGACATCATCTTTGTCATAAGGAATCGGCCCAGGTACCGTGATGGTAACTGGAGCCGCCTCAGCCAGAGTTGACAAATCAACCGGGTCGAAGCAAATCGTTATGGTGGAGACATCATCTTTCCCCACATCAACCCTCTCAAACCTGAGACTTCCTTCGTCCATCAGCCTCTGGACAGCCTCCCTTAACAATACACACCCCTCAGGGGTAACAGCGCACTCAGCACAACCATTACCACAGCCCGGAAAGACCCCATTCAACAACAACTGCCGCTTAACCTCAGCCAAAGGAGTCTTCAACTGATCAACACTCAACAGCCCGATTCTTCTTTCCTCAAAGATAACATTCACCCCCCTTTGACCATGCGCGGGCATGGGATTAGCATTCACATTTGGGGAAGGAGCAAAGTTGATAGCTTTTGAATCCACCAGGTCTTGGACTACATGCTTAAAAGCTTTGCAGTCTTCTACATTATGCCCCGGAGCACCTGAGTGAAATTCACACTTAGCATTCTCATCGAAACTGGCCGGCCTCTGATCAGGTCTCAAAGGTGCCAGAGTTCTCAACTGTACCAACCCCAGATCTTTCAGCTTTTTCAACAGGAAAGAATAGGTCACAGGCGGCCTATCAAACTGCCGATCATTCATTCTTCCGCTGACTTGATATCCAGCCCTCTGCGGCCTCTGCTGAAATGGTTGTCTTTGCTGTTGCGGTTGTTGCTGTTGCTGTTGCTGTTGTGCCGGCCGATTATCAGCAGGAATAGTTATCGCAGCAGTGTGCTGATAGTAACGATCCCTACTTTGTCCTCTTTGAGTGTACACAGCACTGGTATCACCCTCCTTCTTCCTTTGACCGTTTCCGAAGGGCTTCTTCGATCCTGACGACGAAGCATTACCCTGAATCTTTTTGAGCTTCAGCCAACTCTCAATCCTTTCACCGACCACAACAATGTCTGCAAAGTTGGTAACTGGACAACCCACCATTCTCTCAGCAAAGGCCCCCTGCAGGGTACCCATGAACAAATCAGACATCTCTCTGTCCACTAATGGAGGTTGCACTCTGGCAGCCAACTCCCTCCATCTTTGCACGTACTCTTTAAACCCCTCGTTTGACTTCTGAGACATACCCTGCAGCTGGGTACGACTAGGAGCCATGTCAGCATTGAACTGGTACTGTTTAAAGAACGCATCACCAAGATCTTGCCAGCTTTTGATGTCAGAAGATTTCAGCTTGGTGTACCATTCCAGGGATCCTCCGGACAGACTGTCCTGGAAGAAATACATCCACAGCTTCTGATCCATCGTGTACGCAGAAATCTTGCGGACGAAAGCTTGAAGGTGAGTTTCCGGGCAGGAATTCCCATTATATTTATCAAATGCGGGCGCCTTGAACTTCTGTGGGATCACAATCCCCTCAACCAGCCCCATGTTTGACATATTTACAACCCCAGGAGTGGCATAGCTTTCGAGAGCCCTGATTTTTTCTGCCAGCAACTGAATTTCTTTATTTGGTGGTTGGACGCCGTACTGCCCAAACGGCTCATTATGCATAGAGAACTGATCAGCTTCCCTGTCTTCCTCTCTATCATCATCAGCCCCAAAGAAAGGCGGGAATAGACTATCCTTCATAGTGTGACCCATCGGACCGGGTTGACCCCCTGTGGCAGCACCAAAACCACCAACATTATTCACCACGCCTACAGTCGTTCTTTTTCCACCTTCCCTCGAACCACCAAGCCCCTGGTTGGAGACACCATCCAGGTTGACACCGCTGTTGGCAGCTGAAGCCCGCTCGAGCTTCTCAACTTTGTCAGCCAGTGCTTTCTGACCAACTGCAAAACCTTGCATGATGTTGATCAATTCGTTCATTTTCTCTTTCAGCTCGAGAATGTCTGTATTAGGGAGATCCATCAGCCTTGGAGTGTTGCGTCTGGTAAAATATCTGTGAGGGCGTGTTGAGTGCAAAGGTACAACTCTACGAGCACGAGCAATGATTCCTGAAACAATCAAGCACGTTAGAACTGATACCTGCAAAATAAAAAACAAGTTATTATGATCATGCATGAATGCAATGTTTATCCACATGAGGAACACTTTGTCTCTCGATCCTGGCTTCATCGAGACAGATAATAATCCGGCAGCAATATTCTGACATTCATCATTCGATTTCATCATACAGATCAGAGATATATGATTTAGCAAAATACCACCCAACCATGTGTGTGCTGTGTGAGTGCATACGGGAAAGCAAATAAAGCTTGAAGATCGATCACTGAATGAAAACAATCATGCATATCACAAGTGCACAATAAGTGCCATAGTCATACATCCAATCTGATATAAATCAAATACAATTCTCCAGAATCGGGAAGAAAAATACAAGCAAGTGAATTCCGTCAACAGGCCTGACGGTAATCCACACAAATGAGAAAGGTCTAGCCTGATGAAGGTCCCACCGAAGGCCCTATATCATCAACCATCCTCGCAAACTCTACGGCGAACCTGAGCTCGGTGTTCTCCTGCCGTAATCTCCCCACCTCCTTCTGGTGAATCTTCATCTGCCTGAAGTAATGATCTCTCAGCAATGTAATGATCTCTCTCGGCGATGATCTTTGCTTTCTCCGCTTCCCATTCCGCAACAAGGACTCTGGCTCTGGCATCTCTCTGATCTCTCACGATGATTTGCCTCCTCTTCTCATCTTCAATGACCTTTGAGGCTCTGGCTAGCTTCTCTTTAGTGATGTCGTGCTCCCTTGTGGATGACGCTAAGGCTTGGCTGATCTTCCCATAGTAAGCAGTGTCCATCTCAAAGCGCCTTGCTACCAGGGCATGTTGCTTATCCTGACCTTCCATCCTCACTCTGATCTCCTGATTAGCCATCTGAATCCGAGCAACACTCATCTCCAATTCAGTCTTCTCCGCTTGCAACTGATCTCTGGCTCTCTTCATCTCGAGGAATTCTTCCATACTGACAGAAGAACGCGGACCCTCAATCATAGGACACCAAGGATCACCTCCCGGAAATGGTAGATGTATGAACTCAATCCTCTTCCGAAGCCAATCATCAAATAAAGGAAAAGACCGACTGTTAACCTTGCCAAAAGGAACTTTGCCCTTCCTCTGAATGTCACGCCACTCATCCAACACTTGCCTCAGCCTGGCCTGATTGCCCTCAATTGGGAAGTAAAAAGACTCCTGAATCTCTCGCCCGAGAGGAGGACCCTCCACAGCAAACCCCATCTGTCTCCTGAGAAGCACCGGGTTGTAATTGATGCAACCCTGAACTCCTATAAGAGGCACATTGGGAAGACTCCCACAACTGCATATGAAATCCCGTCCTGCTATACCGTTATGAGTCCAAGCTATATCAGTGGCTCGCAAACCCATCAACCTGACTGACCACTTGACCGTAGGATCGAGAAAAACGAAAGCACCTCGGGAAGGCAAATACCCCATAAACCACTTGTGCAATAACTGAGCACAACATCGGATCAGTCCTCCACGCCGCTTCTCGTTCCTGTTATGAACTGAGTAGTAGACATCCCCAATCAGAGTAGGAATGGGATTCCTCTGTATGAACAATCTGATGGCATTATGGTCCACAAAGCTCTTCTGATTAGGAAATAGAATGGTCCCATAAATGCTCATAGCAATCAAGGCACATACGGTCTTCCAATTACCCACAACAGCATGTTCCTTGGCTTTAGCTTCCAAGAAACTCAAATGAAAACCGGGTAACTTTCCTTTCTCCTTCAAACCCCCTTTGGTCGCCTCCGGCCTCAAATAAAGAGCACGAGAAATCTCAAGGATGTCAGGCTCTCCCCTAATGGCGCAGAAAGGAATCTGATCTCGGATCTGAATACCCAAGATGCTAGCATAGTCCTCCATCAGAGGTCCCAACAAATAGTCAGGGAACACGAAACATCTCAAACCCGGGTCATAGAACTGGAGAAGAGTATGAATGGCGCTCCTGTCACTGTCTGTGAGCCTGAAAACCATCTTCAGAATACCACCGTATGCCTTTCTGAACATCCCCACATGGTCGGGCGTAATCAATGCTATCATATCCTTCAGCATACTGATCTCTGGATCGAAGAAATTGTAGACAACATCGTCCTTCAAACCGGTCCTCATATTTGAGCAAGAAGTCTCTCGGCCAGGATCTTGATCAAAAATGTCCCTGCATATGGATAAACATGTGTTAGATGCAAGTAAATGCAAAATGTGATGATGCTGATGAATGAATGCAATGCATTGCCATCCTCCAAGTCATCTGAACATCTGTTGCACTGAAGCCTGGTCTCTGAACTGATCATAACCATCTGAAGGAATATGTAACCACCAATCCAACTTGGGGTTCCGAAATAAACGGAACGAAATGATACATCACCATCATCACCAGATAATATCTGAGCAGATAACCACAAAATCATCTGAACCAGCCCAGGGAATCCTGAAATAAACGGATCCCCACTGATAAATACCACGGACAGCATTCCGGCGTCTCGGAAATAAATCCATAAATTCGACTTATAAATAGGACTCTGATCAACGGAACCAAAAGTCACCATCAAAGTCACCAACAGAACATGCATCTGCAAGAATCAACCCTCCCCTCACAGGTAAACTCTAATCAGGTTATCCTAAGGCGGATAATAGTCTCGACAATCAGGCAAAGATACTCAAAGGGTTTGCCCTTTCGGGTGTGCCGTTGTAGCTCTCTTAAGATCATCTGAACGAAAGATCCGGGAAAGATCGGTCACCGAAGTCAATAGCTCAGATGAGGTGACTCAACCAGAGTGAAATACCCCACAAAGGAAGAGCACTCTCAAATGAACCTCGTCCGGCTTGTGGTATGTCAAGTCGCCAAGATCATGTTGACCTAACATGAGAGGCAACCTGAGACCACACTAATCCTAGGTGTATACTCGGGCCTGGGTTTTAGCCCCACTCAGGACACCCACCCCAAAACAGAGGAACCACCTGTACAGAGGACAACAAAATGATAGTATGATGCATGCAAATATTTATGCAAATATATACACAACAGAATAATCAATGCAATAAATAGCACAACGCAAGCAACCTAAACTATCCTAGAACGCTAGGAGAGACTCGCTTAGGGAAGGTGGACCAGCAATAGGTCAACTTCTGAGTCCCCAACAGAGTCGCCCGCTGTCGCATCCGCGAAAAACAACCGGCGGGCTAAAACAAAACAACACAGAGCCGCCACCGTGCGTTATTTATCCCAAAAGAGGGAAAGGAAACGCTCGAAGTAAACCTGGAAAAGACATGGTCTCGCGACCAAAGAGAATGGGATCGGGAGTCGGTTATGCGAAGGGAAGGTATTAGCACCCCTACGCATCCGTCGTACTCGACGGGATCCACGCTCACAAGATAGGAAAAGGTTGCTAAAACAAACATCACACACACACACCGAAGACAACACAGGTGGAGGAAGAGGGGAGAGTGCTCGCTAGGACATCACATCCTATGCCTACGTATCTCATCTGGAATGAGAATCAGAGCTACCGTAGTTCGGCTCACGCACGCCGAAACAAAACACACACAAGCAGGCAAACATGGAAACCGAATGCCAATCGCTGGACTTACATCAGACTCCGAACCAAACAAACCCACACTGGAAACCAAATGCCACCTGATGGACTTATATCGGACTCCAAGCATACAACAATAGGATACAGAATGCCAATCGCTGGGCTTACATCCATCTCCTACACACACAAGAAGGGATAACAAACAACAAGTTACTAAGGAGTCTGGCACTCGAGCCTAGCAACTGTCAAGCAAACACACACAAAAAGAAAAAGGGTGCCCGGAGAGATCTCGTACGACCTCCTGCCTACGTACCTCATCTGGTATGAGGATCAGGGCAACGTAGTTCCCCTGAACAGGGGAGAAACTTTCTCCTAACCAGAGACTGGGAAATGACCAACTAGAAGGGAGACTGACTCGAGCCTAATAGTTATCATGTATTCCACAATGGTCCTAGGTTGAGTTTTCTATCTACTTGCACAAACAGCAAGCTAATCCTAAACAGGCAAAGCAAAGCATGCAAATATCATCAACACAAAGCAAACATACACAATTAGCACACACTATATACAGACAAAGTGGGCTCACACAAGGGTTAGGCTGCAAAAGCAAGCCAACTGTATCAGGGTGATGTTAGCTCTTAACCCTAACATTGAGAGTTAGGGTGAAGCAGATGAAATAGGAAGTGAGGGGTGTGCCTCACAGCTCTTATCCCTGGCCAGGGAGAGCTTTAGACAAAGGAAGTGTGGGTTCAGAAAGTGGGAACCCTTCTACACTTATGACTGACTCAACATGGATCTTGGGTTAATATCCACAATGCATCAACACCAGTTGTGTGAGCAAATGGATGACTCAACTGAATAGCAGGAGATGGATTGCACATCTCTTGTATCTGCCAATTGCCTTATCAAAGGTCTTTTCCTGCTTGGGGACAAAGATAAACAATCACAAGCATTGCCTCTTAAGGAGGACTTCAGACAGGTGTCTGACCAAGTAACAGGCCAGGTCTTCCAGACTACATGAAGTCAGAGAAATTATACCTAGTTGGTTAAGCAACCAAGCAACAGCAAAAGCAAGTTCACAATAAACTATAGCAACTAATGTACCTGAAAACAATCTAGCTCAGTTAGTATTCAACTCAGAAAAGAAAGTCAACAGTTAACTGTACACAAGCAAACAGACAAGCAAACTATGCATCAAGGCAAAGCTCAAGCTCAACTCAAATGACTTAGAAGCTACCTACAAAACAAACTCAAGATTAGTTCAACATTGACCAATTAGTCAACTCAAGCAATGTGAATCAATTCCCTCAATGCCATATGCTTCTTAACCTGCAAACCAAGCTCAAACATGAGAAGCAAACCCCTAGGACAAGGCCTAGGGTCAAAGAGGGAGAAATAATTCAAAACAGAACATGAAAATTGGTACAAATCAAGTTCAATCAAATTAGAACAATGTCCAAGTGGTCTCACATTCATATCATACACTAATTTCATTTCACAAAACAAATAGTGCAAAACATGCAAGTTCAAAGCTCATTGAAGCCAACAGAATGAATCAATCCAAATCAATTCAAAAATAATTCAATAAATCCCAAGAAAAATCATGGCTAAACAGAACTCATAACATGATCATCATACCAAATTTCAAGTCATTTGGACACGTGGAAGCATGTCAAATAAATTCCCTAAGGAAAGGCAAGGAAAAACAAACTCAATGAGGGCACACAATCATACATCAACTTCAAACAAGCATAAAACAGAATCCACATATGATAAATGCATACAATCAAAGCCAAGACAAACTTGAAAGTGCCTAGAATCACTCCACAAAATTTCAAGTCCATAGGATAAACATCAAGAATTTCACAAAACATCTAAGTTCATGACTCTCAAAAAGTCCACAAAGGACCAATCATAAGCGAAAATCTCAAACAAATCCAAATTGCATCCAAAAATTCCATAAAAATTCATGAGTAATCCCAACATCCAGAAGTAGCATCATGCAAAAATTCACATTAATTGGAATTTAATTGGCATGGCAAATAAATTCCTCAAGTCAAGCAAGCAATGGTGTGACACAAATTGTCACACCTACATTCATCACATCATATCTCATCAACCAGGAATGGGAAAAATACAAACTCTATACCAAAATGTTTATTAAGGTGTCTATTTTGAGCATGCAAAATTTCAAGAATGTTGGATAAAATCTCATCATTTCATGAAGGATATGGCAAAGTAGGTCATGAAAACATACACATACACAATCCCTAAGCAAAATAAAAATTCGTCCAGGCACAAATCATGGAAAAATATTCATTAAATTCTAGACATCATGAGGAGAATCATGCAAAATATCCCAGTCAATTTGGATTAGTATTCATTGAGATATGGAATTTTGAATGAGGGGAAAAAAATAAAAAATGACATGAACAAGCATACATGAATGGCAAGGCATAAGATAAAAAATGCAAATGGCAATTCCATGAAATACACCCGCCCGGATTCGAAGGGAGTATGCTTTTGAACTAAAGCGCGCTACAGTACGAAGCGCTGCATTTCACTTAATGGACCGGGACACGTGGTCCAATACATGGCCTAGTAACACCAAAACGCATGCAGGCGAGGCAAATATGGATCAAACGTGTTTCTGGAAAAAACCCTAAGTTCTTCAACAGCCTTCATACGTTCATCAGCTCAAGAACACATTCATCCAGAAATTCATAAAAACCATACCATTGGAATCACCTTTCAATGTACAACAACATGCTAAACTCAAATGAACCTAATTCATCCTAGATCAAAAGATTCGAAGCAAAACATTTTCACTCATGGAACTTAGATTCAACATAACTACCTCATTTCTGGATGAAATTCAATGATTCAAATTGCAGATTAACCTACATTCAAATATCTACCACATGCATCCATTAATTTTATGAATTAAGAGCATCGAAAACTGACCTTCAAGATGCAACAGTAGTGGAATCGTGCGAATTAGGCCTTGGAAAGGTGAAACAGATGCTCCTTAGTTTGCATATGCATGAATGAAGAAAGGTTTGGCTGTTAATCGTGCTTGATAAGTCCAGAAAATCAAACTGCCATGGATAACCTTGTGCTTCAACAGTTCCAAAAGCTTGCTCGAAATCAATGGATCTTGCTTCTAACCACTCCAATTATGCTTGTGGATGAGGATTGGATCATGAACAATTCAAGGTTTATGCAGAAAATTGAAGAAAAAATGAGAGAGAAAAAATGAAGAGTTTTGGATCTAGATCTCAATTTCTAAATTCTGTTATCCTTAGGCCAAAAGCAGTTATGATTAACCTTTTATAGGGTCTGTTAATGATGTTGCTAATCAAGATTAGCCAAAATGCACATGAATTAGTAAAATGCAAGTTTTATGCCAAATTGGGAATTCACCCCTCATGCATGCAATTCAATGTAACAGTGCAAGGTTCTGTCTTAATTCACTTGGAAATGTGGTTTGGAGGCAAATGCATGTGATACCATGTGTGGAAAATGCTTATTTTTCAAATTGGATTTTTTCCCTCCAAATTTCAAATGGAAAGTCCAATTTTTTGGTGACCAAAATTCATGGATTATGATGCTTAATTTGGATAGTACATGACAAGAGAAGAATGTTGCAAAAAATCCCACTCCATTTGGCCTTTTGGTTCAAAAGTTATGCACTTTTGAAATTCAAATTTTCTTGACCAAGATTGATCCATAACTTGCCAACCACACATGCGAATTTCATGTTCTTGGACTTTTTGGAAAGGTGAGAGCAAGATCTACAACTTTCATGTTGGACAAAATTTCATTTGAAGCATTTTTGGACATGTAATCTTGAGGAGAAAACCTTTCCATTTTTGGCAATTTTGAATTACAAGTCACTTTCTATTTTTGGAAAGTTTTCATCTGACTTTATTTTCTTCATTGTTGATGTTTGAAATGTCAAATTAAACTTGTTTGGACATGAATGAAGTCTATCCAACCCTCTCCCACCTCCAAATCCATCAGTTGACTTATGGTTGACTTTTGTTGACTGATAGATGAATTGGCTATGCACAGATGAAATTGAGCCTCAAACTCCTGATGAAATGGCTCCAAAGTGAAACCCTAGCTTGCATAAGCTCAATAAAACCATAGAATGATCCCTCATCTCAATGAAGGCCTCATCTCCTTGACAAGCCCTGATTGGCACAGTGCAGATGATTAGGGTTGACTAGAGGTCAAAACCCTAATCCCAAGGAATATGATCAAGCACAATGAATCTCTTGGTGATGACAAGACCATGATGATGATGATGTACCATTGCCAAGATGATGATCAATCTCCTTGAGGAACCAAGAACCCTAATTTGAAGCACACACCCTCAGATGGCTAGTGATCAATTCATGAGACCCTCAAGCTTGAATCTTTTAACCTCTTCATCTTCTGATCAAGACCTAGGAGGATGACTTGCACACTGTTTCCACATGATATGCAAAGATGCAATGACTAATGTCCTAAAAAATGAAATGCAATATGCTAAGCTAGTCCCAAGAGAGGAGGGCAAATTTTGAGGTGTTACACCTGTAAAAATAGCAACTCACGAGCATTTACTTTGTTAGAATTTTCCCGACCAAATATAGTACATGCCAAAAGATATCGAAAAATACGGATGGTCGGGTTATGAATATTGGAAGCTAAAATCCCTTCAAAGGAAGTGACAACCACATTTGATAATTTGTTCCAAAAAGTAAATGCTTCGAGTGCCCATTCAACATCTAAGGGTGTCTCACAGATGGCACCCTCACCGTAAGGCATTCCTAACAAACCTGGTAAGGCATCGGTAGTGTACTCGTATTCCACATTAAACATTCTAAAATAAACGGTACCAACTGTGCTAGCAGTACCAGGGTAAACAGTGTAAATTAGGGAACTCAAAAATTCCCTAGTCAGCCTATCATAGGTGGGTGATTTATTAGCAAAAATATCATGTAATCCTAAAGTTTCAAGCATATGGAAAACACTATGGTATGTCCCTAAAGTATACAAACAATCTTCGTCTACATACCTGGTAGCGAGGATCTCCCGTGATTGCAATTTTTGTAAAATTCTGTTTTGTCGCTCTCCAAGTTTTCCTCCGCGAAGAATGATGTTGTTGAACTCCATTCCGGCCATTAATGGTGAGTGAAGAGAAAAATGGGTGTTTATGGAAAGTAAGTGAAAAATGGAGTTTTAGTGGGTTTTTGGTGGAGAAATGGATGAGTGAAGTTTGAAGATGGTAATGGCTTGGAGTTAAAATGAGAAAGTTGGGATTTTTCGTGGACTTTGGTGGAGTTGGGAGGAGGAGGAAAATGGGTTTGGAGAGGTTGAAGAAGGTGAAAATGGTGAAATTGGGGATTCTGTCCCGTTAAGTGTTCAGACCTCATGGCGCCCCCCATGACTTCGGAATTGGTTGGGCCAGATTTGTTCATTGCTTCTTGGGCCACAACTTTTTGTCTTCATTTTTGCAAGAAAGGGGGTGCACATAGGTTTCTATGGTGTGCTGTTTTTTGATTAAGCTTGACAAAATAAAATAAAATAAAATAAAATGGACATAAAAACATAATAATAACGATGGATATATATATATATATATATATATATATATATATATATATATATATATATATATATATATATATATATATATATATATATATATATATATATATATATATATATATATATATATATATATATATATATATCTGTGTGTATGTGTGAAGAGTTAGTAATAAGTCACGGGTCGAGAGATCCTAGGAAAGAAAAAGCAAGCATAAATTCAAAAAGGAACAATAAAAGCAAGCATAAATAATAATCAATAGGAAATAGGTGAATCAAACGACATCTCTCGATCGGTGATAGCATCAATGCTCAGGGTATAGTGGAGTCTCCTCGACTTCGTATCCTCGAAGCTCTGCGATCTGGTGTCGGAGGTCGGCGATCTCATTATTCAGTATATCGGCTTTAGTGGCATGTTTGTATCCGATACTTCGACCTGCAAAGCAACGTCAGCGAGCTCCTGGCGAAGCTGGGCTATCTCTATACGGAGCTTAACCAGCTCAGAATGCATGCTTGGATTCTGAAGGTTTGGATTATTGGTGAGCACTTTGATTCTGATAGGTGCGATTCTCTACTCATCTACTGTCTCGCCTTGGCCTTCTATGGCATAGGCCCAGTTGGCCTGATCAATAACACAAGTTACTTGAGGGTCCGGTAAAGTGAAGTAGTGAATAGTCTCACCCTCGATCAAGAGCCTGTATTGATCCGGTTGGAAGGAAGATCTCCTCATGAGGCCACGGTCCAGATAGAAGTCAATATCCATCAAGGTATAGCTACAGTAAAACGTTAGGTGAAATAGTCTTATATCAAGTCCTAGGGCGGAGGCTATATGAGTCACCGTGCTTCCAACGTGTATAAGGCTCATAGCAGAGCGAGCATTAAGATAGAGACTCTCGATCAAAAAAGCTCTGCAATCTACTGGGCGTGACTGAGTGGTACAGTACATGAAGAAAATCTCTTCAGCACTTACATGTGTATCAGGGTCACTCGTCCCCAGGAAGGTGTGGGCAATAATCATTTGAAAGTATCTGAAAGCAGGATTATGAATCTTGTTAGAGATTTGGGTGGAAGGGTCAGGGCTACCTCCACATGTAATGTCACTCCAAAACTTCTCAACGTCTCTGCTCAGGAAATAGCTCATGGGGAGCTCAGATGAGGCATCATAAGCAGTCTGAAATCCAAGTAAGTCACCAAAACATTTGTGGTTGAAGGTGTATTTTGTCCCAAACAACCTGAAATTAATGTAGCCACCATCACTAGCGTGACCAACATAGGGTTCGTAGTTCAGCGAGCTCAAGAACTCCAAAGTGAGGTTCCTGTAAGTCACATGCATCGCATCGGTATATTCATTCCATTGCAACTGATTGCACAAATACCTGACACTAGGCTCAATGCCTAATGCCTCCATGCGGCTTAAATCAGGATATCTGGTGGGCAGCATTGGTCGCTGGGAAAGCATGGCGTAGCACTGCTCCTGAACTGGATCACGAAAGATCACTGGCATAGTGTCGAAATTTTTTGTCCTGAAAAGTTAGGTTAAAAACAGAGGACACCTGAAATCGCAAATATTGTAAATGTTAGTATATATATATATATATATATATATATATATATATATATATATATATATATATATATATATATATATATATATATATATATATATATATATATATATATATATAACAAATGAAAATTGAAACTGGAATAGTAAAAGTAAAGCAAAGGAAAAGAAATCATGGGTTGCCTCCCATGCAGCGCTTGTTTAACGTCGTTAGCTTGACGATTCGAACTTTATATATCAGTGGTAGGAACCTGAGGGTCGATCAGAGTATGGCCAGGGCATTTTGTGGGGATGCCACCTCCTTGATATTGCTTCAGTCTTTGTCCATTTACAACAAATGGATTACAGGAATTGTTCCGGATTTCAACTGCTCCAGATTTTAGGATTTTGGAAACCATAAAGGGGTCTGTCCATCTCAAACGCAACTTACCTGGAAAAAGTCGTAATCTCGCATTGAAGAGGAGAACAGAGTCGCCTATATTAAAGTCCTTTTTCACAATCCTTTTGTCATGCCATGCTTTGGTTCTTTCTTTGTATATAATGGCATTCTCGTAAGCGTTCTGGCGGAGTTCCTCCAATTTGTGGATATCGAGGATTCGCTTCTCGCCAGATGCTAGGTAATCCAAATTCAGGGTCTTGATGGCCCAATATGCCTTGTGCTTAAGCTCAAAAGGTAAGTGGCATGACTTCCCGTAGATTAAATGGTATGGTGTAGTTCCGATATGGGTTTTGTAAGCAGTTCTATAAGCCCACAATGCTTCTGTTAGCTTTTCAGACCAATCTTTTCTGGATATTGAAACAGTTTTCTCCAAGATCTACTTAATCTCTCTGTTAGATACTTCCACTTGACCATTAGTCTGGGGATGATATGATGTTGCTAATCTGTGTTTTACTCCATACTTTCTTAAGAGTTTATCAAATATCCTGGATATAAAATGTGATCCACCATCACTTATTGTAGCGGTGTATTCGTCGCTATATGATCTATCGATTAAATCATAAGCAAGAGATACAATGAATTTTCGAGTCGCCACCGCACTTTTATTTATCCAAAGGACTGGCTAAAAAGCGAACAAAAGCCTAAGAAGTTTTACACGTAGAAAACTAATAAAAAGATCAGAGAGTCTGGGTAAGGGGTAAATTACGCAATGGGAAGGTGTTAGGCACCCACTACGTCCTAGGTACTCCTAGGGAGCCCTTTTCACACTTGTTGTATAAAATTGTTATTTGTTATGACATAAGTATTGTGCAAACATGATTGGGATGATGAGAAAAGAATATACAATTTTTATTGGGTTTGAACGGATGAACCCGTTGCCTACGTACCTTCCATCAAAGGTAAGGATCAAAACGCCGTAGTTCGGCTAAAAGATTTCCAAAAGTTGGTGGATTCAATTTTAAACAATAGCACTGAGGCTCTTCATTATCAATGGGAGAAAACTCGACCAAGACCAACATCCACCATGCGAGGATAGCTTCGACGTACTAGAGGGGTTAACCCTGTTTTCAGTACGGAAGTCTTATAGTCGACTCACTAAGGATAAGGTGAGGTTTACATCAACCACAATGATAATTAAAACCTATGGCTAATGTGTGAAAAGATTAATAATGGACAAAGCCAAGACAATTGAATGGGTGAAGTTAATTGATTGTGATTATGAAAGTAGGGTCAAAGTAGGATTAAGATTGATTCAAAAGAAGTATTATGAAATGGAGTTTGAAAAAAGTCAAGGACTTGGGTCCAGGTTTTTGATTTGAAAAGCATGAAAATGTCTGCACAATATCTATCTCAAGTTTGAAAGTAAAGTGTGAAAAGGTTTAGGACATAATGAGGATGAATGGATGAGGATGGAGTGTAAAACTTCCTAGAATGTTCACCTCTTGAGATCATATGGATGATGATTCAAGTGTGTCCTTTGGAATGGGCAATGAGCAATAACAAAATAAACTAACAAATGATACCGGATGCCACTCAATGGTCTTACTCCAATCTCACAAACAAAAGCGGATACCGGATACCAATAGATGGATTTACACCAATCTCCTAAAACAGAAATGGATATCAGAGGCCACTCAATGGACTTACACTAATCTCCTCAACAAAGAAATAAAAAGAATGGATACCGGATGCCAATCTGTCTGGACTTATACCAATATCCAACATATGATCATAGGAAAGCAAATGCCAACTTGCAGGGACTTACAATTGCATCCTCACATAAATAAAGAAAAGCAAAACATGGATGTCAGATGCCAATCTATCTGGGCTTACTTTAACCTCCACAGTATGGTCCTAGGAATACAAATGCCAACTTGCAGGGACTTATAATTGCATCCTCACATACAATCAAACAAATGCATCAAGCAAAGATAAGATGAGTGGCCAATGAAATGGTCTTACAACTCACTTCCATATCATAGGAACAATGGCCAATGAATGGTCTTACAATTGTCCTCAATGGGTAAACAACAATGATAATGTCACAAAGACAAATGAGATGGTCATGCAATGATGAGCAATTAATGATGATAAATGCATAAAGCATACAAGCAAACATGTGCATATGAAGATAAGCAATCAATGAAAGCATTCAGCACACACTATAACCAAACAAGGAGGCTCATACAAAGGGGTTAGGCATTGAAGCCAACTGGAATAGGGTCAATGGCGCTCTTAACCTTGCCATTGAGGGGCTAAGGTGAAGCAGATGAAAGGATATGAGGGGTGTGCCTCATTGCTCTTATCCCTGGTCAGGGAGAGCATTTGAATATCAGAAGGTGTGGGAGTTCAGAAAGTAGGAACTCTCTCCACAGATTATTGACTCTATAGATCTTGGGCTAAGATCTCAATGCTACAACCATGTAATGGGAGCAAGGAGAAGACTCACAGAATAGTAGGAGATAGGTTGCATATCTCTTGGATTCTACCAATTGCCTTATTTGAAGGACTTTTCCTGCTTGGGACAAAAATAAACACACACAAGCATTGCCTCTTAAGGAGGACTTCAGACAGTTGCCTGGCCAAATAACAGGCCAGGTCTTCCAGACTACATGAAGAAAAGGGATTATACCTCAATGCAAATTTGCTAAATAGCAAAGCAAAGCAAGTTCAAAGAACTAAGCAACTAATGGTACCTGAAATAGTCAAGCAGAATCAGTACACAGTTTACAAGTCAAAGCAGAATGATGTGAGAATCAACAGTCAAAACAAACAGACAAATGTGCAATGCATAAGTCTCAAGGCATATGAGCCAAGCAACCTACAAAACAAAGAGGTTAGCTCATGATAATCAAATAAACTCATTCATCTTGTATAAGTTTCTTTGAGGTAATTGCTTCTCAACCTGAAAACATGAACTCAATCATAAGCAAAAGGACCACTAGGACAAGCCTAGGGTCAAAAAGGAATGAGAAAGTCACAACAGCAAGTGATATCCAATCAAAATCAAATTCAAACATTTAAGAAGCAAGCTCAATTGGTTTCATGTCCATATCATGCATCATCATCATTTCATAAACAAAAGAAGTCAAAGCATGGCAAATGAAAGCTCATAGAAGTCAACAGCAAGACTTAACTCAAAACCAAACATAAACATTTCCAAAAATCATCAAATAAATCATGATCAATCACAATCCATAACATGACATGCATATAAAATTTCAGCTCAATTGGATCATGGTAAGATAGTCAATGAAAATCAGAAAGTCAAAACAAATTCAAACATGCTCAAAGAAGGCAACCAAACATGTATCAACTTCAAAAATTCATAACTCAGTGATAACAAATGAGAAATGAATGGGATCAACACCATGGCAAAGCTTAAGATGTCTAGTAATCACATGTCAAATTTCATGTTCATCCAATAAAGTATGAGAATTTCACAAATGAAATGGGAACATGTATCACACAAGTCAACATTTTGGTCAAACAGGGGACAAAAATCTCAATCAATTGGAAAATGCCACAAATAAATCCACAAAAAATCACATGTAAACTAGACATCCAAGAGTAGGTTCATGCAAAAATTCAGATCAATTGGAGGTCAAGAAGCATGGTATCAAAAATCATGAAGTTGCACATCAATGGTGTGACACAAATTGTCACACCCTAATTCAAAAATTCATAACTCAATGACCAGATAAGATAAATTCACAAACTCTATATCAAAATCACCATGGATGTGTCTAGTTTGTGTATAAAAAATTTCAGGGCCATTGGATAAAGCATGACTATTTCACAAATGATTTAGTAAGAGATACAAAATATTCATACATGTCACAAACCCTAATGCCATTTAAAATTCACTCATCCAAAAATTCTGGAAAAATCATGATAAAAAAGTAGAGATCAAGCAGAGCATAATGCAAAAATTCCCATGAAATTTGGATTTAAAATGAATGAGTTATGATTTTTACAAAATGGTGTATCAAAATGAAATAAATATTAAAAACCACATGAACTAATGGGACCAATGGCACGGAGGATGGCAAACTTGTAAATATCACACCAGCTAATCAAAACGCGGCGCTTTGCATACAAAAACGAAATGTCCTGATTGGTTGTATGGGAATGAAACAGTACATTCAGGCAAGGCACGTGAGAAAATTCTGGGAAACTTAGGGTTTGTTCATGCTACAGTAAAGCTTCATCTTCTTCATTCAATCGTGGAAAATCAAATTGCCCAGAACATGAAATCAAGCATACCAACATGACCAGTAAACATCACTCATGCATATTCTAACAACCAAATTCATCAAATCATGCTAAACAAGATGCATCGAGCAAGAACAAGTTTGAACATCAATCATTCATTTCAACATAACTTACTAAATACTTAACCATTTTAAACCATTCAAAGCTCATAATGACCAGGGTAATGAGATCTACACATTGCACATCATGATTTTGAGAAATTGGAGATTCGAGTTCTTACTTGATTTTGAAGAAATCAATGAAACAGTTGTTGTTTTGATGATACAAGCTCAAACAGATGTCCACAAAGCTTCCAAAAGATGTATGGTTGAATAATTTTAGCTCAGTGATGCTTGAAACAAACTGATTCGAAATCTGCCATTGATGAGTTTGGAAATAGCAGCTGGGGAATCCTTGCTTACAGCTGGGATTTGAGACTTGAAATGAGTTTGAAAATGAGGGTGTATGATGTAGCAAGCAAGGCAGGTCGTGCTTCTTTGAAAGTTTGAGCAGAAAATTTCCAAAGTGCAAAATGAATGTTTTAGAGAAAAATGGTTTTCTGTTCTGGGATTGTGGCTGCTAGGGTTTAGTTTGACAGAAAAAGAGTTTATATACTTCTGTTTTACTTCTCTAATCAAGGTTAATGGAAGATAAAATTGGAATTGCTAATTTGACATGTTTTTGCTAATTGGTGGTTTTCACTTAAGTGCATGGTGTATGGTGGCTGCAGCTCGAAATGGGCTTTCAAACAGATCCAAAATGCATTTTCTGAACTATCTCAATTGGCAAAAAGTGTTAGAATTGGTTATTTCAAAAGTCCATTTTTGCACCACACTTGAAATTAATTAATGCAAGTCCAAAAAGGCCATTTTGAATGGTGATGTTTTGATGCATGATAATGACATTTTTGGAAAGAGGGGGTCAAATGTGACTTGTAGGAAAAAACCTCACCAAATTTGGCCAAATGGTTTGAGAGATATGGCCTTTTGAAGTTCAAGAATTTTTGAAAATGAATTGATCATAACTTGCCAACCATACATGGGAATTGAGTGTTCTTGGACTTTTTGGAAATGGGAGAACAAGATCTTCAACTTTCATGTTGGGCAAAAATTCATTTGAAGCTTGTATCATGATGTAAGTTTGGGATCAAGAAGTTTCCATTTTTGGCAGGTGAAAATTACAGGTCAAGTTTCTATTTTTGGAAATTTTCTGTTTGACTTCAAATTCTTCCATGATGATGTTTGACATGATATATGAGGCCTATATGGACATGAATGAGCTCCCTCAAACCAATTCCCACCATCAAATCACTGATTAAATCCACAGTTGACCAAGTTTGGCTTTCTAGGGTTTTGGATGACTGAAGCACTTTCTGATGAATTCCAAACCCTAATCCCTTGAGATTTTGATTCCAAATGATATCTCAACATATATGAACTCTTGATTATTGATCATGGTGCCCAAATTCTGCAAGAATGGCCACCATCCACTGCAATGACTGACTTTGACTGATTTTGACCTAATTGGTTGATGATTGCTTCAGCTGCAAGTAACATGGTTAGATGACAATATTTTTGTACTTTTTGGTTAGTAAACATATGAAAAGCAAAGATATACAAATTCAAAGCATGCTTGGTGATCAAGAAACACACTCACAAGGAAAAACACCCACTAGGAGGGAAGCTAGGGCATGCAATGATCCTTGAGGCCATGATATGATATGATATGGGCCATGAGGGATCTTAGGGCCAAAATTGGGGTCTTACAGATGCCCCTATTTAAGGTCATTCTAGCCGGAGAAGTGAAGTTTAGAAATCTTCATCTCGACGCGGTAGAATGGACTTAAATAACAGTAATGAGACAAATTTTGGTCCCTAAGAGACCTCATGATGCAAATGTATGCATGCAAAAGACACAAATTCTGTGGGGAATATGATTCACACAGAAGAAAAGATGATCCATCGGAGTATACACTCACCAGGAACAGAGACTCTAACAAGACTCTTAGTTGGGGATAGTAAGAGAAAAAGAAATGCGTGAACAAGACACGATTCTGATTAGAAGAACAGAAAACAGACTGGAGACCTCACTGGGGAAAAGAATTCCAAAGGAAAATAAATCCATTGGAAAGACACAAGCTGACTCCTGGGGAGAAGTAACAGGAAACTTCATTGAGGAAGCACCAAGGAATGAGGTGTCACCGGCATAAGGGTAACAAACTCAGGAAAATCTGACTCCACAAGGGACCGAGGTCATAATAGGGAGCAGAAAGGAAGGAACACCAAAGATACCGGGTTGTAGGTATGTAAAAGGTGACCGACCAAAGCGTGAGTTGGTGTGTGTTCCAAAACACTCATCATCCTGAAGAGAGCGAAAGCAAACTTGTTTATAGGATGGGTATTTGATTCTGTAAAGAATGCAAATCTTACTCAGTTGGGGAAACAAACAAAGTGTTCGACAAGAGAGTGCATGAGATATATTATCTATAGCCGTCAAAACGTAGATAATGTACTCGCATGGAAAGTTATCCTGAACCGGGTTATAGGTTGTTTATAGGATAAGATCCGAAATCATGAATTGGTTTGTGTTCCAAAACACTCATCATCCTGAAGAAAGCTAGAACAGCAGACTTGTTTATAGGATGGGCATTCGATTCTACAAAGAATACGAATCTTACTCTGCGGAGAAAACAATCAAGAGATTGACCCAAGAGTGAACGAGATATAATATCCATTGCCGTCAGAACGTGGATAGAATACTCACATGGAAGATTATCCTGAACCGGGTTGTAGGTTGTTTATAGGATAAGATCCGAAATCGTGAATTGGTTTGTGTTCCAAAACACTCATCATCCTGAAGAAAGCTAGAACAGCAGACTTGTTTATAGGATGGATGTTCGATTCCACAAGGAATACGAACCTTACTCTGCGGAGAAAACAATCAAAAGATTGACCCAAGAGCAAACGAGATATAATATCCATTACCGGCAGACCGTGGATAAGAATACTCGCATGAGATATATTATCTATTACCGTCAGAACGTAGATAATAAACTCGCATGGTAAGAAACACCAGAGATACCAAGGTATATAATAGGTGATCTACCGAAAACGTGAGTTGGTATATATGCCAAAACACTCATCATCCATAACACAAACTGGTTAAAGGATGGATATTCGATTCTACAAAGAATACGAATCTTGCTCAGCTGGGGAAAATCAACAAAGGATTCCAACTAAAGAGCGCATGAGACATATTATTCATTACCGGCAGACCGTGAATAATATACTTGAAAGGAAAAGACACCAGAGATACCGAAGTATATAATAGGTGACTAACCAAAAAGAGAGACAACCGATACCAAGCATCCGGGTAAACGAAAGACAACTCAAAGGGATAAATTGCAAGCATCCGGCAATTATCCAACAACAAAGAAATATTCGATTCCACACAGGGAAATAACGAATCTTACTCGGCAAAGGAAACACAAAAGGCTTCAACTGAAGAGTGCATGAGATATATTATTCATTACCGGCAGACCGTGAATAATATACTCGAAAGGAAAAGACATTACCAACAAGAGGGTAAATGAAAGGCAATCTGCTGAGGATTCACTGGAGAAAATCAATGATCCAGGGATGAATTGCATAAACAGCAAATATCCACAACAACAGGCTAGGGATATAATGATGACAATCAACTATCCGGGGAAGGCAATCACTGACAAAAGGTGAAAGGACCCACTGGGGATAAAATTGCTAGCATACGGCAATTATCCACAAAAGATTTGCTGGGGATATAAGTGCTGATCTGAGCAACTTATCCAAGCAAAGGAAAATCGACATCAAGAACTAGATGAAGATAACCACAAGGGGGAAATTGTCATCGGTTGGGATGAACAACAAAGTTAACTCTGCAAGTGGAGAGAACGGGGTTTATAACTACCGGTTTGTAGGTAGAAAAACCGCAAAG